>NC_089535.1:4432282-4748949 GCF_963924715.1 Thunnus thynnus
AATAAAAGAATTCACTGCAGTCAGAAAAAACACAACAAATACGGTTTGGACTCCTATTTTGATGTTGTTTCCTTTGTAAAAACCCCATGTATTGTACACTACCTCACTGGACATACATGACATTTACTGAGGCACACCGAGGACCACATATTGATCCTCCAGATATTAGATGTTCTTCTCCTCCTGACCTTCAGGATAGTAGATACTGGCCTCCATCTTTCAGCCTTTGTTATGAGCAACTAATGACAAAACAACAACATCTCAATGTCTTTTTCCTTCGCGGTAACTTAATAAACCTCCACTAGAGAAATCATCACATCACAACCTCCGACCTTTCCCGTCTGGCCTCCTCTGTGTGGGCAACCTTTAATACACTTCAGGAGTATAAAGCATTTGTGGCGTTCCCCAAAGAGTCGCACTGATATAATATCAAGTGAGCTGAGGACGGCATGGAGAAGATTTCATAAAACATATCCAAAATTCTCGAAGTAGAGCTGCTTTGTATCTTAATAAATGGTTCACAAATATGTTTTTTAAAATCTATTTTAACCCTTTATTTAGTATTTCCTAACTGTTTAAAAACAATTAATAAATAGCTTATAACACATTATATCACACTAGAGTTTACCAATGTATTTGTTAAATATGAAGCATCAATAATCGTCCATAAAAATGAATTAACTGTTCAGAACTGGTGTATAAACAGGTATTTTAAAAAAATATTCCAAAAATACTCAAACCAGTCAGATGTCATTATGTCCAAATTACATCATATATGTCCTTAATAAACTTTATAAACTAATAAATTTACCTATTTTGCTGTGAAGAAAGTTTAAAATCCACAAATACATTTTTAAAATTCCTACACGAACAACTTTTTGTTTCATCTGTAAGACACAAAATATATCTGTGACTTGTATTTAATTCATTAAAGGTGTATTTATTTTTAGGATTAGTATTAATAAGTACCATATTAGGATTAATAAGTACCATATAATTCATATACATGAAGCAATTCAATGAACTTTGAGAGTAACTCAACACCAGGCTGAAAAGCAGAGTTTCGCTGCCCTTTCTGGTTCAAGTCACCCAACTGTGATGTCACAGTGTACCCTGGAGTACACTGTGACATCACTACAGCAAGGTGAGAACTTCAACCGCTGGAGGTTGGCGAAAACAAGATTTTCAGCTGCTGTTAAGTTGCTCTTTAAAATAAAGTTTGATTAAAAACATCACCGTAGTAACATGAATACAGTTCCTAAACTCTAAATGCATGCACAGATATTATTAGTCTGATCTGCACCAAGAAAGCCGACATGCACACACTCATGCATGCACTGATAAATCAGGCCCGCAGACATGCACAGACATGCTGGGATTTAAATATATCTCACTGCACTTACCAGCCTTCAGAATCTAGTACAACAGTCAGACGCAGACAAACACAACTATAAATCCCTCACTCCCAACAAACACACACACAAACAAACAAACACACACACAGACACATACACAGACACACACCCCTGCAGGTGACTCACCTTGAGGTCTCTGTGTACCACCCCCATCTGATGGCAGTGGAGCACGGCCTCCAGGATCTGCTGGATGCAATGACTGCATGCAAACAGCAGGGGGAGCAGGTTAGTCTGAACACATTCAGCCCCCGACTGTCACATCCATGCAGAGGCAGCAACGTCTCAACAGGGGCCACACACACACACACACACACACGCACACTCACCCACACACACAAACACACACACACACACACACACACACACACACACACACACACACACACACACACATACACAAGTTCACACAGCTATCCTTGTTAGGACACTGCATTGACTTCCATTCACTGTGGACAGCCTAACCCAAACCCTAATCCCTAAACCTTAACCAGGACCTCAGAAATTATGTTTTGCCTTACTAGGACCAGGCTTTGGTCCCCACACCGGCAAAGGTCCCCAAGTGGTAACAAAAATATGTGCACACACACACACACACACACACACACAGTATCACAATCATCACAGTCACACACTGAAACAGTATGGGATTTAATTTGTTTCATGATAATACAATAAAATCTTCCAAAGATCACACAAAAAATAAATGAATTGAAACCAAAAAATGACCTTTAAGGCAAAATTTACAATAAAACTATACAAGAGTTCTACATTTGATTACAATATTCTCCATTTTTCTTTCACTGATGGGGATTTTTCTTTTTTTTTTTTTGCTGTCACTTTTTTAAAGTTCGGACACACAAAGCGCTCCTATGGACGGGTGTTACAGCGCTGCGTCTCCATCGGCCAATTACTTTTGGAGGGACAGGTCAGTGGCACGACTTAAATTATTTCCCCCATCAACTCTTTCTTTCTCTTGCAACTGGAGCTTCTAAGAGACGGGGAAATATCATGGTTTTTGTGATTTTCTGCTATTTTTACGCTTTTATGATGTTGGATGTTAGACATGGTCGAAGTTCCATAACATGAGATGAATGCATGTAAAAATGCTGCCTGCAAGTTACCTCTACTTTTTCCTCATGATGACGTCAGATTGTTCGAACATATGGTCTTCCGTTCAGTAGCTTTTGTTGCTAAGATTGTTCCTCGGGTTGTTCACGTTGTCCACTCACATATTTCAGATCTTATTCAGGCTCCAACATGTCCCAATGTATTTAAGAAGTTTCCATTTCAGGTAAAGAAGGAGAAAAAGAAGTGAAATCCTGCTTCTATAGTTTGCTTATGTAGCCTCCGGAGCTGGAGGAAGCTTCCTGAAGCTGACCAATCAGAACAGAGTGGGCTCATCATGTCATCATCTTAAAGAGACAGGAGCTAAAACAGCCTGTTTCAGACGGAGGCTGAACTGAGGGGCTGCATAAAGGACCAGTAGAAGATAAATAAGGAGTTATTAACTGGAAATCATGCAAAGATATTCCAGTAGAACTCCAGAGTATAAATTTAAACCTGGAAATTAGCATGATGTGCCCCCTTTAACTTTTCTTAAGTTATTATTAGAAATTATAAATATATATTATATATATAGATACGAGTCACTGAATATATATAATAAAACTAAAGAATATGATATAATAATGTTAATTTCCCTTTTGTTGTTAGGTCTGGTTAACATTAATATAAGCTGAAGTTGCAGTAAACAGGGGGTTGTTGGTATTCATCTGATTTATTGACAAGCTCAGTGTACAGACACTGTGGGCAGAGAAATCCCAGTAAACTAAATTAACCTTCAGCAACACTGGATAAATAGCGTGTTAGATTTCACTGTCCTGCAGCTGATTAAGGCCAAAACAAACAACAAACGTGCATCACATCGTTTAAATTCATATATTCAGCAGCCAACGTATCTATATGGTTGTTTATAATTACTAATGATAACCTAAAAGAAAAATCAAAAAGACATTTACCTTCTGTTTCAGTCGCAAGAGACTGTTTTGACCTTTCCCTACAAAACAAATGAACTGTGTCAGAACTGAAAAACTAAAGAACAGAACAGAAAATAGTGACAGCAAAAGATAAAATCCAATCCGTGACAGAAAAGAGGAGAATATTGTGATAAAATGTAGAACTCTTGAATATTTTACTCTAAGTTTTGCCTTTCAGGTAATTTTTAGGTTTCAAATAATTCATATTCACTTTCATTTTTTTGTTTGATTCTTGGAAGATTTTCTTAAATTACTATGAAACAAATCCTATAAAACATGCACATACACACACACACATCTTCAGTATCCATATAGGAAAGCTCTCCCTGTGCACCACATTCGCACACAAACGCAAAAAAAAAAAAAAAGTGTGAACAGTGAACCTGTCTGTGAACTACAAAGGGTGAGAAGGTGTACATTTTTGTTGTTTTCTGTTTTCAAGAAGGGGCCAAACATTAGTCAGGCAGCGTAGGAGTGTGCTGCAGCTCCACGTGGGAGACACTGTGTCTAACCTGCACGTTTCTGTCGTGTAATTTATTCAGGGAACGGCAGCACCTTTGATGAAAAGATTTAGCAGGTTTTAGGCTTTACTCTGCTGTTACTCCATGAACGCTCCTCACTTTCATTTTCTCTCTCATGCTTACTCACTCTCTCACTCTCTCACTCTCTCTCTCTCTCTCTCTCTCTCTCTTTCTCAGAGTATGGTGCCCTGTCTGCTCGGGCCCACAGGAAATCACAATTCTAGTTCAGACCGTTTAAAATAGTGCAACAAGAGTCCCAAAAGCAAAAACCTGAAGACAGGCAGAAACGCAAAAAAGAGACAGACAGACAGCAGGCACAGGCAAGTTTGTTTTAACATCACAGGCATAAATTAAAGAGTAACAATAAAACACAAGCATATAAAGAACAACCCTTATATACGGAGGGTGCAGGGCAATGCAACACAATGAGACACACACACACACCTTGAGGTCCCTGTGCACAATGTCATGTTGGTGGGTGTAAGACACACTGTCTAGAATCTGATGGATACAGTGACTGTGGAGACAAAACAACAGGGTGAGGAGCAGATAAACGGAGGGAACACGGGGAGGAAAAGGAAGCATAAGGTCGGTAATACAGAGAGGTGGAGGGAGTAAAGGATAATCTGGTAGGAGGAGGATGTTTTTAGCTATGTGAGGAAGATTAAAGGGTCAGTTCACCCAAATCACAAAGAACATGTTTCCTGATTTATCTCTAACTTGTCAGGCAGGTAGTTGTGGTTTTATTCGCCCCGAGCTGTGAGATATCTGTCTTTGAGATTCACTCCAATAAACCGGAGGTGAATGGAAATTTAATTTGTGGCGCTCACAGTATTCAAAGATTAAATTTAAACAAGATTAATCTCCAACACACCAGCAGCGTGTCAAAACACCTGAACTCATTAGGCTCTTTTATACAGAGATCCTGCATTAAGCTGCTTTTTCTTTTTTTTTTTTACACTGAACCACACAAAGCCAGCATAACGCCGCCCCTGTGTGTGCTTTTACATAGCATGCCCACGTTCAGGAGGAGGTATGACATGTAACACAACAGCGTCCCTTTTACACAGATGTCGATCCGGCTCTGCGACTACCTCCATAGCCAGATTATTGGCGGAGCAACTCTGCCCCCCCACGCCATGTCCGTACCTTTCATACAGAACAGCGAGGTGGAATAAAGCTGCAGCATTCCTGCCTGGCTGTGTAAAAGGGGCTATTGTTTTCTATTTACACGCTGACTGCATCTTGGATGTGCATCATCACATCAACTTGTCAGGATCTGACTTCTCAGCATTAACTTTTCAGAACAACAGCAAATTTATAAGACTCACCCTGCAGATCTGCACATCCTGACTACTTCTCCTGTGTGTGAGCACTATTGGTGTCAACTGATCAAATTACACTACACTATGTGGTGCTGCCAATGTCTGTTGCAGTCTTCAGCTACATCAGCAGCTCTGTAAGGCTGCCCAATGGTACTTTGAGCTAAATGCTAATGTCAGAATGCTAACATATTCACAATGACAATGCTAACATGTTTAGCAGGTTGAATGTTTTTTTAAAGTAAACAGAAAGTATAGCTGAGGTTGATGGGAATGTCATTAGTTTTGCAGATGTGTAGTCATAAATCAGTCATAAATACAATTCCTGCTGTGGGAACATGAAGGTCTGGACCAAAGTTCACATCAATCCATCCAATAGTTGTCAAGACATTTCTCTCTTAACCAAAAATGTCGACCACATGGTGACGCTAGAGGAAAAGTCAGCAGGATTACTGAAGGATTCATCTTCTGGGCACCATGAATATCTGCATCAAACACAGTGCTGATCCAACAAGTAGAGGTCAAACTACAGTATTTCAAAGACTCAGCAGAAAAGTTTACCTGCTGGTGGCGCTAGAGGAAAAGTCAGAGGATCACCAACGTCGGACATATTCATCCTCTGGGGAACATGAATGTCCGTACAACATTTCATAGCAATACATCAAATAGCTGTTGAGATGCTTCAGTCTACAACCAAACGTTGGACATTGCCATCCCTAAAGCAACACCACTAACAAGGCTAAAAACTCAGCAATATGTCTGTTATTTAACAGATGTCACTGTCATCAATTTTCATTGTAAATACTTTATATTGAAGAAATATTCTCTATGAAATGAGGACACTGTTTCTGGACAAACACCATATTTCTGTCACTGATATTTTTTTTTTTAGATATCTAGATATTTTTTCCAGATAGAGGCAGAAATCTGAGAAACAAATATCTCAAAACCAGGACACACAAAACCAAAAGTATCTACATGTCTGGATGCCACTAGAGGGATAAATGAGAAAATATGTTTTTTTTTTGGTAATTTGGGTGAACCGACCCTTTTAACAGGGTGGAGAAAGAAGGGAGGGATTGAGCTATTCTGTGTGCAGATGGAGTATGGAGAGGAAACTGTCAGTGAGATACTGTTGGACAGTTATCAAGCCATGCTAGTCACACACCCACACAAAAACACATAGAGTGACACACACACACACACACACAAATACACAAATAATTTATGCAAAGAGAACAAGGGAGAATGAAGGCAGATGAGGAGGGAGAAAAGAAAATAGCAGGAAAAGTAGCTTAAGAATACAGAGAAAGATACTCAATACAATGAGAGAAAAACCAGCACAATCATTCTGGTTAGATATGTGCCTTGTATTCTGACTGGGAATTCAGTATGGAAGCACTGGATTGAGTGCAAAAAACAGTCTTCATGCAATTTATTTAGTGCTCATCTGCCAGACCAAAATTTACCAAACATCAGTTTTATATTTCTATCTTTCTTAACCTTTAAATCTGCTTCATTCAAATAAAATAATACATAATTTCTTGTCAAAGTAGCATTTTAATAGCATTTATTTGACTACAGTAAAGTTGATTAATCTGTGAAAATCACTCTGTGCATTTTTATATAATGCATTATTAAAAACAAAACATAAGCCGTGTTTTAATTCAATGATAAACACTAAATGTAAGTAGATTTTTGGGTTGATGTAAGTATGTATGTATACTAAGTATGGAAATGGAGGATATTAAACCAAGTGTATGTAATACAAGTGTAAGCTTTGTATTGCTCACATTAAGAGAATAGCTGTGGTATATAAAATGGTATCATCTGCATAAAAACGTACATTACAATATGGGGTGGCAGTGCTATTAAGTATATGGTGAATAGAAGAGGATCAAGAAGAGATCCTTGCAGAACACCTTTATTAATGAGACTTCAATTGGAAATCACTAGAAACTACTGCTTAAGTTCTATAAGAGGAGTCTTGGACTGTTGGACTGTTCATCCAGTCCTAAAAAGGATAGTTAGAATAGGATTACTGCATATTTATGGGTGGTTTAATTAATGGCGCAAAAGTTTGTTTTAGAGCATGTTTAATAGTGTTTAAGTTTCAGTGTGAAACAGACATAAAAAGGTTGTCAGTGATTCACAGATTAGCACAGTTTCTGTTTGTGTTCCTCATCAGCTGATAATACTTCCTATATTATTCTGTTTTAGTGAAACTTTGCCTATATACACTTCAGGAATCTAATATAATGAGTTTTTGCAATTACACTTGATGTCTGGCATGTTTGGTATATTTTGCTGGCAAACAGCATAAATTTCATACATGCTAACGTTGCTATTATCTAGCACGAGGCGGCTTCTGCTCTTAACTTGTGCCACGTCGTTGACGCGGGAAACTGTAAGAATTAGCTTTTATGTTTAGTTGTGAAGTCTTGGTTAACAATATTACTACTATTAGCGCTGCTTCTCACTGGACTTTATGTGTCATGTTAGCTAGCTAGAGCTGCTGCTAATTCACTTTTAAAAAGTTACTGTTCTAAATTCTGACAAGGTAAATGTAAATATATTAGTTATCTATATCTTGGCACACATTTTGAGTCACACTTTGAGTGAAGTCCATCAATGCATGTTTTGCATCATTAACTGTAAGAAGAAAATAGTGAACTCTTATATGCTAATAGCTGATAGCTGTATCAAAGTGGGATATGGGCAACAATATTAAATGTATGTGTGTCTAATCTTCTGTACATTCATTAGGAAACAAAGAGAAACTCATCAGCTACAACCCCTGAGAACTGGTTAAAGCCAGTTGACAGTTTTATTTAGAGAATAATGTGATGATAGCTAATTTCTGGGGGGAAATATGCTACAGATGGAGGTTTGTCAGCTGCTAGCAAATAGCTAAAGAGCCCCTGCTTGATCGCCTCTGCATCTGCCACATATTGTTTTTTTTGTATTTGCCTAAATTTGCATATTTGTAGTTAAGGTTGAACCCTGAAAATAGAATAAAACACATGAGGATACATAAACTACACTGCTAGAAAAATGCACACTAGGAAAGTACTCAATGTGGTATTTTTCAAATATGATAATTAAGACTTTTAACCCTCATATTAATGCTTTTACCAACATCTAAACTATCTAAATGTCATGTTGATGAATCACTATGTGTTGGACTTTTACACTTGAGTACCTGAATAATTAAAATAGATAAAAGCACTGAACAAACAGGCGCTATCCGTGCTTCTTGAAACAAATGAATGCATCACATTATTTTATAATTTTGCTTTAAATGCATTAGACTTTGCATTCACTTAATCACAGTCTGTGCAGACTCAGAAAACAAAATATGCTTCCCCTTCAAGCCTGATGGTTATCATCATGGTTTTTGGTGCTGGTAAATAACTGATGCTTAGATTTCTTTATGTTGAAAGCAGCAGATCCAGCACGATAGGTTGTTTGTCTAGATGCCAGACAATGGTGAAAAATGTCGATCATTGTTTCCCAAAGCCCAAGATGCAAACTAAAATGTCTTTTTTTGTCCCGACCAACAGTCCACAACCAAAATATATTTGATTTACTATCATACCAGACTAAAGAAATCTGAAAATATTCAAATTCAAGAAGCTGGAACAGAGAATTTTGGCATTTTTCTTGGAAATTACTCAATTAATAATAATAATAATAACTCAAATACGTTTCCTCTTGAAGTCTGATTGTTATCATCATGTTTTTGACTACTGATACTTTAATGTCTTCATGATTGATGAAAGCATCACTGCCAGCATACAATATAAAAGGCGTCATTTAGAGCCCTGAATATGACAACAGGTGGGGTGATAAAACAGTCAGAGAGATGAGAGTGAAAGATAAATATGTTTAAGGATGAAAAACAGCTGAAAAACATCATCTTTTCCTTCTTTTGCTGCGTTTCTCATTCTACCTCTTTCCCTTCCTCCTTTTAATGTCCCCTTCTTTTCTTCTCTCTCTCTCTCGCCTCTGCAAACCGCCTCCACAGTCAAATTGATTTAAGTCTACCTCCTGAGGGGGTTTACAGCGTGGGCGTGTGTGCATTTTGTGCATGTGTATGTTTCCATCTGTCTGTAAAGATTCTGGGGTGGGAAGGAAAAAAAAAAAAAATTCACGACCTCGATTGCAATTCAGTTCACAGAGCAAATGTGCTGAAAACTGCGCAGAGGTATTTTCCATCAGAAATATAAAGCCTGTAAAAAAACAAAAAACAAAATACAACGTCTGTTTGTGATAATGAGAGGAGAAGGGGTTTGGAGGACTGCAGAGGCTGGAGGACTGACACATGGAGGAGGAGATGAAGAAGAAAAAAGAGAGAGAGGGCCATAGAGATGGAGAGACTCGTTGGGGTGTTTACCTGGCATCTGCTTCACTGTAGTACTCTCTGGCCACAATATCCTCAAACAGCTCCCCTCCTGTCACCCTGAGGAATGTAAAGATGGAGGTTAAAGCGCTAAATTATATACATAAGCGCATTCTTTCACTCATACACACACACACACACACACACATATACACAAACACATACTGACAGGAGGGGGATGTCCTCATTAGGGGGAAACCCCGGCTGCAGGATTCACTCCGACTGGGTTGCCATGGAGACTGGCTCCAGTGCGGGGGAGTGTAGATGTATCTGTGTGTGTGTGTGTGTGTGCTAAAGTGGGAGCTGCAAGGAGGGAGGTTGAGGGGGATGGGGGAGGGAGGGGGGGGTAGGACTGTTATGTAATGGGGGGAACTGCCTTGGAAGCGAGGAGGGAACGAGGAGAAGAGAGAGAAAGGAGGAGATGAAGAGGATGCGGATATATAGAAAGAAAGAAAAGTAAGATAGAGGAGACAGATGCAGCGAGGATTGGAGGGAGGGAGTGGAAAATGAAGCACCAGGGGAGAAGGAGGAGAAGATGGGGGAGGAGGGAGAGCAGCACGGTATGGAAGAGGAAGAGAAGAAGTGGGGGCGAGGAGGAAAGAAGGAAAGGAAAGAAGGAAGGAAAGGAGGGAGGGGAGAGGAAACGAAGCAACTCACAGGTCAAAGAGGAGATAGTGGAAGCCTTCCTCTGAGATACTGTCATGGAGACGAACTGCAGGGAGGCAAAGAGAGAGAAAGATGGAGAAAAAGACCGATAGAGGCATCAAAACGATCTGATCTTTTTTCTTTTTAAGAAATATGAGGCACATATTTTTATCGTCTTTTATTTCATCATTCAATACGTCATGCACACGCCTCTATTATTGCTTCAGTCTTGACAAGCAGGTTCACACCTCGTTTCTCTGACCTTAACAAAGTGATCATTTTAACCGAAACCTTGATCTTCCCCTAAACCTAACCAGACCTTAAACATTATTTTTTAACAGTGATGTCTGACGGTTTTCGAAGATCAGAAAACACTTGTATGTGTCGTCCTGGAGTTCATGGACAATCTCGTCTATCTGTATATTTAAAAAACAGTAGAATCTCACCAATGTTGGAGTGCTTGAGCAATCTGCAGATCCTGGCCTCCCTCTCCAGTTTCTGATGGTCTACAAGACAAAGTCAAACTGAAGCTTTACGGCGACATCTCAGATTTAAAAAAGTGACAAAAGTGAAAGAAAATGAAGCAGATTGGGTCAAGTGAGGTTGACGTGCACGCAGGTGCACCGTACGAGAGGATACAACCTCGTTTTAGAGTTTGTAGAGGTGTTGGTAACTCTTCTGAAGGTGAGACACACACAAGACTTTAATACACACACACACACGCACACACACACGCACAGATGAGAGCAGCCTGAGGGCTACATTTGTCCCAGATGCCCATTTAACCCCTCATTCCAGATAGAGGAGCAGAGGAGAGGAGAGGAGAGGAGAGGAGAGGAGAGAGGAGGAGAGGAGAGGAGAGGAGAGAGGAGGAGAGGAGAGGAGAGGAGAGAGGAGGAGAGGAGAGGAGAGGAGAAAACAAGCAAGGAGAAGAAACAAGGGGAAAGGAAAGGAAAGGAAAGGAAAGGAAAGGAAAGGAAAGGAAAGGAAAGGAAAGGAAAGGAAAGGAAAGGAAAGAAGAGGAGGAAACAAGGGTAGAGAGGAAAGGAAAGGAAAGGAAAGGAAAGGAAAGGAGAGGAGAGGAAAGGAGGGAGCGGGGGAAACGAGAAGAGGAAAGGAAATGAGGAGAGGAGAAAAGAGGAGGAAACAAGAGAGGAGAGGAGAGGAAAAGTGGAGGAGAGAAGATGAGGAAAGGAAACGAGAGTAGGAAATGAGAAGAGATGAGGAGAGGAAAGGTGGGAGCGGAGGAAAAGAGGAGGAAACAAGAGAGGAGAGGAGAGAAAACAAACAGAGGAGAGAAGATGAGGAAAGGAAACAAGAGAACAGGAAATGAGAAGAGATGGGGAGGAAACCAGAGAGGAGAGAAGGTCAAGCTGAGTGGAGGACGTGTCGTGTCCTTTATTTGCTTTTTCTGTGACTGACGGCTCTAGAGTGAGTCCTGCCCTGCAGTCTGGATATCTGTGTCAGTCGTGCAAAAACAGAAATGGCTGTATGATGTGACCTCAAAGACCACGCAACCGGGCGGGACGAGGCTGTGAATGTGAAAAGTCACGCGTGTATGTTTATAATAAAGGTGGTGTGAGATTCACGCCGCCATCGTCCCACCCATGATCTCATTCCTCCGCTGTAATTACACCATTGTTGCTATTTTTAGAGGATTTCTGAGCCGTTTTTTTTTTTTTTTTTTTACAGTATTTGACAGTTCAAGAAAGGAAGAACACTGGGAGAAAAAGACAAACACAGGATCTTGCTTCATCACAGTTCGACATTGTGTCTGGAAATGTCACATTCTGTCACAACAAATCCGTAGTAGAAGAAGTGTGAAAAACCGAGAGCGAACTTGTGATTTTTTTTCTCCTCCTGTTAAAGAGTCTGTCCTCGTAACAATTTGTTCAGGAAAATGCTGGTATGAGTCTCGTCCTCTTTTGATGCTCTGCTGATCCTCGTCTCTCTATCTCCGTGGATTCGACCGAGCATCTGACTGAAAACCGTCATCTGCCTCTCTCGGAGGAACAGACGTGAAGGCTTCACACTCTAGAATCAAACATGCGCTAAAATATGCTAATGTGAGCTTTCAGATCTGGGACATATACACACACACATACACACACATATACACACATACATAGCATAATGATGAAACCCCCAACCCCCCTCCCCACCATGCAGCCACATTACAGGGTATCTGTTAACGTCTTCCTCTCACCTCTGGCCGAGAGCTTTTTGGTGTTGATGATTTTGGCGGCGTACTCTTGGCCTGTGCAGAGTTTGACACAGCGGCGCACCACTGAGAAGGCCCCCCTGGGGAAACAAAGAGAGGAGACAGGAGACGGGTCAGCTGCCATATAAGCTTCGTCAGCATCTATCAAAGGGGCATCTCAGATATCAGATTGACCTCATTGTTTCCTCCTCTCAGCCTGTATAGGATCAGGCTGGTGAATATGCAGATCCAAACCAACAATGAATTGATCTACTAACAAGTATTGCGTGTGTTTCAAAAGTCTGATATATCTTATTCCTCTGTGCCGTAGACCTCCGTTGTTGTCTAAAAACTATTAAAAACACATCAGTGAGCCACATCGCTGCACTGGGTGACATGATCCTTCATCATGAAGAGGTTGGTCGTATTAGTTTGTTCAGAAACGGCTCCAAAGATTAATGACAGCGATCACGTTTTCAGTCTCTGGAGAGTAGTTCTGTGCAAGGCAGATGCCACTGAGCATGTGCGGGAATGCAGCTCTGTTCACAGCTTGTTGTGCTATATATCACAAAATGTACAATGTCTGAGTCAGAGTCTGATCGCTACGGTGAGAATGAATATATTTCTGACGCACTAGAAGACATTTTGGCGAATGTGACGGATCCATAGAAGCGTACTTGTACTTGAACAAATGTCTTGGTCGTAAGCAGTGATGTCACTTTGGTGTCAAAACTTGGATTCTTTATTGCCTCCAGCCATCGACAGCAGAACACAGGATATGAAGGGAAAAAGTGGAATTTCTGTTGCGTATATATAATCATGTGTTCCGGACATTTCCACAACCTGGTACAGAGCACTTACTTCTCTAACGTAAACTTCATACAAGTTGAGAAGATGTGGAAAAATATCAGTTGTATACAATACAAACTATGTTCCTGCTCATGCTCAATGGCCTATGAAGTTTGTCCCCATTCCTTTTCTATGGAACACCAGTGAATCAATTTGACTGATCAGTGGCGCGAAAAAAAGGGAGGCAGAAAAATTTCTGCTTCATGCAAAAGCACTTATTTGGAAGTGATGCAGTGAAACTTGGATTATTAACAAACAACAAACAAATTAGCTTGATGGTGGACCAGGAAGCTATGAGAAGATGTAAGCGGAAGAGAAAATAATCGTTGCCATTTCAGGAATTCCATTTTTTTTTACGCTTCTGTACAAGATTAAAAGGAGAACAACAAAAGAAATGTGGCTTGGTGTAAAGTAATGCAAATTTTTGGAGAAAGCAGTGAGTTGTTTATGTACACAATGCTAGCAAGGAAATGCTAACAGGCTAAAAACGTGTTGACATCGCAATGTAAATATCTCCACATCCTTGCCAGCTGGTGTCGATGCCCATAGCGACGAGCAAGAAGTGGCAGAGGCCATGTTTGCGCAATTTTCCACCGTTACACAGAACTACTCTCCAGAGAGTGAAAATGTGATCGCTGTTATTAGCCTTTGGAGCCGTTTCTAAACAAGCTAACATGACCAAACTCTTCATAATGAAGGAACATGTCACTCAGTGCAGCGGTGTGACTCACTGACGTGTTTTTAATACTTTTTAGACAACAACGGAGGTCTACAGCTCAGAGGAATAAGATATATCAGGCTTTAGATACACACATAATACTTGTAAGTAGATAAGTTCTTTGTTGGTTTTGGTCTTTTCATGGAATTGTAGATATTTTAAAAAATCACCAGCCTTATCCTTTCAAACATCCTGATATATTTATAAACTAGTCTACAGGCTTCTTTACTCTTACTTATCTGACTCTTACTTATGAGTTGAATAATTTCAGCAATGTGAGCAGCATCACACTGCAAGAATTAGAGGAAGAAAAGCAGCATTTCAAGGATAAGTAAGTGTGTGTGTGTGTGTGTGTGTGTGTGTGTGTGTGTGTGTGTGTGTGTGTGCGTGTGTATGTGTGTGTGTGGTGAAGTTTTTAGGGCCACATTTGCTCATCAAACCCAACAGAGACAAACAGAAATAACCACCTCTGTCATTTCTCTGAGCTAATTTTATCTCACCTCAGTATTGTTACGCAATGAAACACTCACTCCCCTCAGAGCCCCCGACTCTCACGAGCACTCTAACGCGCACACGCATTATGAGGAGACGGGGTGAGTAAGCATGACACATGACGCTGACACTCCTGGCGTGCGGCGGCAGCGACCAGCAGCGGAGCTTCGACCTGACAGGTTATCTGCACGGCAGGTGGGAGTCAGGAGGTCAGGATCTGGATCCAAAACCTGGATTAGTTCAGCTCAGAGTGAAACAAATCTCTCTAATAACTCTGATATTTTATCTTCTCCCTGTTTCTATAAGCAAAAAGTAGCAATGATGTCATACATCTGAAACAGAGCTGAAGCAATTGGCTGATTAATCAATTAGTTGATCAATAGAAAATTAAATGGCAACTATTGAGTAAATGCCAAGAATTTGTTGGTTCCAGTTCCTTAAATGTGAGGTTTTGCTGCTTTTCTTAAAATCTTTTCTTAAAAGGTTTTAAACGTTTCAGTTTTGAAATGTTTAATTAATTAATCAATTAGCTGATCAACACAAAATTTATCAAAACAATGTCAAAATTTTAGGTTTTAAATATGAACTTATTTCTGACTTTTGTTGCTTACAGTTGTTGAAAGCTAGAAGAATTTAAAAGGATTCAGATTTGATAAGCAAATTTATTTTGAAAGATTAGTCAATTAATCAATTAGTTGATCAACAGAAAATATTTTTCCAATAAGGCAGCGTTTGTATGTCTGAAATATTAACTTATTTATGACTTTTGTTGCCTAAAGTTGTTGATAGCTTAAACTAAATATATTCGATAAGGGACTCGAAAGTATTTGGATTTGATAAGCAAATTTTGTTTAGTTGATTAATCAATTAGCTGATCAACAGAAAATGTATCAAAACAATGTCAATCTTTGACTTTTAGGTCTTAAATATTAGATTATTTATGACATTTGTTGCTGAAAGTTGCTAAAAAGTAAACCTAAAAAGATTTGATAAAAGGATTTCAAAGGATTCAGATTTGATTAGCAGATTCGTTTTGAAAGATTAGTCGATTAGTTGATCAATAAAAATATTTTTTTAGAGAGGCAACGTTTGAGTTGCAGGTGTAAAATATGAAGTTATTCATGACTTTTGTTGCCTAAAGTTGTTGATAGCTTCAACTAAATTGATTCGGTGAGGAACTCGAAAGCATTTGGATTTGATAAGCAGATTAATGTTGAAATGTTTAGTTGATTAATCGATCAGCTGATCAACACAAAATGTATCAAAACATTGTCAATCTTTGAGTTTTCTGTCTTAAATATTAACTTATGAGTTTTGTTGCTTAAAGTTGCTGAAAGATAAACTTAAATAAATTCGGTGAGGAATTTGCAAAGTATTCAGATTTGATAAGCAGATGAAACGATCGATCAATCAGCTGATCTACTGAACATTAATTAGGCTTAATTCTCAAATATTAAGTTGTTTATAATTAGAGATTGGAAAGGATTCAGATGAGATCAGCTGATTAAAGCCAAAACAATTTGGCAACTAATCAATGAATCAGTTTAACTAATCAATCGGTGCTTAAATGTGATGATTTGCTGCTTTTCTTTACGTCATATGACTGTAAACTGAACATTTTGGGGTTTCGGGCTGTTGGTCGGACAAAGTGTGATGAGCATTTTTATCCACTTTCTGACTGATCAATAAATCAAAATTCTAATTGACAGTGTAAGTAATCATTAGTTGCATCTCCGGAGCAGATGTGATGGATTCAGGGTCAATAAAAAAGGATTTAAAGTCGGGGAGTGGTGGTCGCCCCTTCGACTCTTAACTCTTCACTACAGGCTCAATATTACCTTCTGGATAATCAACAGTCCTCGTGTCTCTATATATCTGCATCACACACACACACACACACACACACGCACACACACACACACACACACACACACAAAAACACACCAGAAAGTGACAGCGCAAGCAAAACAGCAATAAGGCTCCGTTATCAGTGAGGGCAGCTGCTGTTACTGCAGCATGTCTATTGTCTTTTTAACTTATCACATCCCACACACACACACACACACATTAACACACACACACACACATAAACACACACACAGATCACAGCCATCATAAAAACACTAAACAAGCAAGCAGCCTGTAAAAATATAACATTAACGTTAATGTTCAAGGACTGAACTTGCTTTTTCTTTTTCTTTTTTTTTAAATCCAGAGCTGTGGAATAAATGTTCCTGTGAGGCAAACAGTGCACAGAGATCCTCTCTACCCACGCACAATCTGACAGAGACATTGAGTCCACTTTGCATCTACCCACTGTGGCACCCATAGCCTCTTCAATTTGTCTGCATCCTTATTAGAGACCACACATTCTCATCTCTCTATTTCTTTTCTTTCTTTCTGTTCTTTTTCTAATTTTTCCTCCACACAGGACACACCTCATTAGATTAGCAGTAGATCAAGGGCAGCAGCAGCAGCAGTATTATTCTCTTGACTTCTCCACTAAGCTGTGTGCCAGCCAGTGATTAAAGCCAGCTGATGATGAGAAGGCTTAATTCCGACACATCAGCTTTTCCCTGATATTAGCCCCCGTTTGTCCCTAACTAGCCTTTGGGAGGATGAGGAGAAGGAGGAGGAGGAGAAGGGTTTGGGGGGTGCCCAGAAGTGCTCCAGGACTCATCTTCATGCAAAAAAATCAAACTCTCTGACGCCTTGTCACATAGCCTGGCTCATGCATGTAAAGAATGGAGCAAAAGAAGCTTGATAAATGCTCCTAATTGAGGTTTAGAGTCCTAATTTTAGATGCAGGAGAGCTCCAGCGTGCGTTTTGTTTTGAGGGGATGGAGACGCATCCATCACCCGCTCACGCTCTTTGGACAGGCTGCATGCAAAGAAAGAGACTCAGAATAAACGAAATGGAACAGCGGCTTACTTGCCAAGCTCCTCGTACAGCTGGTATTCATCTGTGAAACGTGTACAAGTAGTCGTTGCCATGATGCTTCCTTCCTCGGACGGGGTGCGGGTGCCGAGTCCGAAAATGCACGGTGCGTCGCTGCGGACGGGAGGACCTCAGGCTCTGTCTCCGCCCACCTCAAACCTCCGGTCGGCTGAGTGGTTCAGCTGCAACCCGGCACACACACACATACACACACAAACACACACACTCACACACACACTCACACACTACTAACACGGTCCCGGCTCTGTGCTCTCCGCTCAGCCAGGCGAGGGCGAGGAGGACGCACTCTTTAAATACCACACAAAATGGTAATGCGAGCTCCCCACATGACGTGTTGGAGAATTAAAAAAGGAAAAAGAAATAAAGAAATAAAGAAAAAGTGAAATGAAAGGCTGATTGAGGAGCGCGGGGGGGCGGGGGAGGGGGGGTTGCTGCGTTTGATTAGACGTTATTATAGGCCTAAATCATCAACTATAGAGAAGCTTGGCTGCAGCCTATAAAGAAATTACTTCACTTGTAACCGGAGCTGAATATATATTCTTTAATTTGTGAATCAGTGAATCAATATTGAGAAGAAAACGTCACGTGTGAGTCTTGAGTATGTCTTCAGAGTCTACAGAGGGTCGTTTTTTGCATCTTTGTGCCCATTTTTTTTTAGTAAATATAAGAAACAAAAGATATAATAGTTTCATTTGGACGTGGCTGGATTAAGCTGTCATATAAAGATGACGTAGTGAGACGTGATGTCACTTCATTGGTTTGCATTGGAGCCGGTTTGATGAAGCCTTGTTCATTCCTATGAAAGTTGCTCATTGGCGCATGAAGCCAAAAAAAATGGGCTTCCTGCTGTAAAGAAATTACCCAGATGTTGCTCATACTTCTGTGTTTTTGGGCCCTTAGAGCATGCTCACTAGAGTCTTCCGCTGACTTCCTTTTAGGCTCTCCACCTCACCTAAATGGGGATAAAATAATTCAGTCGTGTAACTCTTCTAGACTTCCCAAATGGATCAAACTCTGATAGTAAAACTCGTCATTTCATGGTGGTTGTGAAACTGTTCACTGTTTTTCAGTTGCTCCTCTTCCCATGATTGTGTGCGGGGAAAAGCATGAATGTATAAAGAGAACTGGATACAGCGTCAGAGCCAGGGCCCTGTTCATTTCTATGGAAGTTGCTCAGTGATGCATGAAGCCAAAAATCCACTTCCTGAAAACATACTGCACATGCTCTATAGGCCCAATGCACCCATGGAGCATGCTCACTAGAGACTTCCGCTGGCTGAGACGGCTAACTTCTGGTTTAGCCCTCCGGCTAACTTGAATGGGGATAAAACGATTAAATCGTGCAGCTCTTCTACTTTTGAAATACGATCGGACCAAATGGATCGAATTCTGATAGTGAGACGAGTCATTGTGGGTTGTGATGCTCAAAAAAATGTATCCACTGATTTACAGACGTTCCTTTCACAATGTAAGTCTATGAGAAAAAGTCTTTTTGGGCCCAATAGCATCACGTGATGTTGTAATTACACAGTTTGGCCACTATATCAAATTGGCTTCAAAGCCCAGCGCTCTTCCTCTATCCAGTTCTCTTTGTACGTCTGTGGGAAAAAGGCCTTTTGGGCCAGTGTGCATCACGACCCGGAAGTTGTAATTACACAGTTTGACCACTATGTCAAACTGTGATGTTCCCTTTCAGGGAAAGGATGGTGCAGGAGTAGAAGTTCCTCAGTATTTGAGAGGATACCTGGAGTTTCCTCAAGCGTCTGAGGTGAAACAGTCTCAGATCAGGTCCTCAGTGATGTGGACACCAATGTACTTGAAGCAGTCCACCCTCTCCCACTGAGGACCTGCTGATATTAAGTGGGGCGTAGTTCCTTCCCTGCTTCTCCCCAGAGTCCACTATCAGCTCCTGAGTCTTGCTAAGGTTCAGGAGCAGGTTGTTGTCCTGACGCCAGCGGGTCAGGTCTTCTACTTCCTCCAGGTAGACCTTTTCACTGTTTGTGATCTGTGATCAGGCCAAACACAGCTGTGTCGTCAGCAAACTTGATGATTGTGTTGGAGTCAAAAGTGGCTATACAGTCACATGTGTACAAAGAGTACAGCAGGGGGCTCAAAACGCAGCCCTGGGGTACTCCACTGTTAAGCGACACAGCAAACACTGGCTCTAGAGAGGACCTTTTGTGTTTTTTGCGAGTTTCGTGGCCATCGTAGGTTCTCCTATAGCTTGCAAGGGGAGGGGTATCAGTTGGTTGCAATCTGCAACCTCACCACTAGATGCCACTAAATCCTCCACACTGGTCCTTTAACCTTACTCAACTGTATGTTGTTCACTACATTGTCTAAAAGCGCTGCTGCACCAGTAAATTTTCATGGAAGTTGTAGATTTTTGTATGCTAAAAAATACCTCATTTTGGTAATTTGATAAATTAACCAAATGATAATCCAGCTTTGCTTTTAGGGCAGGACTATATGGCTGAATACATATCACAATATGACAAATGTAGGCTGAATTACACACAGTATATGGGGATGCAATGACTCATGCCTTAGTGCTATATATTACATCAGATAAAGGTAAAACAGAAAAAAACTGATAAAACTAATTTAAAAAACCCAAAACTTATTTAGTTTATAATTAAATGAATCTTCAATTTGGACATCATGAAATGATCACATCAATAAGATGTGAATCTACTGAAAGTTGATACATGATTATATTGAATTATCACAGACATTAATCTGAGTTATGTTTTTCAGAGTTATAATGTTGTTAGGAAACAGTTTTCTGATCATATCGTATACAACAAAGATCTAATCTTTACATTATTCAGCGTTCAGAACGGGGTATTTTCAAATGTCACCTCTTGCCTCAAGCTGAGATACAAGGTTTTCATTAAGTCTTACTCCACTCTGTCTTTCCATCTTCCTTTTCCTCCTCTCATCCCTTCAGTGCATCATAAAGTCATTCTTTCCATTTCCAGAGTGCAAAGAGCAATGACTGTATAGATAAAATGATAAATTACTTAAGACCATGTTACACAAAGTATAAGAGCACTATCCGGATGTATGCAAACGGATGCAGGACTCAGCATTATTTCTGCTTTAACTGAGAGAGGATGAGAAGACACATTTCCCCCTTTTGTCTGCCTGCAGACTGAAGTTCTTAGTTTCCAAAGTACTAATTTATAAATTAGGGAACATCAGGGGAGATTAATTCCTGGACGGAGTACATAACTGTAGTCTGATGAGGTCATTCATTGACAACAGTTAGAAGCATTGCAGTAAAACTGTAATATGGAAACAGACTGTTGTGAGTCCAGAGGGAGCTGCTGTGAAATCTGATTAGCTGACTCAAGTGATGTCACTCGAGTCAGCGTCGGTTGGGTGCGTGAATTAGAAAGAAGTTATCAGATCTGAATTGAATTGTGGGTAATGTAGGCGACAGGTATTGACAAGAAAGAAGAACGTGTGGAACTATTTATCATTATAACAACCTGGCAACCACAAATATCTTATTACAAGCTTATAGGGCGATATATTTATTTACATTATATATTTAATCCATATCATGATATCATAATATCGCGATATGGCATAAGTGTCGTCTCTTCCTGGTTTTAAAGTCTGCATTACAGTAAAGTGATGTAATTCTCTGTCTCTTACCAGACTGTTCTAGATGTTTTGTTATTTACCTTTAACTATTAAGTCATTATATCCACATTACTGACGATTATTTATCAAAAATCTCATTGTGTAAACATTTTGTGAAAGCATCAATAGTCCTACAATATTGTCGCAATATCGATATCGAGGTATTTGGTCAAAATATTGTGATATTGTCCATATTGCCCAGCACTACTAGCTCAGTAAGGCATTCATTAATAATTTCACATTAATAAAATCGCAAAAATTAACATCTTATTACTGATCAGACATTGATTTACTAACATTACTGAACACACTGCATCACAAATTCCTTCATTAACACCTTAATAGCTTCAATCAATAAAGTATTATTTACTAACATCAACAGATATTAGATGCTAATCATTTATTAACTCCTTATTACTGATCAATAAGACATTAATAATGACTTATTAAGTATTTATTAAGTTTTAGTGGTTCCATTTATTGGTATGACTCACCTGGTGGTTTCATTTAACGCTTCAGAAATTCAAATCAAGCAGCTTTAAATGTAGAAATATAACATTTATCTGTAAATAATTTGTTCTTTAACTTTCAAAGTACTAATTAATGATCAATTAATGATCTAAAACTCGTTATAAAACTCTAAAGAAGTCGTTCCTAAAGTGGTCATGACAAAAATAAGCCAACATTTACATTAACTAAATCTTATATTACGTTCCCAGACATCAAAACAGATGAAATATGCATTAAACACTGAGATCAGCATATTATGAACTCTGTTAAATATGCAGTTTTGCTAAAGATAACGACACGCGGCTCACAGTCACACGACATGTTTTCCTGCTCAGTGGAAACATTTCCCATGAAGGACTGAAGTGGTTTTAAAAAGGTTTTGGGAGCCGCTGCTCTGAGGCGTAAATTAAAAGGACAAATAAAATCAGTTATAATCCCAACATCCCAGAAGTAATATTAAACAAGTCATTTATTTCAAAATGTATTTTTTTATGTTTTGCTTATTTGAGCAGTAGATCTTGACGTCACGTTTGCATCCATGTTGCTGAAACAAAGATAAATCTTCTCCATGTTGTGATATTGTTCGTTTTTTAGGCTTTTTTTTTTTTTATTATGTTACATGACAGAATAAGAAGTCTTCATGTACAAACTGACTGATTCATCCTTAAACAATGAGAGTTTGGTGTAACTGGCGTCAGAATAAAATATAATAATAACAGAATCACTCTCTGGGGGGCAACAAACACACACAGGCACTGTAGAGTTATTAAATAATGAGCAAAAACTGTTAATACAGTACAAGTATTTACCCAATTTTACTGCCAAAACATCAAACAAGCGTTTGATATGATGACAGGTCGTCATCACTCGTCTCCGTCAACGCAAAACCCAAAACTGTCAGCTTCACTTCTGCTCTACAGGCGAAGGACAAACGCGTCCGACACGACAGACAAGCGACAGTTCTGCAGATAACGTGTGTAAAATAAACCAGGATTCAGTTCATATTTGGCTGGAGCGGGGGGGGGGGGGGGGGTCTCGTGCCTTTTTAGAACTGCACCGCGCTGGGTGGGATGTCGAACATGGAGGGGTCGAACTGCTGCCCTCTGAACGGCGAGCCTTCGGCGTCCCAGCCCTTCTTCAGCATCTCGTGCACTTTCTGTGGAAGAGAGAGAGACACACACGGAGATGTTGGACACATTAAATAAACATCAGTCGGGCTTAAAATGACCACAGTGCCATCTAGGGGTGAGACGGCGTGCTGTCGACCCCCCTCTGCTGCAGATCAGTTTGGGCTGCACCTGAAGCTGCACAATCATCGTTACGGGACGCATCTGAGCCTGGTGTACGGCGAGTTTAACGCACGACTCTGTACGTCAAGTATAAAGCAGCACGGCTCCGAATCTTAAGAGAGAATCGGGTGCTCGGTTGGCGTAAAGATGAAACAAACAAAATAAAAAACACACCAGCACTCACTGATCCATCTTCTTATGTCTTATTTAAGGGCATCTTCATATATTTATTAATCTGCCTTCTATATATTGTCTCCTGTTGTGTGTTTTCTTGTCTGTAGCGTTCAGTCCTTTATATCGTGACACCTTTTACCGTTTCTATTGATTACTGAGGTCACACCTCTTTCATCTGAAGAGTCTACATTAGGGTTGTCCTTTCACGGATGGATCCTATTATATAATTATGTATTCTTGTCATTGATTGGCTTTTGAATTTCACCTGTTCCAAATACACGCTGAACAATAGAGACTAAATTCAGTTTTATTACCTGCATCTGGCGCTCGACTACCTACATCTGGCACTCAGGCAGCTTGCTTGTTTATTTACGATGATTTATTCAAAACCTTAATTTATTTCCTAGTAATGACGTGCTGCTATACTCTGGTATTATATCATCGCCGGGATGCAAAAAACCTCTTTCCAACTGCTGCTCCAGTGCGTCAGTAGAAGCTCTGTAAATAATAAATAATGTATGATCTCTCAGACGTTGCTACTCTTTAAATTTTTTGCCTTTCGTTAATCTAATTTAATTTATTGTAAAGTTGTTTCTTTTTTTACATGAATGAGTGAATCACACATTACTGACAAAACCTCATAATATATAACTGTAAGCCTTATTGTCCTCACTGGTTTTCTTTGACCAGTGTGACCATAAGAAAAGTATTAAATCTCATTGTTTGGTATTAAAAAGGTCTTAAAAAGTCATATATTTAAGACCAAATGGAGCCAGTGAGCATTTGTCTACGTTGGTTGGTACCACATGTCTTGGGTTTGTAGCCGTTTGCACACAGGGAGACACTTCATACGGGTATAATTTCTTTCATGTATCATTTTTCTGCTTTCTGTGTTTTGACACTGTAAGTTGAGTTTTTGGGTGAAAAACAGTTGAGTTTGTTGAACCAGATCATATGTTCTCTGGTGATCTCGGGGTGCACGTTTTTGATGTTCGTCACTCATGTCTCTCAAATAAAATCCAGGAATCAATAAAGACAAACTTCTTCCTGTTGAGCCGACATGAAATCTATGTTGGTTCGGTAGATGACAGAGACGCTGGACGCGGGTCGGAGTCGGTGTGGATTGAACGGACAGAGATTGTCAATAGCGCTAACACGCCGCTCACGGCTCGGCTCGCTTTTCATGTGGATTCCCAGTTCTCTAATCGGACTATTAGTGCATTAATATCTACCACAAATAGCTACGTGAAGACTTGGGAG
Source organism: Thunnus thynnus (assembly GCF_963924715.1). Taxonomy (NCBI): domain Eukaryota; kingdom Metazoa; phylum Chordata; class Actinopteri; order Scombriformes; family Scombridae; genus Thunnus; species Thunnus thynnus. The sequence continues at coordinate 4,456,726 of NC_089535.1, forward strand.
GAGTTTATCGACTGCAGTATCTGGGAAGCGCTCAGATTTGGGTTTGTTTAATGTGCATTTGGCCGTCTGTGCCAGCGTGCAATTACACACAAATCTGTTGTTTAGCAGTGTGCAATAGTGAGTGTTTCAGCCTGTTTGTTTGAAGTTTGAGAACTTTTTAGACACTGAGGAGTGTTTCTATTTTAATATCTGATGTCTTCTCCCGATCGTCTCAGTATTCTGTACGATCGAGCCTTTGGGTTTCTCACCATTTCATGACTCTGTGGTTTTCCCTGCAGCTTCTGATGGTAGTCGAAGGTGAGTCTGTCCAGGACGGCGTGCTCCTCGTCATCAACCGTCGCCATGGAGCGCTCGCGGTTGATTTGGTTTATATCGATCTCCTCCTCTCCTTTCAGTATCGCGTTCCACCAAACTTCTGAGGCTTTGTTGAGAGACAGCTGGAAGTCGAAGAGTTAAATCAGAGTTTGTTTCATTCTAAAGTAATTCTCGTGGTGAAGATGAAGATGTACTCACAACTACGCAGCTTCCGGGTTCAAGGCTCCACAGAGAGTTTTCAGTGTTGATCTTGTGTGTGAATTCTCCCTCCATCAGCGTTTTCTCCTCTGCTCCCTCCCTCACGCACACTCGCACGCTGCTCGTCTGCAGACTCACGCTCACCTGAGGATGCAACAATTTGGAGACGAAAATTGAGAAATGAGAACAGACTTCCTGGTACGTCAGGCGGTGGAATAGACTGTATTTACCTGTCTGCCCTTAACAACAGTCTTGGGCACAGACACGCGGACCTCCACGTCAGTGTAGTCCTGAGACCAGCTGTAGTTTTCTCTCACGGCGCCGTTGTAACTGTCGGAATCGATCTGACATTTGTCCTGACTCCTGAAACAAAACACACACAAAACTGTTTAATAACCCCTGACATGATGGACGTTTGCAGCTCAAATGCTTCACTCAGTCTATATTAAACTGTCTAAACTGTAAAACGCAGGTTGTTTTTGTAGAGATCTTCGCCCACAGAGGCAACATATCATTGTCAATTACGTGCAAAATCGACAAAGTGACACTTGATTCACCAACAAAAACAAGATGAATAAAAACACTTGAGTTTACTCACTCCTCTGCTGACTTTACGCTGGCTGCGGCTGCCTGGTCTCCCTGAGCTAACTGTCTTGGAGCGCTGCTGCTGCCGCCGCCGCCGCCGCTGCTGCCGCCGCCGCTGCTCTGAGGGCTTTTAGTGGGTTCTGGAGGAGCTGAGACGTCCCCAGAGTCTAACGGAGAACTCTCCATCTGTGCCTCCTCTGCACTCTGCTCTTTCGTCTCCTCCTGAGGCCCGGAGGTGATCTCCAGCTCTTGAACTGCCGGAGGAACGCTTTTACTCTCCTCCCTCCTTTGCAGCTCGCTCAGGTGTCTCTCTCTGTCGTGCTCTGCCACCTTCTCAAACAACTTGAATGTCTGGAGAGGGAATATGAGATTAGAACAGATCAAGGCATGAAGTCTATTAATTCACATATGTTTAACCAGAGAGGTGGAACTTAACCACGTTTAGCTGCTGCTGTAGAGTTTAGTTGGAATCTGACATGAACACTCAATAAAACAGTAAACACCAGGGCATTTTCCAGCTGTTGTTGAACCCAAATACTATCAATAAAACATGTTATGATACATATGTTTTTAGAAGCACTGACACCACTGTGTGGCAGCCTGAAACACTATACAATTTAATTAAAAATACCAACATCACTATGTAAAAAATACGTAATTATACAAGTAAATGTCTTCAGTTAATCCTACTAAAAGTGGTGTTAAAAGTAGAAGTACTCATGCAGATTGGCTCCTTTACAAGTGTTACTATATAAATTATATTGTTTTATTATTATTAATGTATTAAAGGTGAAGTGTGTAGAATTGAGTGGCATCTAAAATTTTACACAATCATTAATATCAACGGGCTACTAATGATTTTCACTTGTACGCTGCGCAAGCACAATAACAACCTAACGTTACCGTGGAATTGTTTTGAGTCATCGTCCCTCTCCCCATTCTTCAAAGGACGTCTATGTGAAAGGTACTGTTATAAGAGTAGCGTAGCTCCGTTAAGGAATAGGGCAGTGCGTATTGTGTTTGCGTAGCGAGTGTGTAGTTGAGCGAGCGGCAGAATAGTGATGGTGAACACGAGCGGAGCAGAGGAAAAGGTTAGCAGGAAGATGTCAATCTGACAGTAAATGCTGCAGCTTCTCAAGGCCAAGAAAAGACTTTCTATTGAAGGGGATTAGCCCCGAAGTTAGTGGCAACACGTTAGCCTAACCTGACCAGGCTAACTTAAGGTGGACTGACATTTAAGGTGGACCAGCAATTCTCATTTTAGTGTCAGTCTCAGCCACGCTGAAGAAGAGAGACTGGAGAAAGTGGCTGCTGAGCGTCCGCCCCAAAGCCGTCAACCTAGGAGAAACACTGGTTGTGTTTTCGTTAGCTTAGAATGAGCCCTTTATATCTACATAGGGAGTGGGTCCTCTTCCACGGAGGCCGCCATGTTGCACCGCCATATTTCTACAGTAGCCCAGAACGAACAAACCAAACACTGGCTCTAGAGAGGACCTTTCACATTTTTCGCAGCCACCAGAGTTTCTCCTTCACGCTTGGAAGTTGTTGTTGTTGCAATTTGCTACCTCACCACTAGATGCCACTAAATCCTGCACACTGGTCCTTTAACACGTAAACAGCATTTTTATGTCGTAGCTGCCATCTTTTCTGACAGTTAACTAAAGCTGGGCGATATGGACAAAATCCACCCAAATATCACAATATTTTTGACCAAATACCTCGATATCAATAAGGGATGACAATTGATGCTTTCACAAATATTTACACAATGACTCAAGATTTTTAATAAATAATAATCAGTAATTTGGATATAATGGTGGGTAAAGGGAAATACTCCACTTTACTACACAATATTGTAATACAGCCTTTAAAACCAGGAAAAGACAACACTTATGCCATATTACGATATTACAATAACCAAAATATAAGACGATATGTAGTCTCACATCACGATATTGATATAATATCAATATATAGTCCAGTCTACGGTTAACTGACTTATATCCGTGTTTACCAAATATTTAACCCGGCTAACATGTTGACAAACTTCACCTTGAGCACCATCTTCTCCGCCACACCGGGAGGGAAACCCATCTTGTCGTTGGGACCCGACAGCAGGCGATAAAAGTCCGTCTTGCGGTACAAAAACCCAAAATAGATGTGAAGAAAGTCGTGTATGTTTCCAACGTGCTGCAGGATTCCCAGCAGAGCGTTGTCGTACATCTCTGTCATCTCCAGCGGCGACGCCATCGCTGCTTTTACCGTTTAACCGTTTTATAACGAACCTTTAACGTACCTCAACCGACGACGTAGGCCCCAAAATAAATAGTATTTGTCAAGAGGTTTAAGTTTGTAATTAACTGGGACGTTTCTTGACGCCTGTGTTCCTTCTTCCAGGACACCTTATTGAGTTTCCCACCCGCATTCAGCGAAGACCCGCCCTACTCTGCCTCTGATTGGCTAGTGCTCGTTGTTCTCATTGGTTATGCTGGTTGGGTTCAGACATGAGGAGTGAGATGATTGGGTTAAGGTAAGAATATTGGGGTCAGAGCCAATCAGAGGCCGAGTAGGGCGGGTCATCGCAGAGTGCGGGTGGGGGGAAAATAACGCTTCTAGAACAATAATAATACTACCGGTTATGTATTTTCAAATTAAGTGGATGTGAAGTTTAATACGAAATATTACAAAAAAAACCAAAACAAAACAAAAAACAAAAACACGAGAATAAACATATACTCATGTGTTATGTGATTTTTTTTGAATCAGTGATTTAAAAAAAATGTTTTAAATAATTAATTTACTAAAATTGAAAATTTCCCTAAATTATATTATTTTTCTATTGTTGTTTTGACCAGGACTGTATGTTTTTATTTATTAATTTAATTGTCCTGGTCATCACATGGTTCATCTGTGTATTTTTTTTTAATTTCATTTGGATTTTTGATTATTTATTAGGGTCTCTTTTTGCCCAACTGGGCTATTCCTCCAAGAGTCCTCAAATATAAAACATCACTTTAATAGATACAAACAGAAACAAACAATATTTGTACAAGTTAAACACTTAAAACCCACAATTAGCCCAACACATTGCACAGCACACAAAACATTAAAACAATAGAATACAACAATTGATGCTCTGTATATATACATACATTAACTTCAGACCCTAGTGGCGTCAGGTAGTTCATGTTGATTGCATCTCAATATAGAAATGATTTATGGTACAACGGGTATGTTTAGTTATGTACGGAAATCTAATTGAAAATTATTACATTGATTGCTGGAATGTAAAGATACTTTTTAAGTGTATTTATTTTATTATGTACATGTACTTATTATTTTTATTCTATTTTTTTTATTTATTTATGTATTTATTTTTTGTATTGTCAATGTACCTTAGCTGTTGTTTTGAATCTGCTTCTATTTTTTGAGGATGCATAATCAGTCATACATATATATCTATGTAATCAATATTCCTGCAAGAAATTGCACTTATTGTTCTAAATAAAGTTGGGATTTGTTTTTTTTAATAATTAAAAGTATATATTATTTTCCTATTTCCTGTTGATACAGCTCAATAGTCGTCCGGGTGGATACAGATGACTGGTTGTCGAATAAATAGTTCCAGGTTACATGAGAAATAATAATTTTTTCTATGTTATTATTCACTGTTGACTATTGCAATTCTCACAAACGTTTGAGGGTATTTTAAGACGATAACAGCATAGAAATATAAATAAAATAGAGGTTAGTTTAAGCTCTTTTAACATCGTTAGCTCCCCATATTTAAATAAGCATGGCGGTGTCCTTGAGCAGCACAGGCAGCGTGAAGCTGCTGGTGAGTAAAATAACATTTAAAACGATTAATACATTTATATGAACTCATGCTGACAGTGGACACATCGGTATCCTCTGGTTACTTCAGCTGGACAGTTTCAGGGCTTTTAGATGCAGAAGTTAACGGTTAGCTTCAGTGCTAATGTTAGCTGTAACGACTGTTACTGTCAACTGAAAACGTTTCATAGTTTCTGTTTTGAACACTGAAACAAATAAATGTTCTTTTAACATCTCTGTGTCTTTATTGGGACGACAAGAATTTGTGTCAAATGCGACAAAATGACAGTAATGACAACACATGCGGTGTTAAAATGTATAACCTTGGATGTACTATAAGAGCTCTTATAATACAAGTGTCATTGTTTACTGGAATAAACATGCAGCTAGAAAGTTAGGTCCCTACTAGAGCTGCAAATTGTAGTCTTTTTTAATTGATTAGTTGTCAGTTCTTAAATTAATCGCCAACTATTTTGATAGTCGATTAATCGCTTTGAGTTGGGTTTTTTTTCTAAGAAGAAAAAGTCCAAGTTCTCAAATGTGAATATTTTCTGGTTTCTTTAGTTCTCTATGTCAGTTAATTGTCAGTTAATTGTCTATATTTGGGTTGTGGTCAAAACAAGACATTTGATGGCGTCATCTTGTGCTTTCAGAAAACAGTCAATGACATTTTTCACCATTTTCTGACATTTTATAGTCAAAACAACTAATTGAGAAACTCGTTGCAGCCCCACTCTAGATAAGGGGTCTCAAGTTAAAATGTAACTTTTATTATTTCTATACATATTGTGCTCACATAGTGCATTTTACTAAATAAATTTGTGCTTAATCAAAAAATGTTTTTTACTCTCCTGATGTTTCCTGTGTTTTCTCTGCAGGGTGCTTTAGCCCGGTCCGGCTCATTATGCATTTCATCTGGAAGCAGAGCGCTTCATGTCACTGCAGTGTGCTGCAAGGTAAACATCAGTTAACCACTGGGTTATATGTGTCTCAACCCTCTTAAGCTGTATCGAATTTATTTATAGTTATAAACAGGAGAATCAGGGAAAATCATGAAGCTTCATGCTAACCAACAAGGCCTGATAGAACTATGGAGGTGTTGTGTACCAACATACAGTCTCTAGAACATTTTTTTAAGTTTGCAGCAGAACAGAACCTTAAACTGATTAATAACTCCCATCATATGATGTTAGACACCCAGGTTAGGTTGTACAATATAGTTTATTAAACTTATTATAGGATCCTTAATTCCCAAGTTTCATCAGCAGACAAACACACACAGCTTGTAAACGTTTCAATAAATTTAAGAGGGTGACCGTGAATCAACATCCACAGCTTGGGTTTTATTAAAGGAAGATGATTTATTTGGAGACAGATTATTTTAGCCTGAATCTGATTTCAGTTGAGGTCGGCATATTTGGGATTTCCAGGAGGGTTGAATTAAGCACGAGTGAGACCTCCTGCTTTCAGATCATTGGCCTACTTATCAGTTCACTACACAAGAGAAATTTATGGCTTTTTTTCCTGACTTTTGGACTTTTTTCTCTCTTGTCTTCCAGAATAAAGCGGCTCGTATCCGAGTGGGGAAAGGAGACAGACCTTTGACCTATGAGCAGGCTCTTCATCCTCATCAAATTGGTCACCGCAAAGGATGGCTGTCACATCACACCAGTGAGCCTTTTAACTAGCATGATCAAACCTGCTTTAAAAAACCTGTTTTAGCTTGAATACGTTTGTTCTCTCTCTCAACCTGCTGGCTTCTCAGTGAACAAAAAAACACCCGTCTCTATCAGCTGTTGGGTAAATCAGATTAAACTACTGTATGTGTAAAAAAATCCATTGACATCTAAGGACCAAATGAGACATAGATGGCTATGGCTTTAAAATGCTATGATGGCAGAAAAGTACAAGTTAACGTCATTTTTTGGTCTAGTAGATAGAATTACTGGATTTTCTGGAAAAAAGCAAATGACCTTTGCTGCAGTGAACATTAAATAGTGGGACCAGAATCAGCTGATGGTATAATAAAGTGTTTTTGAGGCTGATATTGATATTTGAGAGTTTAAAAATTCCCTTTAATGTTCCCTTAAATTAGTTTTTTTTAACAATTGCGACCAAGAAATGTACTGAGCAGGACATTTTATTTAAAAAAAAAACAACAACTCATCATTAGTCTAACAAAACAAACTACAGAAAAGTGACTGTTTCTTACTTCAGTTTCTTGTCATTTATCAGTTGACACCTACACTAATACAGATATATCTCTTTGTCTCTCTTGATGTCTTTTGAGTTATAACAGCAGTGTTTTTGTGACGTACAGTATATTTTTGTGATATTTGTTTTATATTGTTTGTCTGTTTGCTGTCTATCTTGACCAGGACACTCTTTAAAAAGAGATTTTTTATGTCAATGAGGTTTTCCTGGTTAAATAAAAAAATGTAATTCATGAACTCACAAAAGTGGGTTTAATGTTAAGTTACACTAAAATCATGCGGACGCAGGCAGAAACATCACTCGCATGATGATAAACACGCCGAGCTAAAACGGTTCTGCATCTCTCAGAATAACTCTTCTTCCTCTTTCTGCTAGGTAACCTCAAAGGAGAAGAAGGAGCAGCTGAGCGTACCGTGGAGGACGTCTTCATAAGGAGATTCATGTTCGGGACTTTCCACGGCTGCCTGGCAAACGAGGTTGTGATCAAAAGGCGTGGCAACATGCTCACAGTGTGCGCTTTAATGTTACAGAAACTACCGCCACAGAAGTTTTACTTCTTAATAGGATATTCAGAGTCTCTGCTGTCGCACTTCTACAAATGTCCAGTTAAGTTAGAGGTTCACACGCTGCAGGACAAAGCTGTGTATAAATATCTGTGATGGAACTGTGTAGAGCTAAAGCTAATATTAGAGTTAACTGTTTCTTCTAAAGATAATATACAACGAGATGGATTTTGCTCTTGAATAAAGTGGCAACTTTGTTCCTGTCTTCATTCCTGCTCACTGAGTCATCCTGTTCAGTTTCTCCAGAATGTACTTTTTCTGTTCTGCAGAAGTTTTCAGCCTTGTTTTTTTGTGAAATGAACTCATGAAAATGCAATCATGTGTGTCATTAAAACATTATGCCTGAAATCATTGCATTCAAGATATCATGGGGTTATTGTTTTATTATTAAAGATCATAGCTGGTGGGAAAAAGCTGAAGTTTTTGTCCTTATTAAAACAAATCTAAACAATTTTGTTAAAGCAGGTGTACTAAACCAACACTACACCAGTACTGCTGCTTTGTCCCGTCTACTTTGTTTTTGCAGATTAAAAATTCACAAGATTGTCACATGTTCATATAATATGTGCAGTGAATGCAGGGCGGCGTACTGTGCTGTAAAAGCTAACATGCAATAAAGAATAACAGTAACAATAAGAATTCTACCACAGAAAATAGGCACTAAACTAAATTTAAAAAAGTATAATAAAACTTTTTGCATGTTTGAGTGCAAACATGTAGGACTGCAAAGAATTCACAGAGTATAATGTGCCAGTCAAGGCCGAGGCTTTACAGAGGTCAAAGTTCACCATCCTGATGCTTTGAGGGAAAGGTATTTGTAGGTCTCTGTGTTGGATTTGTGGCTTCTGAGCGCAGACGTTAGAACAGTTTATTGTTGGAGTTGTGAGGATCCTTCCTGATTCTACTAACTCATGTTCTGAACCTTCTGGTGTAAAAGTCCTGCAGAGTGGTGAATGAAGATGCAAACCTACACCTACTGTAGGTATTTATAAAGCACCTTTCAACAGCAGAACATCACACGAACATACACACACCCTAAAATGAAAACAGAAGTAAAAATCTTACACAAAGACAAGTCTGAACAGGTGGGTCTTGAGCTGCTTTCTAAAGGTGTCCACACATCTCAAGTCTAATTTGGACGTTTCAAAGTTTAGCCAAGTCAATGTAAAAAAAGTGCTTTACAGAGAAAATTACAATCAAATAAAAATGGACATAATTATGAGGATCAACGGGGAACATTAATAGTGTGGAGTAAAATAAAGTATAGATAAACCCCCCAAAATGTACAGAAAACAAATTAAAAGAAAACATTAAAAGGCTAAAGAAAAGAAATGGGCCTTAAGATGAGTTTTTAAAAAGAGCAGTAGATGGGGAAGATCTAATAATGAGAAGCAAACAAAAGGAGGATCAACCAACAACCCTGATCAGAGGACCTTTATAGACGGACGGAGCTGCAGTAGATCTCTACTGTAAACAGGTGTCTGACGATGCAGAGCTGGGATGCTGAAATCAACAGAAAGCCAGTGAAGAGAAATCAAAATCTGGGCCACATGAGACCTTTCAGGTGCAAAATCTTAGCTGACGCAAGCAAAGAGGGAGTTACAACAGGGATAAAAATAATAGTGTGAATGATGATCTGCATCTCAGCTTCAGACACAATAAACCTGAGTTTTCTAGTGTTTGTATGTTGGAAAAAACAAGAACGAATTTAACACCTAAAAAAAGTCCTCGTCCACAGTGATTTCACAGTAAAGAAGAAGAGAAAATACACAAGAAATAAGAACCTGTTTTGTCAGCGTTGAACTGTATGGAAGATTTAAAATGCCCAAATAAAAATAATTAAAGAAATAAACAGAAATCTAATATACATACATTAGTAACAGTATATGTATTTCCTTTTTATTTATAGATTTACTGTATCGTCATGACATGAAACACATATGTTAAAAGGACAATTATTTGTTTTTTGGTCTTTAATAAACAAATGAATTGTTTTTCATTGAGACATAAGTTTTTCATGCCAGATTTAAATTGAATCATGGGAGAGAAAACAAAGTGAAGACGTGTGTTGCATTTCAGTTATATAACTAACATAATAACTCCATTTAACTGTAGGAAACTATCTGCCATCCAATTTTTTTAGGCAGTTCGGGTTCTTCAGTGTCCAGCAGAGCAGTTCCCAGACCAGTTGGTGATGCCTTTTGTTAAAAATACTTTAGGACCCCCAGGAAAACCATTTTAGGCTCATGGTACTCTTGCTATATGCAAATAAAAATCCACACAATTTTAAAAAAAAATTCCAGACAACAAATTCATTAAAATGATTCATTTGATTTATTTATAATTAATTTCATCACAGTGCAAATACATTCACATTTAAAGGCACATGCACCTCGTTAGTGCAAACACAAGGCACACGGGGTTAAAGCGTTCATTTCAAATTACCACGTGAATTTTCCCTTGATGAATTCCTCACAATTATAAAACACACCTCAAAAGTACCACAGCACTTTTTTTTTATTTCCATCTTCCACTTTTAAAAAAGGCTCTTTACAAACTGTAATCATGAATACTCAATGTAAAATATGGTCATAAACAAACATCAGGACTTGAAATTTTAAAAAGCCATGTCCATTCATTAAATCTGAGGCACAAAATTGGAACAAATGGACACCATTTGCTGTGTAACAAATGGTGTTTTAAGAAAGTGCTGCTGAGATAAAATTATGAGCTCAAAGATTTTTCAACAAACAGAGTTGTAATGAACATAAGTTCCCCTTAAACAAGTATTTTAACATCTTGGGAAATCTTGCCGAGAGTTAGAAGATTGTTACCACTCACATGTCTGCACAGTAAATATGTAGCTAAAGCAGGCAGCCAGTTAGCTTAGCTTAGCTTAGCATAAAGACTGGACACAAGGGGAAACAGCTAGCCTGGCTTTGTTGAAAGATAACAAAAATTGGCTAACAGCACCTATAAATCTTAATAATTATTGTGTGAATTAAACAGCTTTAGAGGTGCCTGTAATGGATTCTGCTACCTTTGGACGGAGCCAAGCTAGCTGTTTTCCCCCTGTTTACAGTCTTTGTGCTAAGCTAAGCTAACCAGCCGCTAGCAGTAGTTTTGTACGAGTGTAGTATCAATCTTCTCATCGAAATCTCAGCATGAAATCAAATAAACATATTTCCCAAAATGTCCCAAAGAGACCTTGAATTAGTGACAGCTACAACGTACTAGTAAACCTTTGGTTGGTCGTGTATCATTTAAAAAACAAAACTCTCCACTTCTGACAAATACTGGTCCTTCTGTGACGACTTAAATGTTGACATAGTATTGTGAACCCTGAACGATGTAAAAAACCAGTAAGTTTATAGTGCAGTGTATGAGCAGAAACACATTATTCCTAACTAACATGAACTGACTGACGTGGTCCGATCTGCACGACATTAACAGGAAAAGGAGTTTAAAAAGGATATATAATAAACTCCTAAAATGAAGAGATATGTGCATACAGCTCAGAAAAGAATTTACTTTTTTTCACAGCAGATATTTAAACTTGTCACAGTAGGAAAACCTCTCCAGGGGTCATGTGGTAGAAAACAATATTGATGTGTAAATCCGTGTGAATGAGTTGGAAAATTGTGCACGTTTAACGGCCGAGATGCCTAAAACCTCCATTCTGCCCCGTCCTGCTCTCTGCAATCACATATAGACCTCCGTTGTTGTCCAAAAACTATTAAAAACACATCAGTGAGTCACACCGCTGCACTGAGTGACATGTTCCTTCATCATGAAGAGTTGGGTCACGTTAGTTTGTTTAGAAACGGCTCCAGAGACTAATAACAGCGATCACTGCCTTACACAGAACTACTCTCCGGAGACTGAAAGCACACAATACTTGTTAGTTCATTGTTGGTTTGGCTCCAAACATGAGATTTGTTGCCAATAATAAAAATATAGAAAATCACCAGCCTTATCCTTTAATGCAGCTGAGTTCACGACAGGCCTGTAGTTGTTCACATTTATTTTTTTCTGTCAGACAACAGAACATGAAATTCGATCGAAGCTCATAAATAGTACGTTGACCAGCTGTCATTTAGATGCCGAGCTGCAGATAAAATCATTATTTTAGGATCACAAAGGCTCATCAGACAAAAAAAACAAAAAAAAAACAGCTGTGCAGCGAGATTTTCTCCCGACATTTAAAATGAATGATACCATTCAAGTACAGCTGAAGCATCTGTTACCAGAACACGACGCAGAAAGAAGCAGCATGAATACTGTATTTGAATGACAACCCTTTTGTTCCCTAACTTTATCTTCGGTCACTCATTTTAAAACGTCAATACAGCCGATCTCGCTGCACAGCTGCTGTCATTCACCTGTGTTTTTGTTTATTTCGTGTGATGATGTCGTGATCATTAAATATCTGCAGCTTGGCGGCTCGTATTTAGGGGCCGCAATCAAATTTCATACTCGTTCTTTTATCTGACAACAAACATAGAAAAATATATAAATAAGAAACACCTATATTGTGAATTTGGCTGCTTTAAAACATATTATAGGTGATTGTAGAGAGCAGGATGGAGGTTTTAACTGGTCATCTACACTAGAGCTGCAGCAATTAATCAATTAGTTGTCAACTATTAAATTAATCGCCAACTGTTTTCATAATGGATTAATCGTTTTGAGGCCTTTTTATGACGTAAATGTCCAAATTCTCTGATTCCAGCTTCTCAAATGTGAATATTTTCTGGTTTCTTTAGTTCTCTATGACAGTAAACTGAATATCTTTGGGTTGTGGACTGTTGGACAAGACAAAACCAGAAATCTGAGACATTTTTCACCATTTTCTGACATTTTATGGACCAAACAACAAATCAATTAAATCGAGAAAATAATGAAAATGATGAAAATAATTGTTGCAGCCCTAATCTACACAGTTTACCAATCCATTCCCTCGGTTTATTAATCAGTTTGCATGGATTTCCACATCAATATTTTTTTGTACCACATGAGCACTGGGGGGCTCTGTAGAGATGTACAGGTAATAATAATAATAATATTCTCATAATAACGTAAATGATGGCTCTGTTCTATTTAAGTGTCCCAGTGAGTCATGACAGTGTGGCAGTGAGCCAGCATGCACAAAACCAGGACCCTGAAACTGAAGCAGCTAAATGGAATTCAGCCATGAGTCATTTTATTATTCACACCTGTACTTTTCCTACTGTAACATGTCAAAATATTCGCCGCCGTCTGCAGTCACGTAAAACCAGCTCCACCCCCCCTCCCCTCTGAGTATGACGGGGGTCGATGTATGGCTGTTTCTTTTTTTTTTTTTTTTTTTAGAGTGTAAACTCAGCACTGATGTCCGTCACCTCTTTATTTGACGTCACGGCAGCTGTCACCCTCACAGGACTGGAGCTTGATGAGTCGCTGGTTCATCACCTGCAGGATGGTGGGATCCACCTTCTTCACGATGTTCTCCAGCTGGTGGGGGTCGGAGGTCAGGTTATACACCTCTACGAATGACTGGAGGACACAAAAGGGAACAGACACTAAACGTCACCACACGTGTCACTGAAGCCCTTTTCAGACATGGATGATGTAACACTTCAGACAGAGGCGTCTTTCACATTGATGTTACAGATTCTTTCAGACATGACAGGATATTTATAGAAAGAGACGATACTTGTGTAATATTTGACACCTGATGCACAAGAGGAAAAAAGGAAGAGTTAAATGTTATGTTCTTTTACAGGCTGCATCACTGATGAATTTTAAAGCAGTTGAAGCAACTATAATTGATATTTTTTAATATAGCAAAATCTGATCTGTCAGTGTGTAATGTGTTTGGTTCGTAGTGATGAACCTACAGAGAATTATCAGTGACTCTGCAGCTCCTCTCGGCTTTATGGAGCTTTATAGTGAGTTTCAGCTCATTGTTTAACTGTCCAGCTGCAACTTTACTGTTTTGGTTCACTCTCAGTGGCCGAAAACGATGCTATGAGTCGGCTAAAAGTAAGAGGATGCTACCTATACGTCTTTACTAAGGTCAGATTAACAAATCTGGGTATTTTGCCGACTAGTGAGCGGCTATCTGAACCTGTCCTTCGTCTCTAATGTAATGAAGAGTGTCGTGCTCTACCTCGCTGTCTGCAAACTCGCAGTACTGCAGGTTGTGTCCGCTGTCGAGGGTCCTGACGCAGGCGTAGGTGTTGTTGTAGGCGTCTTCACACACACAGTCTGGGAAACATTGCTAATGAAAAAGAAGTGTTGAGTCAGTGCTGTATTTTTATCCATTATTTTTACAGATGAAAGCTTCTCTGTTGGTGTATTACATTTTAATGTTGTTCTTGTTGCTTAATTTTCTGTTGATTAATTGTTTCAGCACTAATCTGCTTATCAAATCCTCACCTTTGACAAAGCAGATGTTTGGCATTTTAGCTTGATAAATTACTTCAAACAATTATACAAGTTGTTGTTGATGAATACAGCTGCAATTAACTATTGTTTTCATTATCGACTGATCGCTTTGTCTACAAAAAAAAAGGCAGAAAATTGTGAAAAATGTCATGTTTTGTCTGTTCAACAGTCAGACTAAAATTCAATTATCAAAACAGTTGCTGCTCAATTTTCTATTGATCAACTAATCTTTGTAGCTCTATTGATCAATTTTCTGTTTTTCCAATAAAGCACATTGTTTTCTTGTGGTAGCTACTCACAGACAGTCCAGGGCCGAGTTTGGGGCAGGACGGGTCTGTTGTCGGATGTCCCTCTCCGGTGTATTCAACAAGGAAAAAGGGGCGTGCGGAGCCATTACGCAGTGAAGGAGCCTAAAAAGTAGGAGATGTATAAAAGTTAGTTCAGATTGAAGAAAAAAAAAAAAAAAAGCAACATTTAGAAAAACGTTTTGAAGAAACATCTGACCATCTGAGAGAGGAAAGACTGTCCATCCATGTTCACAGAAGACAGGTTGAGGCCGGATATGTCCAGTATGGTTGGAGCCAGATCGATATTCAACACTGGAGCCTGAAGGAGTCACACAACATATAAGTGAGACCAATGATTACAAGCTAACAACTGCATATTAGAAGAAATGCAAGAACATGTGTGTGTGTGTGTGTGTGTGTGTGTGCACAGTAGAGGATTGATTGTGACCTGCAGTGTCTGGTTTGGTTTGATGCCTGGACCGCGGACCATGAGGGGGATCCTGATGTCAAATTCATACAGCTGCCTCTTATCAATGGGCAGAGAGAACTGACCTGGAACAGACAGGAGAAATAATGCTTGCTGTAATCATTCCTCCTGTTCATACTGACCATTAGAAGATCCCTTCATAATGACCTTACAATGTAAATCCACAGTCCTCCTTCTGTGCAAAAAATGTGTTTAAAAGTTTATCTAATATGCTAATATGAAGCTTCAGCGTCCAAATGAGTCAAATCAAGTAGATATCTTTCAACATTACAACAGGGAAACACTGTCCGAGGAAACACAAAGAGGGAATTTGATGTTAAAAAGACTGTAAATGTGTCAGATATCCACTTGATATGACTAACTCAGACTGCCAGTATGAACAGGAGGAATGATTACAGCGAGGAAAACCTCTTTCACTGTTCATATGGACACCTGACTATAAATTGTGAACTTGTCCTTTAATTGGAGCACTCTCAGACCTGTGTGGTAGCCGTTATCTGACATGTAGAAGATGTAGGTGTTGTCCAGTTCCTTTATGCTATCAAGTTTCTTGACCAGCTTCTCCACCATTTCGTCCACAGACAGGAGGGTCTGCCACCTGCAGCAGACACGATAAGGATCATTTTTAAGAACTGGGGATGGCGATCTCCACCACTTTGATCCACACTGAAATATGTGTATAAAAACAGAGAATATTTAGCAGTTGTACCTCTTCCTGTACGCATTATCCAGGAAGGTGAGTGAGCTATCCGGCATGGGGTTGATGGGTTGACGCAGCAGCCAGTGTTTGTCCTGAAACACACAGACAAATGGAGATTCATGGGAAAGACTAAAAGAACAGTTATTATATTTAAATGAAGTATTAGTTAAAGTTCAATAAGGAGGATCTTTTCTCTTCAAAGTCTCCTTTAAACCTCTATGGGTGATTTTTTTTTTGCTTCAATTTCTTCCTGCTCTGAGCTTCTCCATCACTTCCGCTTCCCACACTCAAACAAATTTCCCCTCGGTCACCGTATCAAGGACTTTGCTGCGTGTAAAACCAGGAGGAAGACATTTTAAAGGTAGGAACGAACTTTAATACCTGATTGATTTGTGCAATATTCTTATGCTTGCACCACTTGTGAGTGGACAGACGGATGCATGCAGCCTTCACTTCCCGGTATTGTTTGAGTTTTTGTTTTTAGACATTGCCGCTCCTTTTTATTGTGGCTATTTAGACTTTATGGCGCTTGAATGTATTTAACGAAGGGTTCGCTTTCATCCGTGTGTGTGTGTGTGTGTGTGTGTGTGTGTGTGTAAGTGCACATATGCGTACATTTTGGTGGCACAACAGTCATAAAATTTAACTGCAGTTGTAACCTCAAATTCACAACCTCGGACATGGGAGCCGGGCACACTAAAAAAGAGGAGGCTAAAACCTTTGGGCGCTAGCATCTGTCGCTAGCACATCTCTTCAGGTGTAAGGGAATGATGTTTACTCATGAATGATTGCTGATGTATTATTGTATGCAAATTAGGCATGGTGGATGTTTGTGCAGGACGGACGGGGCGATAGTTGAGTCACGATGGTGCTTGTTAGTTACTTTCTTCTGGCACCGGGACTGGTCGCACATGCCCATTAACAGCTGTCTGTTCTGTAGCTTTTGTTGCTAAGGTGTTTCCATGTGTTGTTCTCATACTTCATACTTCAGATTTCAGCTTCAACATGTACAGATGGATTTGAGAAGTTGATATTTGGAGTAAAGAAGGAGAAAAAGAAGTGAAATCCTGCTACTATAGTTTGTTTACGTAGCCTCCGGAGCCGGAGGAGGCTTCCTGAAGCTGACCAATCAGAACAGAGTGGGCTCATCAGGAGGCGGGCCTTAAAGAGACAGGAGCTAAAACGGCCTGTTTCAGACAGAGGCTGAACTGAGGGGCTGCATAAAGGACCAGTAGAAGATAAATAAGGAGTTTTTAACTGGAAATCATGCAAATATATTCAAGTAGAGCCTCAGAATAAAAATATACAGCTGGAAATGAGCATGTTACGTCCCCTTTAAGTTTATTTGGAAAGCTTTAAGAGGCTCACACTGGTTGCCTCAGTATACACTGATTTGCCAGAGTTGTGTTTCCCAAATCTCTATAAGGGAGATGGCAGGTGCAAAGTTAGCATGACCCATGGTCAGAATGGGCACAATTATGAGAATTAAGTTCAATAACATTATTTTTTCTCAAGTGAAGATGTTTCACAACAGTAGAGTCTTTCTCTTTTGCTAATCTCAACTCATCTCTCCTTCTCGGATAATGTTTGATATAAACGTGGACAAACCTTCCCTGGTTTGTCAAAGCTCCCGTCTCGAGGGGCTTTAACGTTGCTGAACGCTTTCTGGTGCTGAGGTGCTGCCGTCCAGGGAGAGTGAGGAGCCGGAGGAGCCAACATCAGGAAGAACGGGTGCTGAGGGCTCCTGTCTTCCAAGAAGTGGAGAGACCTGTTCGCCTGGAACAAGGAAGAGCCAAGACTGAATACATCACCGCTGCAAAATTTCACATTAAATTAAAAACACAGATGGGGAGACGAAGAAGGAAACACAGAAAACAATGGTGTGTTTGTTTGATAGAACAGGATCAGATATCAGGAAATAAACAACAAAAGGTAAATGATTGAGCTCTGAGAAGACGGAGAGACTGGAAGGACTGAAGATGGTTGTGTATTTAGTGAACCTGTGAGCTGTAATTACAACAATAATGCTCCAAAATCAGTATTTTCAAAGCTCAAACGACTTTGGCTGCTTTAAGAAATAATAAAACTTCTTATCACTGAGTAACTAGATGGTTTGTTTTGTTTTGATTATTTTTCGATTAATACTTGTGTTTGGTTTCAGTCTGTTTTTGTCTTAGTGATCGATAGATTTACTGTACTATGCATAAAAGATAACATTTTTGAGAACAAAATTAATTATTTTAAAGCTGCATTCATTGGTTTTTTTGTTGTTTTTTTTGGCCACTTGGGGGCAGCAGAGCAAGCTGCACACACAACACTGACATATAATCACCTTATAAAGTTGATATGTTGAACTTGTTAGCAAACAGTTGCTTATTTCTACATCCAGCAGCCTTTCTGGAAAATTTGTGGTTCTGTGATACGAAATACTTCCACATTTGATGCAAGTTTGAGGTGAAAGTAGCAATAAGAGATAAAAAATGTTTAAAAAAAGAAAGAAGGGGGGAAAAAGGTATGAAATTTTAAAAGAAAAAAGTACTGTATGTGCTGTGCCAGGTGGATATTGGGATAAGGATTTTGATTTTTATGTGTTATTTGTTAAATTGACTTAAATTAAATTCAATTAAAAAAGAGAGTCCCTTGCAAGTCCCTCACATTTATGGAAGTACAATAGTAAATGAAGGAGAACCGCTTTATGAATTGTATTTCATTACTGTCTTTGTTGCTGATAAAACTGCAATTCATCACTAACCAGCGGTGCATGTGACGAGGGAAAGTTCAGTTCTCATAAACTATATTTAAAAGCAGCGTGGGTAGACAGCTGGTTAAGCAGAAACACTCAACTGTCAGCTGATCATGATGCTGATGACATGCAAAAATCACCTGACAGAAGACTGAACAACACAACTGAACAAAAAATAACACGAAACTAAACATTTTCAGTCTCTAAAACACTCAAAAATCTGAATGTTAATACTCAGTCAGAGACAAAATAGATGTATATTCTTGTTTCTTGCATTTCCAGTAAAGTTGTTGATGATTAACTTTTCTTACTGCTGACTGGCAAACAAAGACGACTCGCTAGACATTTTATATTTCGATGACAGCAGCTGATTTAGACAGTTTGGAGGTGAACGTTCTTATTTTTTCCCCATAAATCACATGGGGAAATCACAAGTCCGGGACGTGCAGAAGTCATTGAACTCAACACACATCGGTCATCAGGAGGTTAACGTCTTACTATGAGGTCCGTGAGGTAGTCCTTTTCATAACTGTCTCCGTGCTTTTCCTCTTTGCCGTTGACTGAGAGCGTGTAGTTGTAGTACTGGGAGTTTCCCACCTGCAGCAACACAGCAAAAGGTTGTGACAACAGAAATACTTAAATACTTAGCATTCCTGTTTGTTCAAGTGTGTGTTTGAGAGACTCACCAGTGCATGCCACTGGTCCCAGCCGGGTGGAACATGGTCGACGTCTCCTGCTTCTTTCTTCCCGTACTGATGACAGAAATAGTGAAATAGAGTTTAAACGTTCAGGAATGTCGGAGAATTATTCTATTTTGACGATCAGTTAATTGTTTTGGTAATTCAATTTCAAGTAAAAAATGCAAAATATTTGATGGTTTCAGCTTCTCAATGGGACAGTTTGCTTTCTCTTTTTGTCACATATGACAGTTAATTGAGCATCTTAATATTTTAGGCTGTTAATTGAAGATATTATCGTGATTTTGAGAAATTGTGAATGCCATTTTGTCACTATTTTTTAACAGTTTATAAACTAAAAGACTAATAGATAATGAAAGTAATTGCTAGTAGATGCCATATAGTGAAAAAAAACAGGACTGTTGATAAAATGACTCAAACTCTTAAATATGAAGCTTGGAAGTGTGTTGCTGATAGCTGCAGGAAGTAGAGGTGTCTTTTTATTTAAAGATCCCCTCCAGACATGTTTAAAGACATAAAAATATTCTCCTGTGAATTATATATCTTCTCTAATATGATTTTTTCCACACAAAAAAACATCTACTCCTCCAGAATCTCTGAATATGCAAATATTGTTCATTTTAAAAGTTTTCCTCCTTCATTGTAAAGTTCATCCTCAGTGTTTGTGAACTGGAGGCTTCAAGTTTCCACATGACACTTGTGTTAAGTCGCATACTGGACCACGATTGGCTCCAAACTAGTTGTGATGTCACCAATCCTGCTCGTAGGTTCACGTGTTAAACTCAGCAGATGAATGTGAAAACAAACTCTGCACAGAGAAGAACATCACACTGAGGGAACTGGAGGAGGACTTTAAGTATCCTAAGCAGAAGCTTTTCTGATGGTTTCTTATCATATATTGTAGTTCATCTTCTGGTATTTTGTCTCTTCTGGCAGGAAGGTTTGGACAGGATTAAAATAACATCTCCAGCATGAACAAAATACTCAAGTTTAAAAGCAGTTTTCAGCTGACACAGCACTATTTTAGACTAAAAACAACCTGTGTATATATATAGCTGAAGTATTTCTGTGTTCAAACCTGGTTAAGATATTTCCCAGCGAAGAACGTCTGATACTTCTGTTTGCTGAGGTAGATGGGGAAGGCCTCAGACTCGGGGCCTTTCTGCCACAGAAGGCTGGAGCAGTTCCCAGAGAGGGAGTTGTTCCTCACCTCGTGGTTGTGGGGGTATTGACCTGTCAGGATGCTGCTCCTGCTGGGGCAGCACAGCGGCGTGACTGTAAACTTCCCCGGAGAAGGAAGCGAGAGAGAGAGAGCGACGATTGAGGAAGATGAGAAAAGGGGAACAGCAGGGGGGGTGGAGGGAAAAGATGATGAAAATTTCAACATTGTAAAACAGTGTGTCACCATATGTTAGAATGCAGTGGTGGAGGAAGTACTCAGATATTTTAAAATAGCAATACAACAATTTCAAAATATTCGATTACAAGTAAAAGTCCTTGCATAAGAAGTAAACATTCTGCAGAAAAATGGCCACATGACTGATATATTATTATATATGGCATTATTAGACTGTTGATACTGATGCATGAATGTGTAAAACTCCTCCAGAGGTTCACAAGAGAAATCTGAAGGGTTGTGAGATGATTAATGGAGGTAAAAAAAACAAAAAATGCTGCAACAATTTGCATTTATTTTTTGTACTTTTCTCTAATCTTTGCTTTTTTTAAAAAATGAAATACTAGAAACCTGAACCTCTTTCCAGCAAAAATGGTTGGAAATGGTTGGAAACTACTGGTTTAATCTCTAAAATTACACTGTATTTTATGAATTTATCATGTTTTTTAATGTAAAAGTTTAATCTAAAAATTTACCATTAACTATAGCTGTCAAATAAATGTAGTGGAGTAAAAAGTTCCCTCTGAAATGTTATGAAGTACAAGTATAAAGTGGCCTACAGTGTACAAATGTGTACTTAATTGTAATACTTGAGTAAATCTACTTCTTTTCTTTGCACCACTGGGTAAACATACTCACAGCGTTCACAAATGTTGCTCCTGCATCTCCAATCAAGGCCTTAGTTTTTGTCATAGGAGTCTGCAGAACAGAAACAAAAACATACAAATGACATGCAAAAAGTCACACGTCTCCTAAAACGGAAACTAAAAGCCTCTCTGCGAACGCAGGGAGAGAGACACGACTTCCCTTTCAGACGATTCCTGATTACAGTTTGTGAATGATTTGCCAAGACTCATGGGTACTGTAGTATTTAAGAGTCACCCAACAAACTGATAATAACACGATTACTCAAGAAATGAAAGTGAAATAATGAAAACTGGTGTTCCAGATGTAAATCAGGTTGTTTCAGGATCCAGGAGAGTCTTGTGATTCTGTGTAATGTAACGTTGAGGATATAGTTTAGAGACAATTCAGAAAATAGGGGAAAACACTTCCTGAACTACAATCCTTTCGCTCTGCAACTCTACACACAGAAAATCTGGGGCAAGGTTGAGTCAGCTGGTTTCTATCCAAAAACATAATGAAGCTTCCATCTATTATTCACTGTGTTCACTGCACTCTGAAGTTTCCTTTTATAAATAGAATAAAAAATGAAGAAGAAAAGGTTGTTTCATTTTCATTTTTATGACCAAAAAAAGTTAAAAAAAAACCCCCAAGCCTTCATTTGATTCCAACGTCAAAAACAGCAGAACTGAAAATTAGACTTGATTTTTGTTTAAAAATTAAACAATAATACCTCAAAAACTGCTTCTTCTTCTTCTGCTATTTATGGCAACATGCAGTACTGACATTACAACACTCGACTCCACCAGCAGTAAAACGTGGACCAATACATAGTTTTCAGAGATAATAAACCACAATTACATCAGAATATTGTTCCAGAGTCATTATTATACAAGCCGTTCGCTGTCAGATGAGTCGACTCTGAGCAGAATGTTCTGACGTTTTCCTGTTTTTTTTATTTGCATTCTGGGATTTTTTAGTGTAAATCAAATAACTTTCTTTTTTTGTTTTCACATTTTAGTTTCTGAAATGAAACAAGCACATGAACCCTGAGAACCAGGATACAACGAGGGCCAAACAATTATTAACAAGTGAATTCAGCCATACTGACGGCCGTTTAACATTCAATCAATAAACACATTACAGCTGCAACCAATGACTGTTTTCATTATTGATTAATCTGTTATTTTATTGATATGTTTGGTCTCATGTTATAAAATAGTGCTTGTTTTGTCTGAACAACATGATGAAAATCAGCAGCAAATCTTCACATTTAACTGACTGGAATCACAAAATTTGGGACATATTTGCTTAAAAAAAACACTAAAACTATTAAATAAATTAGCAAAAATTTTGTTGTATATAGAATGAAATGATTAGTCGATTGATTGATTAGTAGTTTGGCAACTATTTAGATATTTGATTAATCGTCTGAGTCATTTTTCAAGCAGAAATGTCAAACATTTGCTGATTTTATCTTCTCCAGTTTGAGGATTTGCTGCTTATCTCAGTTTTTATATCATTGTAATCGTACAAAACCAGAGATTCATAGACGGCGTTTTTCGCTGTAATCTTCCACTTTATAGATGAAACTAACCACTTAATCTAGAAAATAACAGGCTGATTAACTGATAATGAAAAATAATCTCTATTTGCAGTCCTGCTTGTATTGCATATAGCATCATTTCTCCTGCACTTTGTATCTGTACATCTCTTTAATTTAATTTACTTTTTTATTCACGGTACAGATTTGTTAATTTCTCATTTCCATTGCTCTGTTTTTATCATTTTTGTATCTTTATCTGGTCGGTCTCTTGTGCTAACTTCCTCACAAGGGATCAATACAGTTGTTGATTAATTTTCTGCCAATTACTTGACTAAACGCTTCAGTTGTAAAATTCACTGTAGTACGCATAGAATAACACAGTTTCTATTTTAAAGTGATTAGTTGCGTCTTTTATTTACAACCGGTAGCACTGAATCAGTAAACGGGTGCAATAAACTTGCACAGTCCAACTTACAGCTTCTGTTTTATGAGTAGTGAGCTCTTCACAACTAAAGGAGATGGTTTTGAACTTCTGCAAATACAAAGATGAGCTTCAGCCTTTAGTTATTAATAATCAGGCTGTTGACTGACATTTCTTCTTCTCTTAAATGGAATGAGTCATATTGTGCAGAAAAGCCCACCAACAACTCAGGAAGTTTTAAGGTGTCAAACGCAGTGATGTGTGATTTTTTTTTAATGCAGAGCTGTTCTCACGTTGTCTATCACTGTGTGGTATGATGGAAACCACTCAGCTGATGACAGGAAGGAGCTTAATAGGGTACTGAAAGTAGCATTAAAAATCATAGGACAAGCATTTATGATATTTAGCGAAGGACCATTAACTCCTCATCATCAGTTCAGCCCATTAACTCAATTTAACTGTGACCCCCAGCAGGTTTCTCAATGCACCAGATACTCTGTTAAAGTATTTTATATGTTTACGCTGATGTTTTATTTATCTCGCTCGAGTATCTTTGATATGTCTGTATTGTATTGTTGATGTGTGTCTGTATTGTTTTGTCCACCATGAGCACACACCAACACAAATTCCAACCAGTGTTTCATTGACATGGTAAGAGATGATTGAATCTCATGTTATATGGATAATATGGTGATAAAAATACCATAAAGTGTTATGATAAGGTGACTATAAGTACTGTAAACAACCTATCACAGCAGAGTATTACAGGCCTACAGGCAGGAGCTTTAAAAGTGTCACTTGAAACTCACACGTCTCTTTAGAAATAACACAGATGATTAAGCATGTGTCTTTCGGGAGGGTCGACTCACCATCCCACCCAGCTGAACATCCTGGTCGTCGGCGAGGATGAGGATGATGTTGCTCGGTTTGGCGCTCTGCGCACACCTGACGCAGCAGGTGAGCAGCACGGAGAGCAGGGTGAGCGTTGTGAGGGCTGCTGGGTGTCCTCTCTGCCGGCCTCTGCTCGCTCTCAAAGCTGCCATTAGGGCCACCACAGCACCGGGACTGCTGCTGCTGCTGCTGTCTGCTGTCTGCTGGCTGCTGGTGGTCGGTTTCGTTTCCTGCAGATGGAGGTGGGGACGGTGAGCGCGTGCAGGCTGGACGGCTGCACTGTGTGAGCTGATCAGTTTGAGGAAGTGGAGTGAAGGAGAGCTGGTGGTCACATGATCAGTCTGAGTGGGAGGAGTACTGATTGAGAACATGCTGTTCAGCTTGGACTTTACACAACATTCATACCTTATTATTATTATTATAGACTGTAAAATAATAAGAAATGGACACCGAGTCACTGTGGAGGTTATAATAGACTACTGATATACATAGATATTGTGTCATATTATATTATATTATATTATATTATATTATATTATATTATATTATATTATATTATATTATATTATATTATATTATATTATATTATATTCAATCCAATAAGCCATTCATAAAAAAGTCAACCCAACCATTTTTATTAATTCAATATATTATTATTATTATTATTATTATTATTATTATTATTATTATTATTATTATTATTATTATTATTATATTTTAATGATTTTACTAATTATATATTATATTATATTATAACCAATCCAATATATAAACCATCAATACAAAAAGTCAACAATTTTTTATTACCAATTATATTATATTATATAATATTATATTATATTATATTATATTATATTATATTATATTATATTATATTATATTATATTATATTATATTACATATAGAGGGCCATTACTAATAAATTCAACCAATTTTACCATTTTACATTATATCAAGTTATGTTATATTATATTAAATATAATATAAATCAATAAAAAGTCAACTTTTTTTACCAAATGTACTAATTTAATGTTATATAAAGTTATATTATTGTATATTATGCTATGATAAATCCAATATAGAGAGCCGTTAATAAAAAAGTCAACTATTTTTTACCATTTTTACTAATGTACTAATGTAATTGTATAAAGTGAACTATTCAAATCCCAATATGTAGATATATACTTGAAAAAGCATACATAACACGTATTTACAAAGATGTAAGTTTGTGTATACGACATGATAACTGCATCGTGTGAATTTATGAAAACCTCCCTGTAATTCAGAGTTTTGGACTTTTTTTTGTTCTTGAGTAAATTTAAAATAAAGTTGCAATAAATAAAAGATGCAACATGAGTTTATAATAATGGACCTGCCAATGTTTTTTTCTTGGCTGAGGAGTTTATAATGTACCAAAGTTTTCTGGTTCTCTAGAAACTTCATACAACCTACTTTCTGTGCAGAGCTCAGAGGCTCATTTTCAAGTAATTATCTCTCAATCATGTGTTATACCAAGAAGAGATTCCTTGATAATAAAGGCTGGCTATAGATATCTAATCAATCAGATCTTTGAGCACTTCCCTCGTACCGGTGGGCCTGCAAGTTATTAAAAAAACATGGTCTGCAGTGACATAAATATGTCTCCACTTGAGCTACTTTCTTATTTCATGACAGTGTGATAGAAAAGAAGAAAACAATTAATTAATAATTAACCGATCACCTGGGGATGACTCATTAAAAAAACAGCATGTTGTTATTGTAACTTGAAAGAGAAAATGTACTTGTCTCTGTCACGTCAACTTGGTGGCTTTCGGATATTTGCTTTCTTGCTGAGAGTAAGATCAATAACTTTAAAGTCTGTACGATAAATATGAGGCCAAACTTCCTGTTTCTCCACTTTTTGTTCCGATTAAACAATTAGATATAACATGTTAATTACGGCAAACGAGGTGGGCTAGCTGTTTCCCACTGTTTCCAGTCTTTATGCTAAGCTAAGCTAACCATCTCCTGGCTCTTTGCAAGAAAGCAAATAAGCCAAAATGTTGAACTATTCCTTTAAGTTCCCTCCAAACAGCAACAAAAGATGATTTAAAACATTGAGAAGCAACCAATAAATACAAGAAATCAATATAATATGTAATTCTGGATGGTTTACTGACTAACACTGTGATGGGGTGAAAGAAGAATTAAATTACATGCGTATGTTCTCAATCATGTCTCAACAATCTCATAATTTAGCTGCAGTTAATGGTTTTTCCGCAGTTATTTGTTGTGAGCTGTCATACAGGCAGGTAGCAATCAGTGCGGTTACACGCCCGACCTGCTGCTTGTCAAACCGTGAAATGAGCCGGCAGCTGAAGATGTTCTGCTGAGCTGATAGTATAGATGGTGGAAGTTACATCAGACGGCTTATCATCTTCATCTTCTCTACTGTGATGGTATTATAGTGGCAGAACCAGCTCTTCTTACCAACTTGTTCAGCCATGATCCTCCATATATCGTCCCTACTGAAGTGTCCCTGAGCATTACACTAAATCCTGACCACCTACAGTATAAAAACACCACTAGTCAACATTACTTATATCCAAAAATATTGACAAATGATGCTACACCATAGACTTAAATGATAGTTGACTAACAAATACTGGCTGTTATATGTGTTCCATACTATATCTACAATTTGAGTATGACTTATGTATACATATGTAAGCTGCTCATAGTAATATATATCATGCAAATCAGCACTTTATGCCTAAATTGCACCGTGGTTAGATGTCAGCTGCATGTCTTTGTTAAGTATTTGTACTTTTTAAATGACTTGTTCAATGACAAAGTTGAACCTTGTTAGATGTTGATTTTTGTCTTTCCACAGTGAAAGTGTCACACATCTCATTTTTGAAAACAATTCAGGTGACGAGGTCAGGACTCGGCTCGACTCACAGGCCGAACAACTGCTCATTTTCTGGACATCAGCTGGTACACAGAGAGCAATCAGGCTGGACGTCCTGTCGAGATACCGAACAGACAATTTAGGCACTCATGCCTAAATTGCACTCTGGTTAGATGCCAACTGCACCTCATTGTTAAGTACTTGTACTTGTTCAATGACAATGAAGTTGAATCTAATCTAATATATATATATAAGACAGGTGTGAAAGTACTGCATGTATACTGTATATCTGAGATGAGCAAATTTACAGTATATATATATAAATACACAGTACCAGTCAGTCAAAAGTTTGGAATCACCTACTCATTACACATTCAAGGGTTTTTCTTTATTTTAAATATTTTTATTTTACACTGTAGAACAATACTGAAGACATCAAAACTATGAAATAACAGATATGTAATTAGGTAGTAAACAAAAAAGTGTTTGAGAGAAAACCAATAGTGTGCAAAGCAGTGGCTACTTTGAGGAATCTAAAATATGAAAGATATTTTGATTTGTTTAACACTTTTTTGATAAATCATAATCTCATATGTGTTATTTTATCATTTTGATGTATTCAGTATTGTTCTATAATGTGGAAAATAGTAAATTAAAGAAAACCCCTTGAGTAGGTGTGTCTACTTTTGACTGGTAGTGTATGTATATAAATAGACTGCATTTATTTATGTAAATATATGCACACTCACTTGCCAGTTTATTAGGTACACATAGTTAATAATAGACTACATCAATAACCTGTTGTCTAATTTGAGGTCTTACCTGCACACTTTTTAAATTAGATAAGTAACTTAAGGTGACACCAGAGGAGAAGGTGATGTTTGGTTTTTGACATATAATTGTACGTCTATGATTATTATCATCTTAAATTGTTGGACTTGGAAATCAAAAGTTTCTCTTATCAAGACAAAATTATGTGATAAGTCTTTATTTAGTTTATTTTTTATCATAACTACCTTTTTATCTAGTGGGTCAAAAGGTTGTTTTGACCTGGTAAGTCCAACTTTTAAGATACCAAGTCAAAATTATAAAATCTAACATCATAATTATGAGGAATTATGACTTACTATCTTATAATTTATGATTAACTTATTATCCACCTGGTCAAAATTCTTCTCAAGTCAAAATTATAAAATACTAATCCAAGATGAAATAATTAGTCAAAATTTTGATGAATTGTGACTTACTATATCATCACTTTTTACTTAATATAAGTATTTTTGTTTACATCATAACTAACTTTTTATCTAGTAGGTCAAAAATTGTGTTTTGACTTGATGAATCCAACTTTTAAGAAAGCAAGTATCTAATTATTACAGATATTGTAAAATGTTGAAATACTAAGTCAAAATTATGATGAATCCTGACTCACTATCATAATTTTCGCTTACTATAAGTACTTTATATTTTATCATGACTACAATTTTTATCTATTTTTATTTTTATGGCGGCATTTGGCTTCCATACCGGGCAGTCTGGGTCTGTAGTGCGCTGTTTCCAGTCGGAACTATTTTGGTAATGCGCTGGAGGAGTCGGCATAGAAACACAGCTGCATCCGGTGGTACTCCACCTCAGAAGTTTGCTGCTTGAAGTGGTTTTCTTCTTAAACTACCTCAGAAAATGAAACCAGTCACATCTGACACCTTTACTGCGGGACGTCGCAGCACTTTATGAGCAGTAAATCACTATTTTATTATAACTAGCATCATAAAAGCAACAGAGAAGTGATGGATGTATGACAGGAGAGAAGCTGCAGTATTTATTTAACTACACAGTGAACTATGGTGCCATTAAAGCGAAGAAAAGTGTTCCCGTCGCATGCTGGGAACACTGGGACTGACAGCAGTGGAGATAAAGTCTCCAAGTTCCCTCAAGTTGTTTTATTCCTGTTGGAGAGAAAGATGGGATCCAGTCGAAGAGCTTTTCTCTCTCAGCTCGGTCAGAAGAAAGGATTTCAGGTGGAGGAGAAGTTCAGGTAAGAGCTGTTTCCATTTCTGCAGCTGTGGAAAGTACATTTACTCACCTACAACTCTGAGGTACTTTATTCTTCCACTCTACTACATTTCAGAAGGAAGTCTTGTACTTTCTACTCCACTACATTTATTTAACAGCTTTAGTTACTTTTCAGATGCAGATTTGACACAATGGATAATATAACAAGCTTTTAAAATACAACACATTGTTAAAGATGAAACCAGTGGTTTCCAACCTTTTGGGCTTTTGACGTCTTACAAAAAGCAGTGTGTAGTCGGGGTCACATTTCACATGTCTATGAGTTGTTAACAGCTCCACCAAATAGTGATTTTTCCCTCTAAACTTCTCACATGCTTTCATTTCAATAAACGTTCAAATGATCCAATATTTCAGCAAAAATCAAAGATTAGAGAAAAAGTCCAAAAACTGAAAACAGATTTGTGTATCAGAACTTTTTTTTTTTTCTTCTTTCCTCTCCCATTAATCATCTCACGACCCCTCAGATTTATCTGGTGACCCTTTGGAGGGGCCTCGACCCCTAGTTTGGGAACCACTGGACTAAACTAGCTAACTATATATAAAGTAGTTGAAACTAGCTCCAACTGCAGCAGCTACAACAGTAACATGCTGCTCTAACACTGATGCTTCAGTAGTATTAATGTTTATTGTCTGACCTACAGCTACAGTTATGTTTATCAGGAACCTTGTTAGATGTTGTTTTTTTTTTTGTCTTTCCACAGTGAAAGTGTCACGCATCTCATATCTGAAAACAACTCGGGCAACGAGGTCAGGACTTGGCTCGACTCACAGGACGGCGGTCGAGGCCGAACAGCTGCTCACCTTCTGGACGTCAACTGGTACACAGAGAGCATTCAGGCCGGATGTCCTGTAGAGATACTGGACAGACATAAACTACAGGTGCATTTATGTTGTACATGTGCTCCAACCTGCAGGGAGGATGTCTTGATAGTCAAAAGGACAATTATTTCTAAACTCTACATCTGTAGTATCTACAGTAGACTTAGCACAGAGAAAAACCCACACAGCAATAAAAAGGCTTTACTTACTTCAATATGAAGAGCAAAACCTGACATGAGAGAGTACAATTATACACAAAGACACAGAACATACAATAGTAGATAAATACTCTCAGTAGAAGTCTGAAAATTGGGATAAAAAAGCAAGAATAGAAGATGATATAATACAAAATATTAATATTAAAGAAATACATAAATATGCACATCAAAGAATAAAGTACAGGTATATTATTATTATGATTACTATTATTAACAAAACTACTTTTATTATTTATTGTTCATTCTTTTAAAGAATCCTGTCATTTTACTCGATGAGTATTCTGCAAGGAAAGAAAAGTTCATTTAATTACTATGAAATCCTAAATATCTCCTGTAAAATTACCAACAATGTAATAGTGTAGATTTATGATATATAGATGTATGTAAATAGGGATGATATAATGATGGAAATTGGCTGATATGGAAGCAAAAAGAAGACAATTCAATTCAATGCAATTCATCATTTTTTAAGAGAAAATTTTCTTTTGCTCCACCTGCTGATTATTTTCTCAATTAATCGTTTAGTCAATGAAATGTTGAAAATTTGGTGATGTATTCAATTAGCTTTTATTTGTCTGACTAGAAGTCCAAAACCTTAAGATAAGTACTATACTGCCATATATGACAAAGAAAAACAGCAAATCATTGGCATTTTTGCTTGAGACTGACTGAAATTATTAATCAATTATCAAAAAATAATCATAGATTAGTTTTCTTGGTCTTCTGTTCGTGTAAACTGAATATATTTCAGTTTTAGACTGTTGTCTAGACAAAACAAGACATTTGAAGACGTCATGTCGGGCTTTGGGAAATTTTGATGTGACATTTTTGGACCATTTTTTGACATTTTATAGATCAAACGACTAATTGATTAATCGAGGAAATATTTGGCAGATTAAATGAAAATAATTGCAGCCTTGCAGACGGTGAAGATGCATAGAAAGTGATTGTAAACTAATCAATGTCAGCTTTATTCTTGTTGTTTGCACTTGTGAGGAAAATCACAAAAAAAGAAAAAAAAAGTGTTGCAGCATCCTGTCCTACACTATCCTGAATTATACATAATGTGTTTCATATTGCAATTAGGAGTAAAAGTGAAGTCTTTTTACTTTTATCTTTCATTTAAGTCCAAACTGTCACTTTTTGCAGTTTGATAAACACATGTCTTGGATTTCAGCAGAGCCATTTAATCACTGTGTGTCTTTCAGGAGCAGCAGACAGATGAAGCAGAAGTTGTGATGTTCTCAGTTCCCAGCTATGCCTGTCAGAGAAGAACCACTCTGGACGACCATAACACCGTCCTCACTGTGGGTCCTGCAGCAAACTGTCACATATTATCACTCAAATCACAAATCTAGTTGGTCTAAATGTATTTTCTGTCTCAGGATGCGTTGTCCCTCCTGGCTGAAAACGCTGAGCTCAGTGATGAGGAGGGGCGAGGTGTCGCGTTTCGACGGGCCGCCGCCGTGTTGAAGGCTCTCCCTAAACCGGTGACAGACATGACGCAGCTCAGAGGTCTGCCCTGTCTCGGAGAACATTCACTGAGAGTCATCAAGGTCTTTTTATGTACATTTCTTCTCATGTTAACCTTCATTTAACCGCACTTAAATAAGGCTGAATAAGCATCTTTTCTCTCTATTCCTGCAGGACGTTTTGGAGAACGGAGCATCAAGTGAGGTTGAATCTACAAAACACTCTGAGCGATATAAAGCTCTGAAGGTTTGTAGCTTAAAACTAAAAAATTTTAGGAAATTATTTAGCCTTTTGTAAAAAAGAAACAATATATTTGTGAACAAAAATATAGAATTTTGCCAAGAAACTGTTGAAATAAACCTAAATCCCCTGCTGTTTAAGAATGCCGTCTTCATATGTGTCAAAGCTTGTGTTGTTTTTGTATTAATGCAATATATATTTCAGCTTTTAACAGGTATTTTTGGAGTTGGAGCAAAGACGGCGGATCGGTGGTTCAGAGAGGGGATACACACTCTTCACCAGTTAAAGGATTCAGGACATTCGCTCAATCGAGCGCAACAAGCAGGTGTGTATCTCAGCGCTCATGTCTATATATAGACTGTCTTTGATCTTCTTTCTGAATGAATATCTTTTTTTCTTCCAGGTCTCGACCACTACGATGACCTCAACCAGTCGGTCACTAAAGCAGAGGCCGACACCATCGGTGAGATTGTAGAGAGAGCTGTCCTTGCTGTGTTACCAGGAGCACAGATTACACTAACTGGAGGATTCAGGAGGTAAAAGACCAAATGCTTTACATTCAGTAGATCAAATGACACTCTGACACCTTGATGTTGCAGCAGCACCTGCCTCTGCTTCCTCTGCTGGAGACAAAATATTGAGGTGAATATACTTCTGACAGTTAAAGGCCTCTGCTTCACCAGAAAGCCCAAAACATACAGATTAACAGAAGTGGAGGTTTGTAACCTCAAAGCCTCGAGTTCAAGGAGAGACGGAGGCCCTTGTTTCCTGTCATCCTGCTCTTTATCAACATGGCAGCTGATAAATACATGTAGGTCAGAAGAGACAAAGTAATTTATTCAATGCTTCTGAGGTAATAAAATGCCATGATGTATCAAGTTACCTGTTAATTATTATATCAAGGATATTATAGTAATAATAAAATGTATTTATGTAGCAAACAGAACATATGACAAAATAAAATAACAAATACACACATATATACACATGAAATTCTCACACATACTGCTTATATGTCATATACAGTACATACATGCACAGAGTCATACACACACACACACACACACACCTCCCACTGTGCACGTTTGCCAGATTAAAAAAACAATTATAAGAAAGCCTTACGATAAAAGTGAGTTTTTAAGGGCAACTTGAATGTGAAAAAAACACTTTAAGAATCAGCAGTTCTTCTCACTTTGCAGCTGTATTTTATTTTGCTGACATTTTAAGAAACTGTCCCTCTCTGCAGAGGAAAGCTGACAGGGCATGATGTTGACTTCCTGATAACACACCCAGAGGAGGGCAGAGAGGAGGGACTGATGACTAAAGTCGTCTCCTGGTTGGAATCGCAGGTGAATTCTGACTCACTGGCTCTTTTTTTTTAACAATCTGGATTCATGTTTGCCTGGTTCTCACTGCAGATTATAAATCAGTTTGACAAACTCACAAAGCTGCAATTTAAGGCCTTTTAGTCTTTTAGAAAACACACTGTCTCTTTGCTGAATTGTTTTCTCTCTCCAGGGTTTCCTGTTGTACCAGAAAATTACAAGAAATTCCTACCTGGAGGCTAAGGATGGTCCTGCTCGGTCCGCCTCCAACATGGACCGCTTCGAGAGGTGTTTCTCCATCTTTAGACTGTCCAAGGCGGAGAAACAAGGAACAAAACAAGCAGAGACACTGACAGAAAATGGCGTAAAAACACATGCACAAGAAAACCTCAAAACACATTCACATACCTCGAGTCAGATCCAGCGTATGAGCGGTGAAGAGGAGGATGGATCAGAGCGGAAACAACCTGCAGGATTCAGACCGTGGAGGGCGGTGAGAGTGGACCTGGTCGTCTCTCCAATCAGCCAGTTTGGTTTCGCTCTGCTGGGCTGGACGGGATCCAAGGTGACGTCTCATAACAGACTTCTGTCATCTGTTGCCTGCTTCATTGACAGGTGAATAATACTTTAACTGACTCCATGTTTTCTGCAGCTGTTTGAAAGGGAGCTGCGACGCTGGGCAGGGCATGAGAAGGCCATGTCCCTGAGTAGTCACGCTTTGTACGACAATAAACAGGTAAACACTGTTTTTAACACATTTTATGAGTTGTCTGTTGTTCCGCTTACAAAATAATGATTTCATTTAGTTTTTTGCCATCACAGAGTCGATACCTGAGAGTGACGACTGAGGAGGAGATATTCGCTCATCTTGGTCTGGAATACGTTCCACCGTCAGAGAGAAATGCATGAAGACGCACTTCAGGAAGCCTCATCTGAGGTTTGTAACCTGGAGTCAGGAGGGTTAAACGTTGTCTCAGCTGTGTTCAGACTGACTTTAGCTCTGCGTGAAAGAACGCAGCCCCCGGACGACAATCTGTCCTAATGTGAAACTGCTAAAAACTGTGCAACCTTGACCTTGTTAAACAAAGTTAACAAAAACTGACTGATAAATTAAATAGTTAAATTTATATTAAAAATGTGTGTATAAATATTAAAAGCTCTAAAAATGCCCTTTCTGGTTTCATCTTTGCGTTTATCTTTTCCCCTAAAATATCTTCCACCCAACAGGAACACACACACACACACACTTCCACACATGCAGTATGTACAAGTCATAAAACAAGTCTGTGTCTGAAATCACTCCCTCATTCATTCATTTATTCACTACTTTTAGGGACTTTTAGAGAAGCTTGACTGCCCTGATTTGTTTGTTTGTTCTTGAAGTCTGCATCATATCCATGTTTACACTTAGACTATTCTTCTTCTACTCCCTTTATAATAGACAATAAATAGTTTACTAATAGTGGGCAGCAAATTGAGATTTCAGACGCTTGCTAATCATCATTTTGCGTCATCACTATCAGCTGTACAGTTGCACAACTGTAAATTTTCCATTTGGAAAATTTTACAGGAATTTGGTCAGAAACCAAAGTGTTGCACAAACTGAAATTTTAACCCGATGATGTCAGTAGAGGAAAAGTCAGAGAATCAACAAAGTTATTAGAGTTCATCTTGAGGAGAACATGAACTTCTGAACCAAACCTCACTGCAATCCATCTGACCTCATGGTGGCGCTAGAGGAAAAGTCAAGAGGATCAGTCAGTAGGATTTATCATCTGGGGAACACGAATGTTTGGACCATATTTCACGGCAATGCGTCTGAGAGAAAGTGGTGGACAAACAGACATTAGAAAGGGGTACAAACAGCGCGTTTGACCATTAAATGGCTCAGAATAAAGTAATAAAATGTTAAATTTGTTTTTCATTTATTGTCACCTGGAATTTTGAAAGATAATGTAGATCTCTACAAGGATGCAAAGAAGACATTTGCTCCTAATCCGAACTGAAATTAACTGTTAAAGTGTGACAGGATTAAATCTGCGGTCATGTGAAACACGCTTGAAGGAGACCTGATAAGAGAACTGAAAAGAACATCATTTGATCTAATCAAACAGCACAAGACAGCTGAACATGATAAAAAGTTAGAATCTGGCAAAATACACTTTAAAAGGTTAGGAAAGTTTTCACTTTTGTATGTCTTATATACCTTCAGCTTCAGATACAGTGTAAAAGGAACAAACCCCCCCACACACACATACACCTGTGTAGCATTGACCTGTATTCTTTAACGTCCCCTTGGTCTCTTATCTATACATTTTCTGAGATGAAAGCCACACAGCTGTGCAGAGCGGAGATACCACGAGACCTCAGTGAAAAAAACGTTTAAGTGCAGTTACTTAAACACTGAACTCAAGTACAAGGTTGAAGTACTTCACTGTATTTCCATGTTATAGTACTACTGAGTAGATCTACTATAATTTCCGTGTGTCTTAAAACAACAGTCAGGAGCCCAAATGAACATTGAAACATGTTTTGCTTGCTGTAATCATTCCTCGTGTTCATACTGACTATTAGAAAATCCCTTCATAATGCACTTACAATGTAAATGATGGAGGACAAAATCCACAGTCCTCCCTCTGTGCAAAAAATGTATTTCAAAGTTTATCTGAAGCTAATATGAAGCTTCAGTGTCCAAATGAGTCAAATCAAGTAGATATCTTTCAACTTTACAGTCTTTTTAGTGCCAAAGTCCCTCTTTTTGTTACTATACTTCCATCGCAACTCAACAGGGAAACACTGTCCGAGGAAACACAAAGAAGGAATTTGATGCTAAAAAGACTGTAAATGTGTCAGATACCCATTTGATATGACTAACTCAGACTGCTGAAGCC
The DNA here is from genome assembly GCF_963924715.1 of Thunnus thynnus. Taxonomy (NCBI): domain Eukaryota; kingdom Metazoa; phylum Chordata; class Actinopteri; order Scombriformes; family Scombridae; genus Thunnus; species Thunnus thynnus. The sequence continues at coordinate 4,492,586 of NC_089535.1, forward strand.
TCATATAAGCTTCACATCTACTTTTAAATGCGTTTTTGCTCAAAACAAGGACTGTGGATTTTGTCTGCCATCACTTACATTGTAAGTGCATTATGAAAGGATCTCTTAAGACAGTCAGTATGAACAGGAGGAATGATTACAGCAAGTAAAACCAGTTTCAGTGCTCATTTCAGGCTCCTGACTGTTGTTATAAGACACTTGAAAAATTCTGAACCTGTCCTTGAAGCTTAAGAAGGTTCGTAACATGAATCTCACAATCATCTTTGCTTTAATATGCTTTTATAAAACAGAAATCCTCACTGACAGTAGAGCTCTTTTAGGGGCTGCATACATTTCCTGTGTGTGTGTGTGTGTGTGAGAAAGAGAGTGTGAACTCACAGGCGTTTCCTTCACCTCTTCCTAACAGCCTCATTAACCTCTAAATACCGGTTTAACATCAAAGGCCGTGTCACAGCTCACACCTCCGTCTCCTCTTTGACATGTGAACACACTTCTTCATGTCCTGCCATGTTTCTGCCAAAAAAACACCTATTTTTTAAAATTTAAGACAAGTGACCTAGTCAGTTTATAGTTTATATTTCATACCTGGACAGGTGTGAAATATAAGCACAAAACTATATGTTGAATGTTTTTAGCTACAAGAAATGCAGTAAAAGGGGGAAAGAAGAGTTTTATTTTGTGTTTCTAAATCACCATTGACACATCTCTGCTTTCGACACCGTATGTGTGAACCAAAAGTTTCAGATGGAGACACGAGAGAGACATCGTCCTGCAACAGGGAGACTACGAGTCTGGGCTACTGTGAGAACAGAGGACAGAGGGGATGTAGTTTATGTAAATGTCAATGAATTTAACTGTTTAATGGAGGAATTTTAGATCTTACTCTCCCCATGGATGATTCTCTCTATATGAAACTGTACCAAAAGGTCTCATTTCTGTTAACTAGAAGGAATTAATCCAAATAAAAACACGTTGCAGCTCTTCTGCAGAACACCAGGCTTCATTCACCTGTACAAGGAAAAGCTAAGAAGAATACTGAAAGAGAAAATAATGTAAGGGACATTCAAAATGTGTCCTGCCAAAATAAATGTAGGGCTTGTGCACAATGTAACAACACAAATACAAGCATTTAATTTATCTGTTGACGTGTCCATGAGGAACAACTGTGTCCCAATATAAGACATACTAATTGTACACAGCACTAATCTTCATAGTATACTGTTTTTTTGTAGTTAATATACAAGATATTAAAATATAACATAGTTTTATATTAGCAGGAAACTGAGATTTTCTCAAAAATTGATTTGATTTCAATTTTTTTTTTTTCTGAGATGTGCCTGCAGCCGTTTCACCACCGTCCACTATTAGTTTTAATTTTGTCCAACTGGGAGTAACTCTTCCCTTTCCTTTGTGCATTGCATTGTGGGAGAAAAGTGTCCATCAACAACACACATCAAAGAGTTTTTAGTCTGCAAAAAAAACCTGCTCAAAATTAGTCTGATTCAATTTTTTTGCACTTGCATATTATATTTATTCTGCACATATTGTAAGAGCATGTGGGAAATTGTGTCCAAACTTATGACTGGCACTTTGTATACTCACAAGTTTTTACAATATGTACAAAATAAATGTAATATGCGAGTTATAGTGCAAAAGAACTTGAGGTAGTTGTTTGATGCTATTAGAAGAAATGTAACATTCATAACTGTGAAGTCTGTCTCTCAGTAAACATAAATTACCATATAAATGAGACATTATTTAACATTTTAGGGTTATGGGGATATTCACTATTACCTGCTTTAAAAGCTTGGAAACCCCTCAGGTGTGCTGATAAATTTAAATTTCACAGTCTCCAGGCATGCCTCGCTCTCTTTCCCCCCATTTGACGAGGGGAGTCGCAGTGCCTGCTCGTCCACCAGGACCAGTCCCGCTGGCCCCATCAAAGCCCAGGGAGCCTTTGATGAGGTTGATAGGGATCAATAGGACAGGGGAAGAGGCCTTAACTGACTGTGTTACAGACGGGGCGGGCAACTGCTGGAGACTGCCAGCAATGGAGATCAATGATTATTGGGCGTCATCACCGCCTTGATCTGCATAGAGGAGTCCGTTCAGCATCAGAGATGTTTCTACTTCTTCTGAAAGATAAGTTTAGTGATGTTCTGTATTTTTAACCTCCATTGTTGTCTAAAAACTATTAAAAACACGTCAGTGAGCCACACTGCTGCCCAGAAGTTACATTTATATGCTTCTGAATAGTTTCTTTATTATGTTGTGCTGTCTATTGCCTGGATTATGCTCACAGGCAATGTTTTTTTGCTGATTGAATGAATGAAACTAATCACTTAATCAAAAAATAAATCTATTAAAATGTGTTTAAATAGCACAATTCTTACAGTGGAAGTAATTCAAAGTGCTTCACATAAAAACAAAGATTAATGCACTAATAACATAAAGGAATAAAGTCAGAATCAGGGGAGAAAAAACAGAACAACAGAAATTCATGTGTAGTAAAAAAACAAGCTTGATTCAATTATTTAAAAAAAACAATTAAAAAGGTAGTTAAAAAGAAAACAGATGTGTTGATTAAAAGCTAAGCTAAAAAGATCAGTTTTTAGCCTTTAAAGGACACGACTGAGGTTTCCTGTTTGATGTCTGCTGGTCGGCTTTGACACCAGAAACTGAAGTTTACATCCTGCGTTTATGTGCAGCAACAGAAGCATTTTACTTCAGGTCAGTGAAAGATTATGGTTTCAGTTAAATGTTAATAAACACGTCGTGTCTCAAGCTTCAAGTCACTGTTGACTTTTTTCTGTATTAAACCGAGATCACGATCTTTCTCTAACATTAATAAGAGCTGCCAGAGTCGAAACATTATCATTAAAAAGTTAAATAGATGCAGTCAGTACCAGCAGATATTAGCAAGATCGGATAAAAACAATGAAAAGTGTTGTTAGTTAACATTTTACTTTACTTTTTAGCGACTGATTAACAACATTTCCTCATAATGTTAACAGAAAACATAATTCTGCCTGGATTATGTTTTCTACTAATATAAAACATCTGTTGTTGCAGATTAGTTTTACATAAACATCATTTCTAGGGAACACAGTTGGCGTGACCTTCATCACCATGAACACACACACTGTAGTGTATTTTGACTTAATCCCCCCCCCCCCCCCCCCCACACACACACACACACCGTCCTACTGCTGGAAATATACACTAGAGCACCAAATGTGGATTCATCCGCTGCTGAAAATAGTCCCCAACGAATACATTATTTCCTGCTGTTTGAGTAACGTTTGTGAAAAACTACAGTGACCAGCTGTTTTAGGTTATTATTTAGCCTTTTTATAAACATTGAGCTTTATATTTGTGAGCTGTTTTTAAAGATTTATATCTTCAGAAGGAAGCAGTGGCCTCTGGGTTTAGAGCCACAGACAGTAGGGAAGTCAGAAAGTACTGAGACGGACTAACATGTTAGTTTTTTCATGGGATTTGTGTTTGTCTCTGTAAAAAGTTGATAAAGACTAAAAAAGATATTGGCTCATGTGCAGATATCCGACCAGACTCCTGGTCTGTCGGGGCATGTGTCTCCTCCTGGTCTCCTCCTGTCCTCTGTCAGTGCCCCGGGGGGGGGGTCGAGGTGTGTTTGTGTCCATAACAGAGTAGCAAACAGGCCCATTAGAGATGAAAGGGTCTGAATGGATCCAATCAAAGAGCAGCCCAGCAGGAGACTGTTACCCCACAGACAGCAGCAGCCCGGGACTGGGGCCGGGGAGGATGAATGACCCCTCGTCATGGATAAGGAACATTTAAACACACACATATACATCATCCACAATCAGAGTTACAATCTACTCTACTGCCCGAGCATGTTCTCATATGTATGTGTCTTATATGTCAACACTAAAGTCTTAAGAACAGATGTAAACAAACAAAGACAGCTGAGGCCAAAGATAATGCAGAAAACCCCTCGGAGCAAAAGTCAAACGCAGCAAATAAACACAGAACAAACGTTTAAACGGCAGTTTAAAGGGTCAGTTCGTTCAAATAATAAACAAAAATGGATCATGATGTTTTTGTTTTTGTTTGTTTTTGTCTGCAGCTAAAACTTTAATTCAACGGAGATAAATGGAAACTTGTTCCGCGGCGCTCAAAGCCGACATCAATCGACTTTCCCAAGAAAAAAAAAAAAAAAAAACAAGTCTGCAGGATAATCCGCAGACCTCAGTTTCACTGTTTTCAAATGTTAGAAAAGATTTTCCAACTCCTGTGAGCTCCATAAACAAAATACCCTTCACTGCTGTTGTTTTCGGATGCCTTTGAATAATTTAAAACCTCAGAAACCATAAGACCACTGAGGGTGAGTGGCAGGATACGTTTTTTCTTGTGTGCAAACTGTGTCTTCAGACTGAAACATTCAAGTCAATGTTGAACATAATCAATCTTGCATGTGAAGATTGTTTTTATCATCCATTTTTTCTGGCAAACAGTGAAAAGACGTCTTCAGGTGTCTTGTTTTATCCGACCGACGCTCCAAAACACAAAAATATATTCAGTTTACAAAGATATAAAACAGAGAAAAGAAGTTTTTCCTTGAGAGATGATTCAAATGATTAAAACTGATCAGCAGTTAACAGTTAGTTGAAAAGGCAGATGTTTCTGCAAATGTAGCAAAAGAAGCGTGAAAAAGGAGACAGAGAACCAACAAATATACAGTGTTTGACTGTAGATTAGATATTAATATGAAAAATATGGCAAGTGTTTAGATAAATTAATCCAACAATATAAAAACACTCTTTTACTGGTGAAATCCTGCATTCAGAATCTGAGCTCTGATACACAAATTTATATTTATTTTTTGTACTTTTCTGTAATCTTTGCTTTTTTATGAAATACTGGAGAGTTTTACCTCTTTATGACTTGAACCATTAATTTATATGAAACCATCTGGAAGTAAAATCACTTTGCTGTTAACTAATAAATATCTGAAACACGACAACGAGCCTCAACCATTGATTTAATCTCTAAAAATAGATTTATATTTTATCAGCTTATGACGTGTTTTCTGAAGTTGTGATTCATAAATTTGCATTCGTCTTTGTGATTTTTCGCAATTTTTTGCATTTTAGTGTGAAATGTTGGATCATTTGACCTCTTTGGGCCTCAAACTGTTATTTAAATGAAACTATCTGAGAAGTTTAGAGGTGAAAATGTCTCTTTGGTGAAACTGGAAACAACTCATAGACGTCAGAAACATGACAAGTAAACACAACTACTGCTTTATTAAGGGCTCATGAGCCAAATATGTTGGGAACAACTAGTTCAATCTATAAGTTTATGTAAAAAAAATTAATAAATAAAGTGTATAACAAAGTACAAAAGATGTGCAGAGGAGTAGAAGTTTAAAGTAGCATGAAGATTTTAGTTAAGTACTTAGTTACTTTCCACTGTTGCAAGTGTTCAAGACTTGTTGAGCCAAAAATGTTGTGAATTACTGTTTTTTTTTATCTTTAACTTTATGTAAAATCTTAACTATAGTTGTCAGATAATTACAGTGAAGTAAAAAGCAGAACATCTCCCTCCTGAATGTAGTGAAGTATAATTATAAAGTAGCTTTAAGATGGAAATAGTCGAACAAAAAGAGCCACAACATTCACAAGAAACAAGCAAACACAGTCAAACACCTCATACAGAGAGAAACAGACATCAGTTGATTGGTACAGTTAAAAGTTCAAAGAGGTCCTGATCATTTGTTTTCTCTCCTTCACCTCCGTCGCTGCCCCTCGGTCTGTCTGTCTGTGTCTCTGTGTGTGTTGTATAACGGGGCTGGATGGGTGTCAGTGACGGCCTCCTCCACCTCGTCATCTCTCGTCCACCGGCAGGGCCGAGCTCTTTGATCTGCGGCCCGCTGAGGGGACAGCGAGGCAGGCAGGCAGACAGACAGACAGACAGACAGACAGACAGACAGACAGACAGATCAGAGGCAGACGAGAAGCCGGGAGACGACAACACAACAGCGACATCCAGACACACCGAGACATGTCAACAGTCACTCTGACTGTCTGACTGTCTGTCACACTGAGAACAATCATCCTGACGCTGCAGCACAACCTGCTCTGTGTTTGCTTCGCTTACTTTATCGTATCTAACCATAAAAACAAATAAGATCCACTAACATTTACGCATCACCTATTCAAATCCATAAATAATAACAAACATTTCTAAATAACAAGACTACAAAGTGATTTAACAATAAAACTAGAGCTGCAACTAATGATTATTTTCATTATGGATCAATCGATTAGTTGTTTTGTCTTTAAAATGTGAGAAAATATTCACTTTTGAGAAGCTGCAACCAAAAAATTTTGACGTTTTCTTCTTAAAATGTCAAATTTTGTCTCTGTTATCAGCTCATGAAGTGTACGCTTATTTAGACTTGATTTGGGACGTTTGTAATGTTTTACTATTATAAGTTTGCATCATTTTAAAGGGAACATTCATGGCTTTTACTCAAGTCCAGTTGTGAGTCAGTCTGACGCAAAACAAACCTCAGCTGAGCTCTTAAAAGCCTCACTTTCCCCCAAAATACTGGTCTAAATTCTGGTGTTTGTTTCAGCACTGTGACGACTTGTAGGAACATTAAAGACACAAAACAAAGAAATCTGAATGTTCACTAGACTGCAGGGATTCAGGATTCAGCTGTAGAAAATAGAAATACAACAGACACACATACAGTATGGATGTGCTTACAGAGGAGATGCAGACAGTTTGGGATTATGTGTGTCTGTTATGTTTTTGGAAGAGGAAGGTGAAGAGGACAACACAGCTGATGAATTGTTTAGTTTTGCTAATCAATTTGTCGCTTTCATCATTTTTGAAGAAAAAATGCCAAAAAAATCACTGATTCCAGCTTCTTAAATGAAGCACAGCTTTGCTTACTCAGGTGCGTAGTTCTACTTCACTACAAGTCAGGTATAATATGACACTTTTACTACGTTTATCTGACAGCAACTTTTTATTTTACAGATAAATATTTTACACACAAACAGCATCGTCATCTTATAAGCTACGATACTTTCTTTTAATTCAATTAAACTACCCAAAAGTGAGTAAAATAGTTAAAATTGGCTCCATCTGACTGCTAATGAATAGCTGGAGCTGCAAATCTTAGTTGATTTATCAGCAACATAATGAGAACTTTTACTATTTGTACTTTATATTTTACTGATAATACTTCACTTTTACTTGTAATGGAGTATTTCTAAATTGCTACTTCCACTAGTAGTAAAGGATCAGTTTAATTTTAAGTAATTTCTTGATTGATAAGTCATATCTATCAGTCAGTGTTCAGTTTAATGATCAAGGATTCATTGATTGACTGTGTGGAAGAGTTTAACAGGCACTGAAGTGACTGTCGCGCGTAATGAAACTCATCTCTTCTGTGGCGCCTTAAATCATCTTAAACTATCGTCTCAGCTTTCAATGCAACATTTGGGGATTTTGGGATCAAGTTAAAGCGGCTGATAATGAGGCTGGAGTGGATGATCCCAGCTGTGAAGTGGCTCATAACCGTCCTGGATGAGTGGAGGACTGTCTCTGAAGGAAGAAGACGGCGATGTTTTGTGTGCAAATGGTGCGTGGCTCAAAAACGCATTGTGCGTTTAAAGGATTAATCGGGTCAATCACGAAACGGAGTCCTATTGATAAGATAATGAGTGTGCTCGAGCGCCGCTGAATGGATCCGGGAGCCGTCGTGCGCGCTTGTCTCCGCGCCTGCAGACGGCTGTCTGTCTGTGCGCGCAGCGGAGAGGAGAGCCGCGACGCTAATAGCTCATTACGGATACTGGGCCACTTCAAAGGCGCTCTGTGCTTTGATACCAACACACCCAACACGAGACAGGAGCTCATAAAACCTCTTAATATCTTCTAAAGGTGGTGTAAATCCTCCTCAGTAAGAAATACATTCAGATCTTTATGCTGTCAGTGCTGCTCAGCTGAAGGTTTTTTTGGTGCGTAATAGTGAATTTATAGCAACGTTACAGCTGGTAAATTACAGCCTGATGGAAGATATTTATTTACACTGGTGGAAAGAAGCTAATTTACCTAATAGGTGCAATTCTGAGGTATTTTACTTGATTATTTAAACATTATCCCACTTTATACTGTTACTCCACCACATTTCAGTGGAAAATATTGTATTTTTAACTGCACTACATTTGCTTAACTTTGCACTAAAATGTTGCTGACATGTTTATGCATCTATAATAATTATAATTCTGTAGTATTATATATAAAAATGTAACACTGACTGAGCCCATTCACTCATAAATCATACACATGTTCATCTTATAAAATACAATATGTGGTTTTAAATTGTGACATATTAAAAATGCAGCTTACATATGAATCCATCAGTAATAATAACAATGATAGATGCCATTTGGCTGCATTATGTGTTTTACTGATAATACTTCTTTGACTTGTGAGTATTTTTAAATTGTGTTTTATCTGAAATCAGTTTCCAGCGCTGTTTATTTGGATGATCAGATAGTCAGAGATCTAGAAACATTTTATTTTAGTTATGAGTTTACAGTCTTAATTACTTCATTTTATTAATTTAACTTCTATACATTTCTATTTCCTGTTAATCCTATGATATTACAATAGATTTTCTGTGATTATTAATGGGATCAGCTGTTTTTCATAATAACAACAACAAACTTTAATCCTGAGAGCTCATCAATCAACTACAAATCAGATTACACAATCTAAAAAAAAAACCTCATCATCAGCTGACGTCACATCAGTAACTTTGCCTTTAATCTGGGGATCATCCCCGGATCAGCTGTTTGCTTTTATATTAAGCCACTCACTGCTTGTTATGCTGGTTATTAAAGGTCTTCAAATACGACTAATGGAAGTTTTTTTTAAGTAATTATCGCAAATTTGAAGAGCATCAAAAGTTTGATTAACGGAAAAGAAAGATGCTCATTAGTGAGGATTATTTTCTTATTGATTAGTCTGCAGAAAAGTGTGAAAAATGCTCATTAAATACACTTTAGACTGCAGATATTCAGGAAATGTGTGATTTACTCATAAAATTCAGATGTGATGGCTGGTTTTGGTCCGTCAACTAGAAGAATATGTTCTCTGGGAAAATCTAACAAGCACTACACGGTTAATATACAGCAATATACACAGTATTTTATATGTTTTAGAGTTTATTGATCACTCAAAGAGTTTAACATGCAGTGACTCCCATGCATGAAGAAAACTGATCTATTCTGCAGAAAACATTCATTAAATATTTTCCAAAACCCGGTGTGATGTCAATAACTGTCTTGTTTTTTTTTTTTGTTGCAACCAACAGTTTATAATAAAAGCAGCAAATCATCATCTTTAAGAAACATATTTCATTTCATTTTAGTAATCGATTAGTCGTAATGGTTTAAATTGTTTCCAAAGCTCAAGATAACATCCTCAAATGTCATCATTTGGCCCCCCAACAGTCCACAACTCAAAGATATTTAGTTAATATTCACATTTGAGCAGCTGGAATCAGAAAATTTCCACATTTTTTTTCTTACAGAATGACTCCAAACTAATCGACTAATTGTTGCAGCTCTAATCAACTTATCGATTAGTCACCATGTTGTCTCAGCTCTGCTCATGTGAGTTTACAGTGATGTTAGATGATTACAATGCTTCAAGAGACAAAACTCAAGTCAAATATATGGATGTTTTTGAGTCAGACGGGAGACACTTACAGTATGGATGTGCTTACAGATGAGATGCAGACAGTTGAGGTGTGTCTATTATCTTTTTTGGAGGCAGGAAGGTGAAGAGGGAGGAGGAGGAGGAGGGGGGGGGGGGGGGGGGGGGGGGGTGAGTGGGGGGGGGGAGGGGGGGGGTTGCTCTTCCCAGACTCACTGGAGCCAGTGTGTAACAGCCTCATTGAGACTGAATGAGACGTCTTAATTACTCCAGTTGTGAAAACTAAAGGAGGGGAAGGTGGGAGGGAAGGGAGGATGTGTGCTTTGATCTCGGTCTGAGGCGGTTTGAAAATGAGGAGGGATGCCCCCTATAAATACAGACACACTGTGAGGGGACAGTCATTACTCTCCTACAACCACCAACAACAACAACACCAGCAGCGAACAGAGGACTCCTGAGAAACTCTTCCTCCTGCAGTCTGGACACAACTTTCTGGTTTTCAAACAAAGGGATATTCTCTTTCCGACTTCTTTAGGAGAAAACTTTCAGCACTCAGCGACCATGAGAGGACATTTTTCTATCGAGTGGATGGCTCAGAGCAGCCAGCCGACGGGTACGGAGACCCTCGCTGCCTCTGGGCCCGCCGCCTGTGGGACGCATTCGGAGAGTCTGCCGGGTTTTTACTGCAGGCAAAAGGCAGAAAATGTACCTGAGCAGGAGCAGCAAGGCCTGGATGCACACAACCTGTCCAGCTCCAGTATGAGCACTCTACAGCACCAAAGCTCTCACAGTAATCAAGGTAAGCACATTTACTCAAGTACTTCTACTTTACTACACTTCAGAGGAGAATATTACATCTTTTTACACCAATACAGTTATCTGACGGCTACTTTTTGCTTTAGAAATTGATATTTTACCTGCAAGCAGCACTTTCTTCTAAATTAAACTACCAGAAAGTGTGTAAATTAGTTAAAATTAGCTCATGCCACAATAAAATGCTGCTTACACATGAATTAGAGCTCCAACGTATCAATTAGGAGATGAATCAGCTGCTATTTTGATAATAAATTCATGGTTTTAGTCATTTTTGAAGCAAAAATGACAAAAATTCAGTGGTTCCAGCTTGTTAAATGTGAAGTTCTGCTGATTTTCTTTGTCGTACATGACAGTAAACGAAATACTTTTGGACTGTTGGACAGACGAAAGATATTTTAATGCATCTCCTTCTCCTCCAACAAACATCAGTCACTATTTTCTGACAATTTATAGACTAAACAATCATTGGTTGCAGCGCTAATTATAATATAGAGCATCATAACACTCATATAGGCCATTTGGCAGCAAGATGAGCACTTCTACTTTTTATACTTTAGATGCTGAATATACTTCTTTAATTTTACTTTAACTGCAGGACTTTTACTTATAATGGAGTATCTTAAATTGTGCTATTGCTACTTGTGCTGCAGTAAAGTACCTGAATACTTCCATCAGCTGTTCAGTCTAAACATCTTTTGGGAAAACGTCATTAAAAGTACTTTCCTCTTTCTTCATCTCTCCAGTGACAGAGGCGGGTTTCAGCAGCGGTACAGAAGAGGAGACGTCCGGGTACGAGAGCGAAGGGGGTCGTTCTCTTTCCCCCGCGGCCTCCGCAGACTGCGCCTCCACCTCGCCGGCCTCCCCTCCGTCGGGGAGACGACCCCGTACGGCCTTCACAGCGGAGCAGATCAGCAGCCTGGAGAGGGCCTTCAAGAGGAACGCTTACCTGGGGACGCAAGACAAGGCCGAGCTCTGCAAGAAGCTCAACCTGTCTGACAAACAGGTAGGAATCCCCTACATGAATCCTTTATGATCAACAACTTGCACATAACGAGGATTTTATAAGCTTATATCATTTAAATGTTGATTATCTAAAATCTAAAATCCTTTCTAAGGCCCTAAAGTTCAGTAATAATGAGACATTTTGATGTGCTTATTGTGAAAACTTTTCCTAATGAGACTTTTCCTCCTTTTCAGATCCGTAACTGGTTCCAGAACAGGCGGATGAAGCTGAAGAGGACGGTGCAGGACGCCCTGGCTCACGCCTGCCAGGCAAACGTCGCCTCTCAGTTCATGCATTATCCCGAGCTGCAGGCTTACAGGCCGGGACCATACCCCAGATACCACTCAGCAGCGGCGGTGGCGGCGGCAGCGGCAGCACAGGAGGCTCCGGCTGCTGCTGCTGCTGCTGCCTCATACGTCCATCCACACAGCCTGCAGTACAGCTCTGCTCTGCCCAGTGTCTCCACACTGCCTCTGGACTCTTTTTACCAGTACAGCAGCCTCCCGGGAGTGATGCTGCCCTCTGCCACCACTCAACTCTCTCACTACCCGACTTATCCTCAATATTACTGAAACCGTCACTGACATCGCTGCTGTGATATTTTGTCCAACTGAGACAAAATGAGATTGTATTGATTTTATTTTTTGAACAAAAAGAAAAGTTCTCATCTTATCCTAATAGGATCAATTCCAGTAGAAACAGATGCTTTATAAGAAACACGGCACAAGTTTCATCATGGATCAAACAGGGTGGTGTGCAATATTGTGATTTGTGTGTGTGCTTCTGCTTGTAACTGATGTATAGTTTGGATATATTTAAATTTGAATTCTAAGAAATGTTTTATTTGATTTTTTGTTGTTATATCACTGTGGAATCAGATTACTTAAATAAAATGATTATTAAAACTTTACAGATTATCTGACGTTGATTTCTTGAGCTGATAATACTTCTGTACTTTTACTTGGGTGCAATTTTGAATGCAGGACTTCAACTTTTCTCTAAACGCATCAATGACTTCGATAACCAAACACTGGTATATGTATACTGGTACTTATACTTATAACACCACCCACCTTCACCACACGCACCTCTAAGTAGCTCGTTTATGCCACTAAGTGTCTCTAATGTAAACTAAACAGATGCTTCGCAGCCAGATAATAAAACGCAAAAGCACCGTTAACAGACTGGATGAAACACAGTCCCTCACCACACATTTTATCCAACACGGACACTCCTCCACTGGTCTTAAATTCTGGGTTTATTGATCTCATTACATCCACAAACAGAGGAGGTGATCTTGATCGTCGCCAATTACAAACGGAGGAAAGACGGATATTCAGCCTGGGAGCAGTGTCTCTCTGTGATGTTAAAGAGGATTTAATCTATCTTCTTTCATCTGAACCTGTTTTATAATGTAGATTATTAGATTACATTATGTTAAACAGAAACATTCCTATTTTTAAAAATCTCCAATTGAATATTTGTTGATTTCAGAGAACACTGAGACATTAAACTACATAAATTTCAATTAAAAAATAGAAACATTGAGATCTTCTAAAACCTTTGACTAGTAGTAGTTCTGTATATTGTATCTTGTTCTTATGTTTAATATGTCTCTAATCTTTGAGGCAACACGTCTAAAACTCTTTATCAATAATGAGACCGTCCCGTTATTGTGTCGTATACGTGGTTTCTACAGTAATTATGACGTATTTACAGTATAATTTCCTGCCTTTTCTCTGTTCCTAGAGACACTGGAGTCAACATAAACCTCTTCATGCTGCCTGAGGAAGAGTGCTGAGCTTAATAGCTGCTGATCAAAGCCTTTTCTGTTCTTTGTGCCATTTAGTGTTTGTATTTGTGCACAAATTGAGCGTAACAAATTCTCTCACTTTCTTGCGTGCTTCCTTTTTTCCTGAGTATTTCCACTGACCCCCTTGGGAAGCCTTTTTCCACTGTTTTCCCCATGGATTCCTAATGGAGTAATGGAATATTTTATGTTTGTGGTGTAAGTAAAAAACCTCAATACTTCCTCCATCACTGGACTAATGTGCAGCCTTCTGCTTGTCTTAGCCTTCAGGCTACAGGAAGTCAAACCTGGAAGACGACAAGAAGAAAAGAGAATAACTTGTTTGTGCTTTATTGAATTTCTATCTCTGACCAAAAGAAAACAACTTCTGTCACCAACATACAGTATTTTTAAATACAAAATGCCAGAAAGAGAACTGAGAGATGTTTAAATCAATATAATAATTCAATTAATTATTCTTAAAGTGCTTCATCATCCGATGTTCCTGCATTTGTGTTTTTATGCATTCCTGATCCAGACCGTCTCCTCCATCTTTCCGGGAAGCAAAAGTACATTAACTTATATCTCAGATTGTGTCACATTTACTGAATTCAGTGTATAATTTTCATGAGAAATCATATTACTGTGAGTTTTTCTATCTGCTGTTGTCTCCACAAACTGTATTTCAGGGAATTTAAATGTTTAATGTCATTGTGAAGACGTTTACATGCAGGCTGATTGAAAATAAATTAAAATTTTTCTAAGATAACCCCTGAATAACATTTACATTTTGTCATTTGGCCGACGATTTAATCCAAAGTGACGAAGTGCATAAGAAATACCATAAACTATAAACTTAAAATAAAATGGATTTAGTATCTACCTGAATTAACATTTAGAGAAAACTCTGAACAAGATTTAGACCATAACTTAGAGGGAAATAACATTTACAGGAAATATTAGCAAATAGTTTAAATGAACAAATAAAATGGGACATTTTGTGATTATTATTATCATTACTTTTTAAATCGTTAGATAATTGTACAGAGTTTGGTTGCTGGCTATAGTCTGTATTTTCTCAGGTGTTTTCTATTGTAGGAATCTGTTCTCACAACCTCAGTATTTTCTAAAATTTTGACTACAGCCCTGCACACAAAAACTTTTCTGGGAGTTTTCAGGACTTGAGGGGTTTGTTCACTAAACCATCGCACCTCCTTCAGGAGTGAATCTATCTTCTCATCACCAGTTAACACATGAAATCTACAGCAATGCAAACAAGCTCAGAGATTCTCAACACAGGACATATAAAGTGCTGCAAAAGCACGATACAGTGGCGTTAACTGCAGCTGTAAACTGACTGCTGCTGCTGTCATATAGAGCTGGGAGGAAGTTCAAAGACAAACCTGGAAATTTACCTGAGAGGCGACTGGAGCTGTACCGCCATCTGTAGACAGAGCTGGGTAGTGCAATGATAATCTAATAACTGCTTATATGTAGCTGCAGGTGGGCTAAATATTCATACCATCACATCCTGCTGCTGTTTACAATGATGACTTTTCAGATCTTTTACCTCTAAATGATCTTAATAAGTTTGTCATTTTAAATCTTACATCCTTATATTCTTTTTTTTAGGTTGACTTAGCAACATCTGTCCAGTGACTACAGATCAAAAATAGCCTCTTGGCCAACTTTGGTGCATTTACAGCAACTTCTATTAATGTGCACTATCCCTGTTAAATAAATGTCTGATAAATAAATACAAATATTATAAAGTAAAAGCAGTAATTGTACACAAAAAAAGTAGTGGTACACAGTGGAGAGAGTACCCAGCTTCATGTTCCTGGGCACCCACATCTCCGAGGACCTCACGTGGACAACCAACCAACACCATCTCTGTGGTGAAAAAAGGCACAGACGCCTTTTTTTCTGCCTTTTTCCTTCCTCATTGTCCTACTTCCTGAGCACACTGAGGAAGGCCAACCTGTCCCAGCAGCTCCTGGTGATCAACAGAGAACATATTCAGTGTGGTACGACAGCTGTTTTGCAGCGAGTGGTGGAAGAAGTACTCACATCCTTTATTTAAATAAAAGTACCAATACAGCAAAATACTCCATTACAAGTAAAAGTCCTGCATGAACAGTAAAAGTTCATAAAGTATTATGAGCTTGATGTAGTTAAAGTATTGCAGTAAAAGTACATAAGTATTATGAGCTTGATGTAGTTAAAGTATTGCAGTAAAAGTACATAAGTATTATGAGCTTGATGTAGTTAAAGTATTGCAGTAAAAGTACATAAGTATTATGAGCTTGATGTAGTTAAAGTATTGCAGTAAAAGTACATAAGTATTATGAGCTTGATGTAGTTAAAGTATTGCAGTAAAAGTAGTGGTTTGGTCCCTCTGACTGATATATTATTATATATGACATCATTAGATTATTAATAGTGAAGCATCAGTGTTAGAGCAGCATGTTACTGTTGTAGCTGCTGGAGGTGGAGCTAGTTTACACTACTTTATATACAGTTAGCTAGTTTAGTCCAGTGGTTCCCAACCTAGGGGTTGGGGCCCTCCAAAGGGTCAGCAGATAAATCTGAGGGGTCGTGAGATGATTAATGGGAGAGGAAAGAAGAAAAAACAAAGTTCTGATACACAAATCTGTTTTCAGTTTTTGGACTTTTTCTCTAATCGTTGATTTATGGTGAAATATTGGATCATTTGAACATTTATTGAAATGAAAGCATGTGAGAAGTTTAGAGGGAAAAATCACTATTTGGTGGAGCTGTTAACAACTCATAGACATGTGAAATGTGACCCCGACTACACACTGCTTTTTGTAAGACGTCAAAAGCCAAAAAGGTTGGAAACCACTGGTTTCATCTTTAACAATGTGTTGTATTTTAAAAGCTTGTTATATTATCCATTGTGTCAAATCTTCATCTGAAAAGTAACTAAAGCTGTTAAATAAATGTAGTGGAGTAGAAAGTACAATATTTCCCTCTGAAATGCAGTGGAATGGAAGTATAAAGTAGCATCACATGGAAATCAAGTACCTCAAAATTGTACTTAAGTACAGTGCTTGAGTAAATATACTTAGTGTCTTTCCACCACTGGTATCGTGTATATTCCAGAGTGTTATTTTACTTGTTTATTTCTTATAGTTCTATTTACATCTTGTTCTTATCTTTCAGGAAGTTGCGCCTTCAGTTTCATTGTACTACTGTGCAGTGACAATAAAGATTTCACAGTATATTCTATTCTAATACTACACTTTTAAAATATGAGTAGAGGTCCTGCATTCAAAATTTTATTTCAGTAAAAGTGTAAATATTTGCAATAAAATGTACTCGTTATGCAGAACGGCTCCTTCCAGAGAGATATAATATTATTAATACAAGATCATTATTACTCATGTATCAATGTGTAAGCAACATTTTAACGTAGCTGGTTGAGGTGAAGCTAATTTTACTACTTTATATACTACTATCTATCGTAATGCATCATATGTTCTAAACTGATGACATGTTTTGTGTTTAAAATCTTAATCTGCAAAATAATTGCAGCTGTGAGATGGAATAAATGTTATCGAGTAAAAAGTATTTGCCTCTGAAATGTAGAGAAGTACATGTACAGAACACAGTATATGGAAAACTTTAAGTACAGTACTTACACAGTTTGAAAACTGAATTATCATATTTCCTGTTGCGTAACAGTCCCCAAGTGAACGGTTTGTGGTCTAATGTAATATTTAGTAGTAAAGTTTATGTCATGAACATGTTTATTTGCTACTGGTGTGGTAACATGTAGGCCAGTGGAAACAAACTGTTTTGAGTCGACATATTTCAGTAATTTTTCTCTGGTGACCCGAATGGAAATTACACTGGGGTCACGACAAAAATACTGAAGTTCAGATACAATTATATTATCAAAGCAAATACAGGACTATTTTAAAGTCCCGCTCACCTCAAAAATGTGTTTTTCTTCTTGTTCCTTCAGTTGGAACAAGAACCTAGAGTCCTTCATCTACATGAGCCACCAAATCATAAAAAACAATCACATGTCGACAACGTGGAGCAACCAGTAGTGGAATACAAGTAAGTACATTTACTCAAGTACTGTATACCTAAGTACAGTTTTCAAGTACTTTTACATTACTTGAGTATTTCCGATATTGAAATATTGTACTTTTAACTCCATTTATTTATCAGCTATAGTTACTGGTTACTTTTCATAATATGATTTCACATAAAAACATGTTATTAGCTTATAAAATATGATGCATTATGATAGATTTAACTACCATTATAAACATTAAAACTAGCTAATATTAATGATAAAATAATATATCAGAATAACACTCACATCATCCTTCATTCCACATGGTGACTGCTTTCACTTTCGATACCTTAAGTACATTTTTGCTTAAGTTAAATTTTCAATGTAACAAAGTATTTTTACACTGAATATTTCTATTTTTCCTTAAAGGATAAGGTTCACAATTTTTCAAGTGTGTCTTAAAACAACAGTCAGGTGTTCATATGAACAGTGAAAGAGGTTTTCCTCGCTGTAATCATTCCTCCTGTTCATACTGGCTATCAAAAGATCCCCTTCAAATGTGCTTTCAATATAAGTGTTGGGGAAAATCCACAGTGAGTCCACACAGTCATTTTGTGTAAAAATGAATTTAAAAGTTGATGTGAAGCTTATATGAGGCTTCAGCAGTCTGAGTTAGTCATATCAAGTGGATATCTGACACATTTACAGTCTTTTTAGCATCAAATTCCCTCTTTGTGTTTCCTCGGACAGTGTTTCCCTGTTGAGCTGCGGTGGAAGTATAGTAACAAAAAGAGGGACTTTGACACTAAAAAGACTGTAATGTTGAAAGATATCTACTTGATTTGACTCATTTGAATGCTGAAACTTCATATTAGCCTCTGATAAACTTTTAAATGCATTTTTTGCACAGAAGGAGGACTGTGGATTTTGTCCCCCATCACTTACATTGTAAGTACATTATGAAGGGATCTTCTAATGGTCAGTATGAACAGGAGGAATGATTACAGCAAGAAAAACATGTTTCACTGTTTATTTGGGCTCCTGACTGTTGTTTTAAGACAGATTTTGAAAAATTGTGAACCTGTCCTTTAAGTAAAACATCTTCCACCACTGACACAAACATACCAGTTAGTATTATTAATATTGGCCAATGTAACCTACTAGACGTACGTCACAAAACTATTTTGCGCAGATAAAAACAATTCTCTGAATTCCTCCACAATAACAGAGAAAAACAAGAGATGTCGACACATTATCCAACTGAAGCCAGAAAAATTAAAAAAACATTTTCAAAATATTATGTCATAAAAGACAGAGGAGATTTCACAACGAGAAGGAGAAGTACGCAAACGGAACCTGACTCTGAACCAATGGCTGATGAGAGATAATGCATGTGGGTGTAACTGACAAAAGTGAAGAACCAATGGGAAAGCCGTAACCGTGTGAACTGGTGGGAATGGCAGGCTGTTTGACCAATCACAACGCTCAACGAGCGAAGCGTTGGTGAAAGTGAAGGGGGCGCGCGCTGGAAGGGTACGCGCAGAAAGCAGCTACGCAGGATCGGAGCAGGGCAGAAGCCGAGCGGTGGAGCTGAAGATGGCGGATGGAGACAGCGGGAGTGAGCGCGGTGGTAGCAGCGGGGGAGGAGGCGGTGGAGGCGGCGGCGGCTTCCAGCACTTCCAGAGGGACCAGGAGACCCAGGAACTGGCGTCCAAGCGCCTCGACATCCAGAACAAGCGCTTCTATCTGGACGTCAAGCAGAACAGCAAGGGCAGGTTCATCAAAATCGCCGAAGTCGGGGCCGGCGGCTCCAAAAGCCGGCTGACCCTCTCGCTGTCCGTGGCGGCGGAGTTCCGTGACTACCTCGGGGATTTCATCGAGCACTACGCCCAGCTGGGGCCTAGCAGTCCGGAGCAGATAGCCCAAGCGACCGTGGGTGAGGACGGCGGGCCCAGGCGAGCTCTCAAGAGCGAATTTCTCGTCCGGGAAAACCGCAAGTACTACTTGGACTTGAAGGAGAACCAGCGGGGGAGGTTCCTGCGTATCCGGCAGACGGTTAACCGAGGGCCGGGCTTTGGAGTCGGGGGCCCTGTGGGCGGCATGCTGGCCGGCCAGACCATAGCCCTTCCGGCGCAGGGGTTAATAGAGTTTAGAGACGCCCTTGCCAAGCTCATAGACGACTACGGGGGAGACGACGAGGAGCTGGCCGGGGGCACAGCCGCCGCCGCGGGGTACGGTGAGCTGCCCGAGGGCACCTCCATCATGGTGGACTCTAAACGGTTCTTTTTCGACGTCGGCTCCAACAAATACGGAGTGTTCCTGCGTGTGAGCGAGGTGAAGCCCAGCTACAGGAACTCTATCACCATCCCCTTCAAAGCCTGGAGCAAATTCGGCGGAGCTTTCTGCAGATACGCCGAGGAGATGAAGGAGATCCAGGAGAGGCAGAGGGATAAAATGTACGAGAGGAGAGACGAGTCCGAGGGAGATGACGTGGATGACGACTGAGAAATTGAAGCAAAGCGGCTATTAATTAGTTCAGTTCATGACAAGATCTGCGACATAGGGGTATTTTGCAACAAAACAAAAAATAAAAAGCAGAAATGACAGATAAAGTGCATGACAAATCGTGCTGTAATAGCCTACTAAAGTATCGTGGCGTTAAAAAAAAGTACATGTGCAGGGAATTATCGGTGTATTATCCTAAAGTTTGTTAGAGGCGAGGGTTGGAGTGGTTGTGTGAATCTCTGAAAGTGATATAAAAAAAAAAGTGGACTAAATGTTTAAATGAGAGATATCTCATTGGTTGAGGGAAAAAAAAGAGTGCTTTATTATAAAAACAAAGAAAAAAAAAGGAAAGAGAGAACCTTCTAAAACCAGCAGATCGGTTTTTATAACTAGAAATGAAGCCAATGAATGCTTTCCTATCTGCAACATAGTTTATATTTAAAGAGTAAGGAGGAGTCAAGCTGTTTAAGATGTTTTCCTTGCTGAGTTTAAGGAGAGAGAACTAGCATCCATTGTATTCCTGTTCCAGTCCAGGTCTCTCCTCCAGTGGGCAGTTTGTGGGATATTTTGCAAGTCGGTCAGATGAACGAAAGAGAGGGATACACACATATATATATATATATATATATATATAGAAAGATATATATATATATATAGCATGCTGCTGTCACTCTGTGCATGTTTGCATTTGTCGTGGAACAGATGCAGAGCTGTCAAACAACATGGAGCCGTGCCTCAGCAGCAGCAGCAGCAGCAGGCCGTTAATTGAAAAGATTACCCAAAAAATGTTAGAGGAAGTTACTGAGAGGATTATCTGTAAGCCCAAACAACAAGGGCCTCACAGACTAAAAAAAAAAAAAATTAAAGCTTTTGACTCCAGTAGTCAATTACAATGTGTATCAGCTGGGTTTTATGTTATACATACAATCTTGGCAATATCTTCAAAGCGTAACTTATATTGTTTCAGTGAGCATCCGTTACAGCGATGGAAGAGCAGTGTGTTTCCTCGCACCAGAGCATCCCTGGTGTCTGGAGAAAAAAAAAAACATGGAAAGCCAACAAGTGGGGAGAGGACTGAATTTTATGTGTGTGTGTGTGTGTGTGTTTTTTTTTTTTGTGGGACAACATACAGATATTTTATGGGACTTTCCGGTGCTCGTTTGCTCCCACATTGCCACTACGAGGGTCCAAATATCTGGCAGTCAGACGGATACACTGACCTTCTATCTCTGCCACCACACTGCGAGAGCGTCAGTGATGAGTTTTGCCATCATCAGCCTCTCTTCTCTGTCACGGCCAGAGCTGGACAGACGGCCGTCTTCACCAGCCCCCGGGGCCTTCAGTCTGACGTAACTTCCAACATCTTCCAACACGTGAAGACCCTGGACAGAAACGCATTGATGGATGTTTTTTTTTTTTTTTTTTTTTTTTTTGTTTGTTTTTTTTTTCCAAAAGAGAACTATATTGAAATGAAATTCTACTTATAGGAAAGATATTACTGAACAAACCAGCAAAAAATATTTTGAAATAAAATGTATTGTGTAAAGGAAATTTCAAGATTTAAAAATAATAAAAAAAAAAGGTTAATTTCTTAAAACAAAGTTGTGACTCAAACCTCCAAATTATTTTTCATTTTGTTTTTCCTAGAGTGAAAGTATAACACTTCCTTAATTAAAGCAACTTTAAATGCAATAACCAATGTTGTGACTGTATATTTTTAAATCTTTGTATTCATACGTAAAGAAAATGATTCATTCTGCCGCCTGTTTCACTGGATGTGAACAGGACGAGCGAATGAATGTAAACATTTGTTTTCATTATCGATTAACCTGATGATCCTTTTCTGGATTTAATGATTAATTGTTTGTTTTACGTACGCAAAGTCCAAATATAGTGAAAAATGTACACAGTTTCCTCAAACTCAAGTTGACCAACCAACAGTCCAGAAACCAAAGACATTCATGATATAAAACAGGAAGAAACGTGTCAAATTCTCACTTTTGAGAAGCAAAAACTAGAGAATATTTGTTGTTTTTACTTCATAAATGACAAACGATTAATCGATTATCAAAATAGCTGCTAATAACGTTTTCTGCCAATCGGGTAATCGTTTCAGCTCTGACACGGATGTACATCATCATGTCTTTGCAGTTTGTTTTTATGTTGATTCAATTTTTTATGTATCAGTCGCAGACCTCACGGGAATCACAGCCAATATTTTCCAAAAGTTACATCATCCTCATTCTGGGAAATCAACCAATTTCAAATCTAGACCAGCATTATTGTGTTTTTTTGGGCTGCAACTCATGATAATTTTCATTATTGATTATTTTCTCAATTCATCGCTTTGTCTAACGTCAGAAAAACATTGTTGAAAAATGCCTCTTACGGTTTCCAACGGGGACGTCTTCAGGCGACGTGTCTGATCATCGAAAATACTCAGTTTAATATCGTTTATGACATAGAAAAGCTTCAAATTGTCACAGTTAAGAAGCTGCAACCAGCAAATACTTGGCATTTTTGCCTAATAAATAAATAGAAATCAGAGCTGAAACAGTAACTTTTTACTTAAAAGTAAAACTACAGGAAAATCAGCAGCAAAATTAGCTTAACTAGCATCTTGCTAAACGGTTCCTGTTAGTGTTACAGTATTATATTATTGGATCATTATTATTATTGATGTATTAGCTTTAATATTTGATTTTAACTGTTGCAACAATGCGTAATATTTTATAAACTGATCATATGTTTTGCATGTAAACATTACGAGCTGTAAACAGTGTCTTACAGTGATGCTAGTTTGTAGTCTGGTAGTGAGATAATGTGAAAATGGTGATGATGCACATTACAATAATAACTTCTATACTTTGACGAGGACGTCCGCTCGGTCAAAAACTCAAACCAAAATAGGAAACACACACTTGCAGAGCTGTAATGATTACAGAAAATCAATTGGCAACTATTTTGATAATCGTGTTAGCATTTTAGCAAAAATGCCAAATATTTGCTGGTTTCAGCTTCTCAAATGCGACGATGTAATGCTTTTCCTTGTCATGCAACTGATTATATTTGGGTTTTGGACTGTTTGTTGGACAAAACAAGACACGAAGACGTCAACTTTGACTCTTGGACGTTGCAACGGACATTTTTCACTATTTTCTCACAATTTACAGACAAAACAATGAATCAATTAATTGATAATGAAAACAATCGTTTGTGTCAGCCCTGTATGCTTGAATTTGTCCACGATTGTGACATGGAGTGAATATTTGTAGGACAGAAGTGTAATGTGACAAATAGTCCATCAATCGATTAGTTTACTGACAGAAAATTAATCAGCAACGATATTGTAATAATTTTTCACGCCAAAATTTGAAACACTGACTTCAGTCAATGGTGGACTCAATTAAAACATAAAATCTGCCAAAGACACCAGTTCATCCAGTTTCAAATCCTGCTGCAAAACATTCAAAGGCCTTTTGCCAAACTCTTGAGAAATATCTGGGCTGGTATCTGGTGAGAAGTAACTAAGTACATCTAATCAAGTACTGCACTTAAGTATAATTTTTAGGTACTTGTACTTTACTTGAGTATTTCCATGTGATGCTACTTTATACTTCCACTCCACTACATTTCAGAGGGAAATATTGTACTTTCTACTCCACTACATTTATTTTACAGCTTTAGTTACTTTTCAGATGAAGATTTGACACAATGGATAATATAACAAGCTTTTAAAATACAACACATTGTTAAAGATGAAACCAGTGGTTTCCAACCTTTTTGGCTTTTGACATCTTACAAAAAGCAGTGTGTAGTCGGGGTCACATTTCACTTGTCTATGAGTTGTTAACAGCTCCACCAAATAGTGATTTTTCCCTCTAAACTTCTCACATGCTTTCATTTCAATAAATGTTCAAATGATCCAATATTTCAGCAAAAATCAAAGATTAGAGTTTGTGTATCAGAACTTTGCTTCTTCTTCTTTGCTCCAGCATTGGTAAAATATTAGTTAACCACTAATAAAGCCATTAATTAATACTTACAAACCTTTAGCTTATCAGAAAGTGGTACTGAAAACTAACATCAGCCCTCAGACACAATCCTAAACACTTAAAAATCAATTTTATTCTTAAATGAATGAAAGGAACTAAACGAAACATCTTGTAAAACTGGGCCGTGGTTGAACCTACTCGCTGACCCCTGAGGAGCATATGCTTTACAGTTGCTCCCACATACTCACACACACTGTTTGTGACACAGCAGCTGTCTCTAAAGGTAATAAAGACCATCTTCAGTTTAGCTTCACACAACAAGAGCTTGTTCCTGACAGCGGAATCCACCGCAGTGCAAAATCAAGACGACGTGCTGCTTAGTCGCAGTCTTTACCCTCGCCATCCTTCAGTGCACTTATGAGATGACTGTATTGTGCGGAAATATACAGCTTAACTTGTTTTCTGACTCTGGTTTGAGGAGCAGAAAGGGGGTGGGGGGAGAGAGAGAAGAGACTTCAGGGTAATTTGATTCCCCTCGTCTCCTCCCCTCGTTGCAGCCAGCCTGTCCGCCACCTCTTCTTCTCCTTCTCCTCACTCTGTAAATTTGGCAGCTGTTAGGCACCCATGCGTTTGCTATGAGGGTGTGCTGACAGAGCATGCTGGCTATTTTAATGTGGGAGGCCTCTACAGACTTGACATTCCTGGTCAAGGAGTCAGCTGTGCCATTAGGACCTCGTCGCCCGGGGGGGGACAGCAGTACAACAGTGTGATTGTGCTGAGATCTGCTCACATGTGGCACAGACAGTCTTCTCTGGTAGAAATACACAGTCCGCTATGTGCAGGCAGGTACAACATATGTGGTGATAAGAGATGTTTTGTTTGTGGTAGGAAGCCTCGTGTCTCATTCATTCTTTAATGTACTGACTCCCAACCTGGAGGACCCGACCCCTACTAGGGGTCACGAAAGGTTCTCAGCTAAGCAGCTACTTCTATGGCTTCAGGCTGAAGCTGGTGTGGAAATATGTTCAAGTGCAAAGCCACCAATGGCTGCAACGAAATCTCATGCATTACAATATTCACAGAAAATGTTAAAATTTTCATCCAAATTGCTAGTTTTACACAAACTTCCTGCATGACGGCTTGGAAACACAGTTTGTAAATTTGCTGATAGTTTCATTGAGGTGTCGCACTCAAACTGCTAGTTGTAGTTTCTACTGAGGCACACTTTATGAATTGGAGGACATTTATCCTGAATAAAGTTCCACCCTTAGAAACAACCCAAGTCTATTTTGAGATCAATATTAAACAAAAACTTGGTTGATTTTTCTATATTTTTCTTTTTGACAACAAATTCCACAAAGGGACAAAAAACAACAATGAACTGATCTACTAACAAGTATTGTGTGTGTATCCAAAGCCTGATATATCTTATTCCTCTGTGCCGGAAATACTTACTAGAGTCCCAATCGACCGCTGAAAATAGTCCCCGTTTCCTCCTGATTGAGTAACGTTTGCTGAAAACCGCAGCCACCAACTGTTTAAGGAAATTACTGGGCCTTTTTTTAAAATGAAACTATATTTGTGAGCTGTTTTTAAATATTTATGTCATCAAGAGGAACTAATGAGCCAGTGAAGGGAAGTGAGAGAGTATATTGTGAGGTGAACTAACACATTGTTGGTTTTGGTCTTTTCATGAGATTTGTTGACAATAACAAAGATTGCCAGTCTGATCCTTTAAGACCACGTTTTACAGGCATTAGGAGACCAATCGAATGTGCGTTTTAATTAAATCTCCATCAGGGATCACTGGAAGTGAAGATTTTCACTCTGTATTCATCAAAGCTCATTAATTAGTCACACAGTCAGTGTCTTTGATGAACATAATGCAGGGCGGTGACTTTAGTCAGATAGAACGATACAGGCTCGAATTCTCTGCAGGAGGTTCTGTTGCATGTTTGGAGAACTGTGTGAATCACATGGATCAATAAACCTGTTGTGATTGTTGCTCAAGACTTAAGCCGAGTACTCAATTTGACTGCCAACAGCTTTTTCTATTGGTTATTTTTCTGACCATGAAAGGAACCAAGATCACACGAACAAGGCTTTTGGAAAACTCCTGCACACTGACTCCAAACCACACATTCCTTTAAAGAGACAATATTTCAATCCCAGTTGGACCTTCATCAAGTTTTAAAAAAATGGTGACCACACCTTAACATATACTGCTAGGCTGACTGGATCTGTGATGAGCCTCCAATCCTCCAAGGGTGGTTAACATCTTTAAACGATTACCAATTCAAGTAGAATACAACAAAAATGCAATCAGAGGTACATTAATCAGAGAGTAGGAGTACAAAGGCAATACAAAAATATCTCAAATTGATCAAAAACACGGTTGTAAGCAGTGATGGGAAAGTTACTTGAAAAATTGAATTACTCATTTAAAAACGTATTACTCAACAGCAAAAGTAATTAGTCACATTACTCGTTACTTTAAACACTTTGAAAGCCTCCACACCCACATGTTCCATCTTCTGTGTTTTACGTGTGTAGAAGAAGAAAAGGTGACGTCGTGGTTTCACAAACAGCCAGTTCACAGTTTGGAGGTTTAGAAAGGCGAAGTCCCTCCCATTCTGCTGTCCCCCATTTTTTTCGGAAAAAAATATGTACAGTAGTCAACGGCGAGAGACAAATCTGTTTGAATTGTGCAATTAACTACACTTATGATGTTTGTCAATTTATTGATATATTGATATATTTATTTATCACCACAAAAAGTTCCCTGTTTTAAAAAAAATAAGTGTAAAAATAGTAAAGTACCATTTGGTTTTGTGTGAAACTTGTGTGAACTCATCTCGCACAATGTACATCACCAACACCAACATGTTTCACTATGAGGGAAAAAGTATTAACAGAGGTGAAAACGAGCAAGACCCGTTGCTCGTGTGACTACATCCCAGTACGAAACACACAGGCATCACGTTAACGTTAGCTTCAGCGGCTCTCGTTAGCTTGAGGAGAGAAAAAGTTGTGACCTCACTTCCGTGACTTTTGGGTGTGTAGTCTTTCTAATTACGTATTTTCACAAAGGATGTATTATAAGAGCTGGATACGGCGCCCCCGCTCAGCCTTGCAGCCAAGTTTGTCCAGTGGTCACTCACGATATTGCAGCAAAAAATCCCCGTGGCCAAAAAAGCATTTTCACCATAGACCACCATTGTAAAAGAGACGTCTGTAAAACTGTTGACAGGACATTCGGAACTGCAAACAAGATCAAATATGGCTCTTTGTATTATGAATTTTTGATCCATTGAGGTTTTACATTTGTAAAACTTCCCTCAAGCCGAGAAAAGCAAGTTAAAACTCGACTAACGACAAACTGCGACCCTCTTGACTTGCAAAATGATCTGTTAAATTGACAAACATCATATGTGTAATTCATTGCATTATTCAAATTCAGATTTGTCTCTCGCCATCGACTACCATAAGCTACATATTTGTTCTGAAATAAGGTCCCATGGTGGTCAAGGGGTACTGACCATCAACAGCTAACTTGATGATAGCCGTAGTGACTATATGAAGTCAGTGAAGCTGGATTGTTCTCACAGCCTCCAACTCTGAACTAAACCAGCTGATTCCTGAATGTAGCCTTACCAGCGGATAACGTTAGCAAGCCAGCTAAGTAGACACAATATGCAAATAACATAAGTTTGGAGTTACCTGGAGTTGCGGCTAACGGCGTCGTCTCACTTCCAGCCCCCTGCACTAAGCTAGCACATAGCGGACCAGTCTGTCCACTGAAAGCACAGAGACCAAACTGATATTTCAATTATTAGTCAATTAATCGAGTAGTTGATGGACAGAAAATATATCGGCAACTATTTTGAGAATCAATTTATCATTTTTTGTAATTTTTTAAGAAAAATTGCTAAATTTCTCTAGTGTCAGCTTCTAAATGTGAATATTTTCTGGTTTCTTTAGTCTTATCTGACAGTAAACTGAGTATCTTTGGGTTGTGGACAAACGACTAATTGACAAAATAATTGAGAGATTAATGAATGTTTAATGAAAATAATCGTTAGAAGCATCCCTAACTGATATCAACCATCAAATCCATCAAACTACCGCTAAGACAGCAAACAAGTTGACTCCCAAACTGTCAAAGTAATTTAGTGAAAAACGTAAAGACATTACTGTGATGTGTTAAAAGGTACACACACTGGTTGTAAGCTACATAAAAGGAAACATTTAAGAATTGTACATGATAAACAATATAATAGTACATAACTCAGAAAGTCTCCACACACATATGTGTAAATCAAAATTTACGAAAAATGTTTTATTTCATATTCTTGGTTCAGACATTTTTGTGTGAGAGTTTGAAGGATCATGTGTCCCATCACTACTGCTACATAGATCTGCTTTTTCCCCACATAGGCTGGACCAAATAGACACCTAAACAGATTATTTATGTTCTTGGTGGAACATAATATGATGCCTTATTTTCATTAATCTCTTTGTTGAGTGTAGATGTGTTTTTTCTTGATTACAAGCTGAGAGTCTCTCCTGAAAACATCTTGACATTAAGCATTTGAAACAACATGATTAAACCAGGTTCTGTCTGATCATGTTGAAATGAAATACACAGGCAGATACAAAAATTATAGTCACTTAAAATATAAAAGATTTAATAAAACAAAATTGGATGGATGAGATCAAGTCGCGTGTAAGAAGAATTCGTGCCATGTCCGTGGAAATAACAGTACAGCCGTGCGTGCTCTAAGAGGAACTGAAATAGCACTTCCATTAATGAGGCCCTCTGTGCATATTTAAGTAGAATCACTGCATGTAATGTCGCACATTACAAGACAACTTCATTTCTGCAGCACAGAGATGAGAGACCGTCCTCCTCCTGCTCCTTAATGAGAGCAGACTGCTGCAGCTGAAGAGAACAAATCCTGCGCAGGAGCTGCTGCTACAACTAAAATGACACGAGAAGAGATAAATAAATAAAGGTTTAGTAGCAAAATATTAACAGATGTGGTCTCTGTAGCCAAGTTTCCATCCAAATGTAGTGCAAATTTGAACAGAATTTCCAAGAAAAAGAAAAAGAAAATGCAAATTAATGCTTGTCTCTATACACTACTTCTATCTATTCACTACTGTTATCTTCCTGAAGAGCTAATAGCTGCAGATCTGAGAAACACACCAAAAAAAGGCCTTCTGAATGCAAGCTCACATTGTAACAAATCATTCATAATTAATGATTAATTTGATTGTCTCCAAAAGCCTGGACTTTCCCTTTTTTTTGGTTTGTTTGCTGTTTTTTAATAAGAAGTACTTCAAGAAGAACTTCAAGTTCCCTCTTATTTCATTTGGCAATTTTATGTCATTTGAAGTTCTAAGCTTTCTCATTTCAGGTCCGGTTCTGTTATTGTGTTTTTTAGTTTATAGACCCCCAAAGTACAATAATTTTATTACAGAATTTTCTGAACTCTTGTCTATTGCTTCATCCAAGTATGACAGAGTGCTTATTTTGGGTGATTCTTAGATCTAGTTGAATCATTCAGCTGCTTTCAGTCGGTTAAAGGAGCCGCATATTCCAAAGCTCATACACTTCGAGTTGGTACTTTCTTCTGGTTTCTTCCCAGAGAAGTCAGAGTTAGTGGACGTCTTTGTATCTGACCACAAAGCTTTACCCTATCCTGTCTTAAAACCCCACCCCATCACACGGTCTCGCATTTTTACTGCTGACTCTGCGGCCAAATTCAGTGATGCTTTTTCCAATTGGTCTTTTCCCATTACAACATCTCCAAACAATCCAGATGAACTATTAACCTATTTAACAGTCACTGTCTTTCCATTCTTGACCACATTGCTCAACTGAAAATGAGAAAGCTGAGGTCAAACACCCTCCCTTGACTTAAATGATCACAATCTATCTTTGAATCTACAGCGCATAAAATTGGAACGCAATTGGCTCTTGGCTGTCCCAAAAACTTTTTAAAATCCAACCATGATAAATCTGAGGTCATCGCCCAGTTATGCCTTTTTCAACAAATAATTTGTCTCCTTCTGATTTACATAAGGTCATACATGCATTTATTTTCTCTCGCCTCGACTACTGCAGTGAACTTTATGCTATCATCAGTCAGAGCTCCCTTCACAGACTCCAACTGGTACAGAACGCCGCTGCCCGGATTTTAACTGGCACTATGAGATATGAACATATTACTCCAGTACTTGCCAACTTATACTGGCTGCCTGTTACATTCTGCATCGATTTTAACGTTCAACTTATCACTTTTAAAGCATTAAATGGCCTTGCTCCAAATTACATCAAGGACTTATTGACCTCCCTATGTGCCTGGGCGTTCACTTATATCGATGGATGGGACTCTGGTGGTTATTCAGGTCTTGGCTGGTGACCAAAGGTGACCGAACCCCAAAACTGTGTCTGCTCATCTTTAGTGTCTTTTAAATCGCTTCTTAAAACATTCTTTTATCAGAAAGCTTTTTATAAATGTTTGATATGTTGCTGTGTTTTCTTACTCCACTTCTGACAGTTTATATTTTTGTGTAACCTCATTTTATTTCCCTCTGTTTTATGATTTGTTTGTTTTTCTTTTGTTTGCTGTTTTTTAATGTTTTTCCCTCTCTCCGTTAAGCAATTTGCAACTTTGTTTAGAAAAGTGCTATGTAAATAAAGTTTATATTATTATTATTAGGAGATAAACAGCTGGTGGTGCTAATTCTCCAGCCATTAAATCATTACAGAAGATGACGTCATTAAAAGAGCATCAGTCAAAGCTCAAATAATAGAAAACCATGTGGAGAACGTGATGGAAATATGACATTTCTGTTTGTTTCATGTATTCATTGGAGGAAGTTTACAGTCTCCTCCTCATCGCTCCACACAGATCTGATGTTTTCAGCTCTTCAGTGACGTTTAAGTCACATGATTCATGTAAGTCATCATTTAAACACTAAGTCTGCATTTGTTTTTTTATCCACACAACTACTTTTACCTCTCAGAGAAGAGGAAACACTTTCTTGAGGATATATCTGGCATTTCCACTGTTTATTTATGCCCAAATTTAAAAAAAAAAAATTGCATACAACAGGTGGAAAGAAATTAACTTAATTAGTAGGAGATGCATCTTTCCATCACACTGGTTTTCATTTGCATTTTCAATTCATGCATAAAAAACCCTGAAAATTAAAAAAAAAAATCTCAAAATATTGCAAAAAAGATTTTTATGCTTGGCTGAGGCAGAAAAAGTTGGTGTATCGATAAAAGCAAAATGTGACAAAGTGTAAATGAAACAAATCATGACATCAGATCTGTGTGGAGCAATGAGGAGACTGTAACGTTCCTCAAATTAATACATAAAAAACAAACAGAAATGTCATATTTCCATCACGTTTTCCACATTGTTTTCCATTGTTTGAGCTTTGACTGCAGCTCTTTTAATGACATCACCTCGTTGTATCTTCTTATTATTATTATTCGTTGATTTTTAGAGGTGGTTTGCATCCAGAATGTTGCATTACCACCTTCCACTGAATTGAAAATAAGACTCAATTCTCCTATCTGTATTATATAAAATTTCTTCCCCACCCCTCACCCTGTTCTCTCATATAACTTATCAGTCTAGGCTCTGAGAGGGCCTGAAAGCCTCTCTACAGCTGCTGCACTTCCTCTGCAGTAATTTCCACGATATCCAAAACCTTTCTCACTGCATCAACAACTATCTCTATTCTCTCAGATTTCCTTTCTGCCTCAGCGGCAAAGTTAATCACCGTGGCCAGAAATGCTAAGAACTTAATCTCGTCCTTACAAAAACAATATTCATCATGCTTCCTACCTGATTTGTTCTCCTTTACTTCTTGAATCTTTTCATTCCTGGCTGCTTCCTAATGGCTCAGCCTTCTCTTGGACCTGATCCTCATGACTTCCATCTCTCTTTCTTTCTCTCTGGACAGTCTGCTTTCCATGCTTCATGACACCCCCCCTCCCTCCCTCCCCCCACTCTGATTACACTTGGGTTCTTTTTCACAGTTTCTGCTGCTGCACTTCTCATCTTCACATTTACCACGTATCCCCAAATCACGTCTACACACGAGCGAGCCGTGTCCAAATTTCCAACAACGTCTGCAGTGAAAGGGTTTGGGAACAAAAGGCTTTACTGGGTAACTGATATGATCTAAGAAATACATGCAACATGACAGATCTTGTTTCACACCTTTCTCTGCCACTCATACTGATCATTCTATGTCTGTCAACAACTGTGTTATATTCTTTAAAATCTACTTGCATCGACCACATGCGGTACTCCATCAACAACACCCTTCACTGGAACTTTTCTACGAAGTGGGAAACATGACACTCGGTAACCATCTAACTCAGATATTTCCAACACCTTCTTTGGTTGTGTCTGTGATACACATACCAACAATGATCAATCCACTTCTTTTAACATCAACGTAGTGGACGTCGCCAAGTTTTTTCTCTCAACTTCATGTTTGTTCGACAGCAAAGTGGATTTCTCTTTCGTTCTCACCGTCATTGCTGTAACTTGAAATATCTTCTCTTTTCTTCTTTTTCCTCCCTGATTTCCTCTCCGCTGCTTCTTTCAAACTCATCCACCTCCATCTTCCCCCCCATCCCAGGGTCTCTGAGAAGGGTCTATCTGCAGTCTTGTGTGTTTTAAATAATTTTAGCACTTATTTTGATATATTAACATTTTGCTATTTTAACATTGCTCATTTTTAATGTGCTGAATAAAGATAAGATAAGAAGATAAATTATGGAAAGCCAGTAGTTTTATAAACAATCTCTCTTCTGTCCCTCCAAAGTAAGTATCTAAATTAATTTTATGGATTTTTAGTAAACCTAAGCTGGATTTTATTATGGCATATTTAAAGGTTTTTAATCAACTGATCCCTGTGTGCCTGTGCACTTCGTAGCACTCATTAAGAGTGCTGCGTTTTAATCCAAACCTAACCCTGACCCCTCTAACCCTAATCCTAACCCTAACCCTGACCCCCCTAACCCTAATCCTAACCCTAACTCTAACCCTAACCCTAATCCTAACCCTAACCCCTAACCCTAATCCTAACCCCTAACCCTAACCTTAACCCCTAACCCCTAACCCTAATCCTAACCCCAACCCTAACCCTGACCCCCCTAACCCTAATCCTAACCCTAACCTTAAGCCTAATCCTAACCATCTCACTGCTCATGCCTTAACCTAACCAAATGGGTATGTCATGTAGTAAAGTGGGCATGTTGTGTAGATACTGCAAGTCCGCAGATAGACCTACTTGGGCTATCGTGTTGTGTCCTCTTCTATTTCAATGGTTTAACGGCACCAACTGGAGAATTGGCGCCACCAACAGTTTATTTCCTAATATTCATACAACTTTAGCGGATAGAAACAAGCAATAATTGGATTTTTCTTTGGCAAATATTTTGGAGGTTCAGTTAAAATTTGCACTATATTTGGATGTAAACCTGGCTAGGAAATGTTTTACCCCTCCATTTGAGGTTTTCACAAATATTTGCATGAGTATTAGTCTGTCTAAAACATATAGATATAACACAACAACAGTTGTTCAGGTCTTTATTTTATGTTTGTGGTTTTCAATGCAAATATTCGTCCATGACTCCTGGGTGCATGGCTGAGGGTCAAATGGAAGCAGCAAACATTATTTATTCTTTATTCTACTTAAAGGTGAACTAATCAATATTTTATATGAATAATGGATCAAATGACTGCGTGTAGCCAAATATAAAAGGAGCTGCTTGTAGCACCCGACTCTGAAGTTCATGAGTAAAAAATAGTGCTGTAATATTTCAGTATCAATGTCACAGACTGTACAAAGCCTCCCTGATGACATCAGCGCCGCAGAAGACATCAATCAGTGGGGCGCTCCTTTAAATCTTTTGTGTGGTCGGTGGGGGAGGGTTGTTGGTACCCTACTTTTTCACATTTGCAAAATGTGTTACGCAACCGCAGATTTTGTGCACACTTCAATGCACAAATTATTCAAATCCATCTTTATACATTCACACATTAGTATTCATTTGTGTGTATCTGCCAAAACTTTACTGGTTCAAACAGACTCTGGTAGTTTTGCAAACAGAACACAGTGTTACATCAAAACACCAAATCACAAGTAAAATGCCTGCATTTAAAATCCTACTTAAGTAAAAGTATTATCAGCTTATTTTACATCCCCCTATTTAGCAGTTTAAATCAGTGCATAAACAGTTAATAAATAGTTTATAACACATTATAACATAGTTATAAGCAAATATAAGTGTTTATTAGTGTATTTGTTAACAACTATAACTCCTCCTGTGGACACACATTAAGTGTTTGTTGCTGGATAAACATAATTAATGACAAAATAGTAAAACACAGTCGTAATAATATAAAATATGACTTCGTAGCATAAGTTTTATTTGTTGAGATACACTGTACATTCATAAATACCTAAAAATGTCCTTATATCTGCATACAACTACATTATACTGTGGTATACCATCTATTAAATGCTTATATAATGCTTATAAATGCTAAATAGGGGGACTTGAAGTGTTCATTTTTTTTAACTTTATTCTAATCTTTGTTTTTTGTGACATATTGGATAACAAACATTTATTTAATGAAACCATGTGAGACGTTTGGAGGGGAAATCTCTCTTTGGTGGAAGTGTGAATAACTGACAGACGTCTAGGTAGGTAGACTATTAACTAGGACTGGCCGTAGATCTCACATCACTCCTATTTTAGCCTCACTGTATTGGCTGCCAGTGAGGTTCCTGCCTACATTTCCGAGCTACTAAGCCTTTATACTACCGAGCGGTCACTTAGGTCATTCGACCAAAACCTGTTGGTCATACTGCATGCCAAACTAAAAACCAAAGGAAACTGCGCTTTTGCTGCACTGGCACCCGGAGTCTGGAACAATCTCCTCTCTCCTATTAGATCAGCTGAGTCTGTTGACAGTTTTAAACAGCATTTAAAAACCGACTTTTTTAGGACGGCCTTCCTATAACATTCAATGACTTTGAGTGTGTTTTCTGGGTGGTGACTGGTCGCTGCTTTCTGTGTTCGTATGTGCATTATGTCTATATGTATTTTTGATTTTTTTTTAATGTTTTTCTGTGCTGATGTTGACATAAAGCACTTTGTAACCTGTCTTGAAAAAGGTGCTATATAAATAAAGTTTTACTTACTTACTTATCTGTGACAAAGAGACACAACTAGACACTGTTTTTTTTGTAAGACGTCGCAAGACAAAAAGTTTGGAAACCAGTGGTTGTATTTTGTAAGCTTATCATATCTGTTTTGTTTTTTTAAGTACAATCTTAATCTGCAAAGTAATTTAGCTGTCAGATAAATGTAGTGTGATATTTCTCCCTGAAATGTAGTGGAGTAAAAGTATCAAGTAGCTTGTTCGCACATGCCCATAAATGGCTAACTGTTCTGTAGTCTTTGTTGCTAAGGTTGCTTCACATTTTCCACTCTCATATTTTGGATCTGATTTGGGCTTGGATATGTATGGATGTATTTTAGATGTTTCTATTTCGAGTAAAGAACTAGAAAAAGAATCCTGCTGCTACAGTTTATTTACGTAGCCAAGAGACAGGAGCTAAAACGACCTGTTTGAGACAGAGGCTGAACCGAGGGGCTGTATAAAGGTCCATTATAAGATAAATAAGGAGTTTTTAACTGTAAATCATGCAAAGATATTCCAGTAGAGCCGCAGAATATAAATATAGACCTGGAAATGAGCATGATGTGTTCCCCTTTGAGATTTCCATAATTAGCATCAACATTTCCTTTATTCACATGATCAGAAATCCTCAACACATGCATTATCACTTCGCAAGAGTCCTCATGCTTGTTCCTACGCTGTAAATATGTTCATCTTCATGCTGGAGGGCTCCGTGTCCCCGATGACCTCCCATCACCACTTTCATCCCACCGTCACCTCCCGGGCAGCACAGCAGTAATGTGTGCAAGCATGCACATGTGAACAGTGGGACTAATGCAGCCTGTGAGCAATGTAATACCTCACTAGGCGCTGAGCCAAATCAAGCCAGGATTATACCACATGCTCCCAGCAGTCCTTTACTATCACGCTAGGATCACTCAGAGCCAACCCCATTGACTTGTATAAATGTGTGAGTCATGCCCTCACACAGCGCTAGAAGAAGAATACAGATCATTCAGTACAAGTAATAAGACAACAATGTAAAAATACTCAAAAAATTTTATTAAAGCAAAAGTAAAAATGTATTTACAGTAGAATTTACTCACAGTATCAGTAATATTATATTGCAGCTGTTGAGCATTTATAAGCAGTACATAAACAATTAATAAATGGCTTATTACACACTATAGTGTAATTATAAACAGATATAAGAACATTCACACATCAAATATATCCTCTTAATACATTTTATAGTTTATTATTATTATTATTTACTGTGTGATTATGTAAATGTGCAAATCATTTTTAATCTTTTGTAAAAAATTAGAGTTTAAAATTGTTTATAATGAATAATAATTATAAGCATATATATATATATATATAAATATGCATATACTGTATTATACTGTATATACATATACTAAAACTATTTATTGGTGTGTTTAAAACTACAGATGACAAATTATTATATAAGATTAAAACTTTGTTATTCCGTGTTATCAAATATTCATTAACTGTTATGGATGCTGCATATGAGGAGTTATAGTTGTAACAAAGACATTCATAAACACTTACAACTACATTATAATGTGCTGTAAACCATTTATTAAGTGTTTATAGGCTGCTTATAAATGCTAAATAGGGGGATAAAATCAAGTGTCACCAGTACTGAAGAATGGCCCATTTAATTGTGTTATATATAAATGATATTAAATATATTAATAATATTAAATAATATTATTATTATCACTGATGTATTCATGTGTAAGTAGCATTCTGCTGTTGCAACAGTGCAAAAGCCACAATCTGTATATAAAGAATATAAAGACAATTCTGGCTATAATTGCGTCCCAAAAATCTTATTTTGTGAAAGAATCTTAGTGCATAAGAAGTATTTCAACCTGTTTTTAATTCTGTATCTTGTAACAAGAAAGTATAACTTAATAACTGTAATTATGAAAAAGGAAATCTGATTACAGAAAATACTTGAAACATCTCAATTTGCACTGAAAACAGGCTGGAATATTCTACAAAATGTGTGGAGTTTTTGAGAAAATAAGGGTTTAGGTGATAGACTGTTTTTCTATGTTTTGTAGAGTATTAAAAATCCAGTGGAGGAAAGTAACCATTACTCAAGTACTGAACTTAAAGCTGCAGTATGCAAGTTGAACATATTCTTTCTCTGCTGCCTCGTATCACTCTGCCAGCAGCCATCCCCTGCAGCCTCCCTCCGCCTCCTCCCACCGCCCGTTCCCCGGTGCACAGTCCCACCGGCCCGGCAGCGGCGGTGTAAAGCTTGAGGTCGTCATGGAGAACCTGCAGCAGGTAGCACTGCTGGACCTGGAGGAGAAGCTCCGGCAGACGGAGAAGGAGAAAAAACGCCTCTCCATGGTGGAGTCCCAGATACACTAACAAGCCCCTGTTGCTGTGATTGGCTAGTTATGTGCTGTCTAACCCTGATTGGTTGTTTGATGCAGACCAGGTCCAGATTTTTAAAATACTAAATACAAAGGGGAGGGAGCTCATAGATATACTTGTTTTTAATTAACCCTTCAATTAAATATTGTTAATGACATGCAATGAGTTATTTCAACCATAATTATAATGAAAT
Source organism: Thunnus thynnus (assembly GCF_963924715.1). NCBI lineage: Eukaryota > Metazoa > Chordata > Actinopteri > Scombriformes > Scombridae > Thunnus > Thunnus thynnus. Next base: position 4,530,304 of record NC_089535.1, read on the forward strand.
AATATTACCTAATGCAGCTTTAAGTACAATTTGAGGTACTTGTACTTCACTAACTCTCACATGGTTTCATTTAAATAACTGTTTGATACCCAAGGAGGTAAAATCATCCAATATTTCATAACAAAAACAAAGATTGGATGGTTTAAATTCCAAAAACTGAAAACAGATTTGTGTATCACAACTTTGTTCTTTCTTCTTTCCTCTCCCATTAATCACCTCATGACCCCTCAGATTTATCTGCTGACCCTTTGGAGGGGCCCAACCCCTAGGTTGGGAACCACTAGACTAAAGTAGCTAAACTGATGCTTCACTATTAATAATCTAATGATGTCATATATAATAATATATCAGTCAGAGGGACCAAACCACTACTTTTACTGCAATACTTTAACTACATTTTGCAGACAATACTTACTTTTGCTTAACCTCATTAACTCCTGTAGGACTCCAGCGTCCACTAGTTGGCCCTCTCTCCCTTCTCTTCCTGCTTTGCTATGTCACATGTCAGGAGGACCTTGTGTTTACCAAAACACGGAGTCTCCAAATATCCTTTTTGTAAATCCGCTTGAACCTTTTCATGAAAAAAACATTATCAAACTGTGTGCATTCTTCTTTAAATTTGAGGCAGATATTCACTGGTGTTTAGTTTACAGCCTCATACTGTCCTCCACCTTTACAGACAAAGCCACATGCTGTTATTTATACTAAAAAAAACATTTATTATTTTAGGTTATTTTAACATTTTTATTGTATTTCTGACACTTTCTCAAGAAACTACAGGACGTTTATGCATGTAGTCACTGTGGTTCAGGAGCTACAGCTATTTGAATTTGGATATGTCATTTTGTTTTTGTTCCAAAATAGATTTGGAGTGGAAGAGATTAAGTAAGATTAAGTAGGACTATTTTTACATTGCTGTATCTGTACTTTCTTACTATACTATCTACTACTGCTATCTTATATAGTAAAGAATCTGAATACCTCTTCTTCCAACGCAAATCTTATGGAGTAAAAAGTAATAATATTTAAGTATGAAATAGCATGAAATAGAAAATATCTCAACATGCACTGAAGTACTTGTAGTAAATGTGTGTTTGGGTTGAAGGTGAGTTATGTGGTCGTTAATTTATAGCTGGAAAAATTAACTTAGCAAACCCCGTTTTTTTTTTTTTTTATCAGGTTGCAAAGATTATGCGCACAGCAGAGGAGCTGCAGCTGGAATCCAGAGAGGAAGAGGTGCAAGAATATCTGGAGAGAAGGAAAATGATGGAGGGTGGGGGGATGACAAAGAAGAGGAGGGGAGGGGGCTGAGTAAAGAGAAAGCATAGCAGGAGGGAGGGAGGGAGGGAGGGAGGTGCATGAGAGGAGGCCATGTTTGTAGGAAGCAGAGCAAGAGGGACAGAGGCAGGGAGGGATCCTACGTTAGCGAGAGGAAGCATGATCCCGCTGTGAAGCCGGGCTGCCGGGGCTATATTTAGCTTCTGTTGCCATGTGCCCGGAATGTGCATGGCAGAGGGAGACACACACACACACACACACACACACACTCATCATAGGCCCACATGCTGGTCATACACTCCTGCACATGTGAGCGTATGTGCAGATTGATGAACTGGTTTCTGGGTTAGGGATGTTTAAATTTCTTACACTTTGCATATCAATAAGTTTTCTAGTGTCAACATTAGATATGAGGCGATGCATGTAATATATGCATGCACACATCAACACAACCGCTCTGTCTTTTTCTCACACATACTGACACCTGATTTTTACGTCTTGGCCAATCACAAATATTGGAAAACGGGATTATAAAGATTTTTGTGCTGCACGTGTCTATAAATCATTCGAAGGAAAATGTTGCTAAGAGCAAATCTTCAGCAGGAGACTGAACGAATTCCCTCAAAACAGGTTGAAATAAGTCCTCAAATAGACATATATATATATATACAATATAGCTGTGTGTGTTTTGTCAAGGATGTGAGAATGAAAGATGAAACACTGCAGCGAGCTCTTGACCTCTTCAACTTGCCTGCACTTATTTTGCCTCTTTAAAGTCAAATGCACATCACTCCATAATCTGCTTTCCGCCTCCACGATGTAGAGCAGAGCTCAGCATCTCTGATTGGTCTGCAGTCAGTCAAGAAACAGCCCAAACTATCACCATGCAAACCCGCGCAGGCTGTACCAATGAGAGGTCAACTCTCTCTGAACTGTCTCTGATTGGCTGCGACTCCTTAAGTCCGCTATTGTGAAGTTGGAGGAACAGATTGATGTTTAATTTGGTGGGGCGCTGTATGTGTGTGTGTGTATCTTCTGGTATATAAGCTGTATGTTTCTGTGTCACAAGAATTCATTATCAATAAATTGTATTATAGTAACAGAAAACAGTGTTCCCAGTTATGTGATGACATTTATTACAGTATTTTATAATTGCTTTGGCTTAATTTTCAATTTACTGTTTTATCACACAAAATGCTCCTACTTGTGTCCAGTGGTGGATTTACTTAGGTACTGTACTTAAGTACAATTTTAAGGTACTTGTATTTTACTGGAGTATTTCCATTTGATGCTACTTTATATTTCTACTCCGATACATTTATTTAACAGCTTTAGTTACTTTTCAGATGCAGATTTGACACAATGGATAATATAACAAGCTTTTAAAATACAACACATTGTTAAAGATGAAACCAGTGGTTTCCAACCTTTTTGTCTTTTGACGTCTTACAAAAAGCAGTGTGTAGTCGGGGTCACATTTCACATGTCTATGAGTTGTTAACAGCTCCACCAAATAGTGATTTTTCCCTCTAAACTTCTCACATGCTTTCATTTCAATAAATGTTCAAATGATCCAATATTTCAGCAAAAATCAAAGATTAGAGAAAAAGTCCAAAAACTGAAAACAGATTTGTGTATCAGAACTTTGTTTTTTCTTCTTTCCTCTCCCATTAATCATCTCATGACCCCTCAGATTTATCTGCTGACCCTTTGGAGGGGCCCGACCCCTAGGTTGGGAACCAGTGGACTAAACTAGCTAACTGTATATAAAGTAGTGTAAACTAGCTCCACCTCCAGCAGCTACAACAGTAACATGCTGCTCTAACACTGATGCTTCACTATTAATAATCTAATGATGTCATATATAATAATATATCAGTCAGAGGGACCAAACCACTACTTTTACTGCAATACTTTAACTACATCAAGCTCATAATACTTATGTACTTTTGCTGCAATACTTTAACTACATCAGGCTCATAATACTTATGTACTTTTACTGCAATACTTTAACTACATCAAGCTCATAATACTTACGTACTTTTACTGCAATACTTTAACTACACTAAGGATATAATTCTTCCACCACTGCTTGTGCCTCAGTATCTCACACAGCACTCAACATGAAGACGTCTGTATCAAATCAATATATCACACAGTGAGTTTATCAGAGCATCACAACATTGCAGATGCTCAGTCCACAGCCAAAATCCACATTTTTGTGCCTCTCAACGTCTCTTAATAGCTTCAAATGTGGATATGTTGCACATTTTTTTTTATTCAGAATAACCAGAACTGTTAGAAAATCAAGGAAATACTTGATACTTGATTCATGATGAATTACAAATATGAAGAATGAAATTCAGAGTGAAACTGACAGCAACACTGAGCTTTCAACAGACTCGTAATCAATAAATAACACAGGTGAAGCATGACAGCAACAAACATTTACTCAAACTAAATTTTACTCAAGTCAAACCTGCCACTGACCTTTCTGACTTCATAGAGGTCAAGAGTTAATAATGTAAATACTTTGCTGAAGCACAATAACCAATAAATAATAACTATTCAGTGAACTCTTTACATTCAGAAGAATGGGAAACAACCAAACTCTGAGGCGCACACATCACTCAGATTGCCATAACTACTTACAACAAAGGATTAAAACTAATTGTGATAGCTCATTTTGTTCAGTAGGACCAGAGATATTGATCTGTTGCTTGACAGTGTCGGTTTGCACCTGCAAGGATGAAAGGATCATGGTTGTAACTTATATTTTTCAAAACATATCCTACAATTTCAGTGATGTGGCATGAGACAACTTTAAGTAACTTTAACAAGAGTCTCAGTCATGATTGGGTGACATGAGGGAGCAGATGCAATGTTTTTGTTCCTTTTTTTCGTATGTGTTTCTTTTTTGTTTTGTTTTGTTTTTATTTTGTTTAGTTTGCGTGTTTAATCATATTCAAAACTATTTGGTCATTATTGCTGAGTTCATTAGTGACCTTTGGTTTATCTTAGAAATAATACTGTCTCAGCATCTTCCACATTTCTCAAAGTAAAAATGGGCCTGGCAGCCTTACATCATCTTACACAGAGAACCAAAAATGTTACACCACTGATTAGCCTTCTTTTTTAACTTCCCTGAGAACTGTCTCTTATTGACATCAATGTTATCGTTGCACATTCACCGGTACATTCGTTTGATCATGGGAAGGCAGTTTCCACCACGCTATAGTTCCACCGCAGCTCAACAGGGAAACACCGTCCAAAAGCACATTTGAAGGATCTTTAAATAGTCAGTATGAACAGGAGGAATGATCACAGCAAGGAAAACCTCTTTCACTGTTCATATGGACACCTGACTGTTGTTTTAAGACACACTTGAAAAGTTGTGAACTCATCCTTTAATATTACTCTGTGTTTTAGCATTTACTATTAATTTATTAGTGCCCCTTTTGACCACAAGGGGTGCTGCTGAGCAAGTCACATAAGCCTGCTTTAAAAGCTACTGATCAAAGCAAGAACACGGTTAGAGGGTTAAAATAATTATTTTATTTTATTTTATCAGCAAAGCAAATGTCATAACAACAGGAAAAACAACACACAATGAAAATTATCAAGCATAACAGCTGATTTTTTTTGACCAAATCAAGGTACAAACAATAACGGTCATTGAGAAATAAATTATAGAAAGAAGGTTATGGTACTTTTAACTTAAATGGAACCCCATACATGAGATCTGCAGGTCAGAGTTGTTTACCACAATGTTTAAGTCACTATAACAATGCAAAGTAATCTTCACTTATAAAAAACAACAAACACAAATCACAGAACCAGGCATATTTAGCCTGCTACACTTTTAAACTCACAATGTTTTACACACTCAAGTCTTCATTTTCCTGTTAGAACAAAACAGAGCAAGTGCATATTTGTCTTTATAGACAATGGAAATAGGAGGAATATCCTGTTACTTTCTTCATCAGAGAAGATGAATTTTGTTTGTTTTCACAGCATTTTTCAGTGATTAAAAACAATATAAAATAAAACTATCTTTAGTGGAATACACTCAATTATATTTCCACCTCACCAAGTAGAGATCAATGCGGACGATTGCACCATCTAGTGGTGAAGCATAAATATCTACAATTCATTCATGGTGAACTGGAAGTTACGCCGGGCAGTGTGTTGTTGACACATTTCCACAGGCTGGCGTTCATCCTCATAGGAAGTGCTGATGTACCAGCCGCGGCATTCGACCGACTCAAAGGTGGTCAAACCTCTTCCCGTGGTTTTCATGTAGAAGTGGAAACGGTCCATGTGACTGTCTTCTCCGATCTTCATATTTAAATCACGACATTCCCGCCAAAATATAGATAAAGAGAAAATGTATGTTTTGTATGGAACACCATTTCCGCCAATAAAAGAAAAAAAAAGTAGATGTCAGTCATCATAAAAAAAATATGCTCATGGTGAGCATTTGGTTAGCTTGATGTGTAACACTGCATCATATTTTATAAGATGATCACATGTTTTTTAGTGTAAAATCTGAATTTGAAGAGTAACTAATAACCATTGCTGAAAAATAGTAAAAAAAAAAAAAATTACAATATTTACCTCTGAAATGTGGTGGAGTAGAAGTAAAAAATAGCATAAAATTGAAATACTCAATTAAAGTACCTCAAAATTGTACAATACCTGAGTAAATGGGTAACACTTTATTTTAAGTCCCCCTTATTTAGCATTTATAAGCAGTATATAAACAGTTAATAAATTGTATATAATTGTATATATATAGTATAATGTAGTTATAAGATATAAGAACAATTTTAACTGTTTATTAATATACAGTATGTGTTAACAATTATAACCTCTCCTATGAAAACATATTTTATATTATTACAACTGTGATTTACTATATTGTTATTCATTATCTGTTTATACAGCAGCCTCCACATATGGTAGTCCACAGGAGGAATTATAGTTGTTGACAAATACATTAATAAACACTTATATCTGCTAACAACTACATTCTAGTGTGTTGTAAACAATGTATTAACTGTTTATATACTAATTATGAATGCTTAAGTGTTACTGGGTAAATAAAGTACTTCATTACTTTCCACTGCTGGCAATAAGGACTTCTGTTAAAAAGGACTAAAAATTTCCCTAAATCACATCAACTGACCCCAAAAATTCCCTCTGAACTGTTACTTTCTCATCACGACACCTTTATGTGCAACTATATATTTCTGCTTACCTCTAGATTCAAGACAGCTTTGCCGTCTTTCAGAGAGCTTGAAATGTGCTGGAAGCCTTTCTTCGTCATGACTGACAGGAGGACAGGCAGACGTCTGTCAGGCCCGGGGGAGGGTTTGATGCACCGTGCCAGCTTGAAATTAGCTGTTGTGAGAAAAAATACAGAGAAACAAGAGAGATTCATCGATAAGTCGATCAACAGAAAACTAATCGGCAAATATTTTGATAATCAAATAATCATTTGAATCATTTTTAAGCAAAAAGACCAAACATTTACTGGCTCCAGCTTCTCAAATGTGCTAATTTTATAGGTTTTTTTGTCTTCAATGATGGTAAACTGAATATCTTTGGGGTTTGGACTGTTGGTCGGAGAAAATAAGACATTTGAAGGCATCATCTTGAGTAAATTATAACGAGTATTTTTCACTATTTTCTGACATTTTATTGACAGTGAAAAAAATATTAAGTTGATTATTCAATAATGAAAATAATCATTAGTTGCAACGCTAGTGACTAATATAACAAACATAAGTACACAATTACAAGTAAAAGTTCTGCATTCAAAGTCATTCTTAAGTAAAAGTACATAAGTATTATTAGCAAAATGTACCTAAAGTATCAAAGGTAAAAGTACTCGTTCTACAGAAAAATGTCCCTTTTGACTGATATATTGTTCTATATAACATTTTTAGATTGGTAATTCTTAGGTAGTTTAGTCCAGTGGTTCCCAACCTAGGAGTCGGGCCCCTTCAAAGGGTCACCAGATAAACCTGAGGGGTCGTGAGATGATTAATGGGAGAGGAAAGAAGTAAAAACAAAGTTCTGATACAGAAATGTATAATTATGGCATGAATTAAATCTGCAGTGCTGGTAAAAGTAATTTTACTAAAATGTAAACTTAAGAATACTTCATTACAAGTAAAAGTTCTGCATTTGAAATCCTACTAAGTACAGGGGTATTATTAGCAAAATTTCAAAATCAGCAAAGTGTTAAGGGCGGCCCTTCATATTGGGACGGTGACACGCAGTTCACAAAGGGGGCAAAGGTTTGTTAGCGGCTGTTCCTGCCGCTGTTCAAGCAACTACCGTGCATTTAGAAATCCCCAGACTTCGGTGGGTAAAGATCTCCCGATTGTCTGGTATCGCGAGACTAAGAGGCCCCAACAAGACGCTGCTTTTTCTGAGCCAAAAATGTTGGGAACCACCGGTTTAATCTTTAAAAATGTGTATTTTATAAGCTTATCATATGTTTTTCATGTGAAATCTCAAGTTCAAAAGTAACTACAGCTGTCAGATATATGCCTTGGGGTTAAATAGTTGAATATTTCCCTCTGAAATGTTGTGTAGTATGAGTATAAATTGGCATAAAATTGTATAGTACTTGAGTAAATGTACTCAGCTAAATTCCACCACTGGACTTGTGATGTTCATACCTTTCTTATCATGGTTTCCTCCTTTCAGAGTGATGGCCTGCAGCTTTGACTGTCCGTCAACCTGGCAGAGATGTTTTTGTGAGGTGTCAGACAGAGTATACAGCTTCACACTGCAGAGATGTTTGTTTGTTTGTTGTTTCACTTCTGTGGTGAAGTTCCCCTCCATCTTGACAATTGTTTCTATGGAAAGGCGAAGGGAGAAGAGAGTGTTAATTCGTGGCAACATCTTAGGAGCTTTAATGAGCTTATAATCATGTGAAATTGCGCATTCTGTCATTATTCACCGTCCACCACGCTTGCCATGATCTCACTGCAGAGCTGCTTATCACTGAGCTCACAACAGCGAGACAGAGACTTTTTCATCCTGTTCACGGCGAGCACCAGGGTAGCTACACACTGCATGGTCTTCGGGTTGTGGGAAACCACCAGGTTCAGTCCCTCAACAAGGCTGAAGGTCTTATCCTTACCATCCTACAGTGCAAAGAACAGAAAACCATGTCATGCTCCGCTGCACATGTTTCCTGTCATCTGAATTTTGTTTACATACACAGACCAGAAATTGTCTCTCAAACTGGAAAACCACATCCAACCCACCTTTTAATAAGGCAAACGGGTTTATAAGTTGTCAGTAATGGATTATAAAATGGTTAATAAATCACAAAACAGCTATTGAGCCGATAATAACAACAACTTTTAGGTTGCCAGATTGTGGTTGGTGTTTCTCCAGACACTTGGTTTGTCTTTTTAGCTTCTGAATTGACCAGGAAGCTCCTCCAATGGGGTGATTGACCCCTGATCTTTATGAAAAGAGCATCTGGAAATTAATTCATTAACATATTATTATTATTACCCTTCTTACCCTGACTGTTAAGGCCTTATTAATGACTCAACAGCCAGATGGATTTTTACATGAGAGTAGAATTAAAGGACTAGTGTGTAGATTTTAGTTGCATATAGCAGAACGGACTTGGCAGAAATGGAATATAACATTCATAAGTACATTTTCATTAGTGTATAATCCCCTGAAAATAAGAATCATGTTTTCGTTACTTTAGAATGAGTCCTTTATATCTACATAGGGAGCAGGCCCACTATGTTGTACTGCCATGTTTCTACAGTAGCCCAGAAAGGACAAACAAGACACTGGCTATAGAAAGGGCCTTTTTTGCAAGTTTCACGACCACCGTAGGTTCTCCCACAAGCTTGGAAGTGGACGGTGAGGTGAGGTGTATTCAATTGGTTGCAATCTGCAACCTCACCACTAGATGCCAGTAATCCTACACACTGGTCCTTCACAATAATGTACATGAGAAGCCCAGAAGGACATACGGTTCACATGGCCTCAAGTAAATAAAAATTCATCTTACCGTCATCTCAAAGCAGAAGGATTTGATTTCTGTCTCATCTGATTCAGATGAACTGAAATACAAAACAAATAAATGTCAAATATATCATTTTAAAACTGGCAGTTGCAAAGCTTTGAGAGGACAATTTGAACCATCCCTCACATTTAAATACATTTTAATTTAATTAATGATATACTCCTGTAATTAATCAATTTCGTGTGTGATGAGCAGCATACAAAGTCTAAAGTTACACTGCTTTTGTTCCATTATAAATACCTAAAAGCACATTTCTAAGCCTGTTCACCATATGTTTTAGCCAAGTCACAAAACAGAGGTACAGGATGCTGTGATTGAGAGGTAAAAATCATTGTCAGACAGACTGGAGCACTTCCCTTTTCAGAGGCAGGAACTCAAGATGGAAGGCTGCCGAAAAATGGCTTTCGGGAACTCTTGATTTCAAGTTTACTATTTGTTACTTACCTCAGCTTTAAAATATGTCACTTTAACACACATTTCATGCTCTGAGCTCTCATAAACACATGAAGTATTATCTAAAATCCCAATTGGAAAGTTTTTCGATTGTGTTCTTGATATTTCCAGTGAGACACATTACAAACACTGTAGGTTTAGACACAAACAGAACGTTATAGATATACATTATAGATTGAACTTACCCATCCAGAGCTTGACGCAGGTCAAAGTCAGCCATTGTCTTTGATATGAACTGTTAAAATGTGATTACAGACTCAAATTTAAGTAACTGAAATCACTTCTTTCCAGTTCACAGCCAGGTGCTACTCGATGCCCTGCAGGTTGACTGAGAATGACAGTCTGAGCAGCTCTTTATGAGTACCACTCTCTTCCTGGTTTTAGCATCATGGTGGCTCCACTTAGAACTTTCTCTCATGACGAGATGATAATCAGAAACCACATTACACCTACGTCTTCAACCGGTGGAAATAAAAAAAGAAAAGGAGCACATTTATGTCTGAATAAGGAAGCTTATAAAATAAGTAAAAGCTACTGTATTATTCATTTTGGAGCAGTAGTTTTTGTTTTTATTCATTTTCTGAAATAGGATAAAATAATGCATCAATAGTGGAAATAATACATTGGCTAACTGACCATTAGCTATCCCTCAAAATTCACAGTAGTTTTCAACTTCACACAGAATTAAAGAAGGGTTTTGCAGTTTTTCAAGTTTCTGTCTTCAGTGGTGGAGGAAGTACTCAGATCCTTTACTTAAGTAAATATACCAATAATACGGAAAAGGATTAAGACCACATGTGAAAAATGTATTTGAGTTCCGAGTTTAAAGTCAGATTTCTGAGATTAAAGTCATAATTCTGAGATTAAAATCATAATTCTGAGATTAAAGTCATAATTCTGAGGGGTTGTGAGATGATTAAAGGTAGAGACAGTAATTCTGGAAAAAGACTGTTGATATTTGAACTAAACACCCAGACAAATACCACCACCACCCCCCCTCCCCCCCCCCCCCCCCCCCCCCCACCCCACCCCCCTAGAGCATGTCGGCTCTACATGAAGAAATCGACAGTGTTTGTATTTATTTATACATTGATACGGTTGAAAACACATATACAGTTAGACATTTGTGTGATTTAAACAGCTGCCTGCTCAGATTACGCTTCACTAAACGCTACAGAAACAGACTCGATACATACATACATAAAATGGAAGTGTATCTGTTCTGTGAGAAAACACTGTCTATGTGAATTGGAGGTGGCCTCTCTCTCTCTCTCTCCAGTTCACCCGCCCTCCCCACAACCGGTGCTGGAAACGGGAGACTGTCATGTCCTCACACAGACAGCTGCTCTCATGACTTCCTCCTGTCCTGGGCATGAGCACCAACGCCCTCTGCTGCTGATTGGCCAGAGCAGTGTTGTGTGGCTCGCTCCGTGGCGGACTGTGAGGAGATATTCACTGAATTTGACAAAAAGTGTACTGGATTAGAATCGCTGACTTTACCTTTAATGGGAGAGGAAAGAAAGAAAGTTCTGATACACAAATCTGCTTTCAGTTTTTGAACTTTTTCCTCTAATCTTTCATTTTTGCTGAAATAAAAACATTTATTGAAATGAAACCATGTGAGAAGTTTAGAGGGAAACGTAAACATAACCGGACCTTTGCGAAACTGGGTTTTTGCTGTGATAAATAATTTACACTGTTTTGTTGATTTTCATTGAAATATGGCCTCTTTAATAGAAAATTTCACTCAGTCTCCCTCTGAGGATCTTTTTGACTGTTGTACTAAAGATCAACTTGTAAAGATCACTGAGCATTGAGGCCTCTGACCAAAAAAAAACAAAAAAAAAACTGACAGAAACTGTAAAAAATTGCTGTGGCAAACAAATGTCTAGAAGCAGAAATACTGGTTATTGAGATGGTGAAAAGGAAATCTGTAAGTTCACCAGTATTCACCGCTGTAGCTTTAACATTCGAACAACAAAGAGAATTTCAAATGCTTCAGCTGGGACATGACAGTAATAAACAAAAAGAAGTGGAAACAAAATAGCTGAACTTGCCAAAGTGGAACTACAGCGATGTAGATGAAACTGTCTAGGCTGGCTGGCTAGGTTTCTGTTCCACTTTAATGTAAATTTGATGTTGTGATGTTGCCCAACACATGATTGGTTTCCTAAATTCACAGAGAAATATCCAGACTTTTTTTTTCTCTTTGTCTGAGAGGTCAAGGCAGCGGTTTGACCCACGCGTCCACATACATCACTGATATTACTGATTCTGTCACATCTTATTTATTTGTGTTTGTTGACATCTAATCTCGTGTGTGCTCTCCTTCCCTCTTTGTCTGAATCGTGAGCCGGTTCATGACGGTGGAAGAAGTATTCAGATCTTAAAATGTAGTGGAGTGGAAGTATAAAGTAGTGCAAAAATTAAAATACTCAAGTAAAGTACCTCAAAATTGTACTTGAGCAAATATACTTGTTCATGACACTAGAAACCACTAGAGGTAATTAAGGAAATATGTTGTTATTTGGGTGAAACATTTTAAATAGTTTTGTTTCCAATGAAAATTTATTAGACTAAATGACAGGTAGTGATGCCAATATTAATATTAAAGAGGAAGATTCCATGATGTGGGGAATTTTACTCATATTTACTCTTCTGTGGTTTTGTCTTATTCCCTGCAGGTGATCTAAACAGAATTTACCACCCACTCAGCTTGTGCATGTGCTTCATATTAAAACTGATCTGGTGTTTTAGTGAAAGTTTCTGTTACTCTTTGTGACCTTAATATCTCAGCCATATGTAGGAGTTTCCGCGGTTTGAATCTGTGGTCTTTGTTGATACGTGTCACACATATATGTGATCTCTGTAGAGGCTGAATAAATTACTGATCAGTGGGCAAGAATATTGTTCAGTTATGATGTGTTTAGCAGCAGCAAATCACAGCAGATGTACTGTATCTCATAATGAGAGATGTTTGTGACTACAATATTTCCATCAACGTGTGGTCTTAGTTTATATCCACTGACCTGAGGATTGAACTACACTTTTTGACTCAGAGCTGGCACAGACAAACATGCCTGTCTTAACACTTTGATAACCTGAAGGTGTAGGAAAGTTTTTTCTAGGTCAAATGAGCTCATATTTCCTGTAAAGATGCATTTACACTAAACCCAGTTGAAGCCAGTCATCTACAGACAAGAGGATATCACAACACTGAAACCAGCAGCCAGAGGTCGACTGCCAGATTATTTTTAAATCTAAATATGATGAAATCTTACTACATTCAAACTCACACAGAGAAACACAGCATTTATCTTTACCCCACATTGTTCAAACTCACAGAACTTTATATTAAAGAACAGGTTCACAGTTATTCAAGTGTGTCTTAAAACAACAGTCAGGTGTCCATATGAACAGTTGTGTTGGAAAATTGCCTTTCCATGATCAATACGCCAGTGAGAGTGCAAAGATAGCATTATGCCAATAAGAGACAGTTCCCAGGGAGTTAGCAATAAGGCTAATATGTGGTATAGCAATTTGATTTTCTGTGGCCGTCAGGTCCATTTTTAGTGTGACAAAAAGGTGGAAGATGCTGAAACAGTAATTTTTTAGATAAGTCACCCTTGTATTATCACCAAAGTGTCAAGGTCTCTTATGAACCTCAGAAATAATGACCAGACGGCTGACTATAATTAAAAATGAAGTGGAGACTAGAAACTAAGCTCCACAATAGGAGGAGTTATGAAAAGTATATAATATGAGGTTTTGATTTTGCATCAGGTTTTTTCTTTGTCCCAGGACAAAAGGCCTCGGTTTGCTCTGTCTCTTTTTATATGCAGTGAACCTATTCACATTGAACTCTACCAGCTTCCAGTGTATTTTTTGAGTCTTCCTCTTATAAGTTCTCAGTTTAATACTAAGTTGTGGGCGACCTGAAGATTTATTTGAAGATTTTTCCATGACACAGTGAAAGAGGTTTTCCTCACTGTAATCGTTCTACCTGTTCATACTGGCTATTAAAAGATCCTTCAAATGTGCTTTCAATGTAAGTGAAGGAGGCCAAAATCCACAATGTGTCCACACAGTCATTTAAAAGTAGATGTGAAGCTTATATGAGGCTTCAGCAGTCTGAGTTAGTCATATCAAGTGGATATCTGACACATTTACAGTCTTTTTAGCATCAAATTCAGTCTTTGTGTTTCCTCGGACAGTGTTTCCCTGTTGAGCTGCGGTGGAAGTATAGTAACAAAAAGAGGAACTTTGACACTAAAAAGACTGTAACGTTGAAAGATATCTACTTGATTTGACTCATTTGGACACTGAAGCTTCATATTAGCCTCAGATAAACTTTTAAATACATTTTTGTGCAATCAGGCAGAACCTTGGTGCCTTATCTTCATCTTCCCGGTCTTGCCTGCACAATCTTGGTGTAATTTTTGACCAATCCATAAGTTTCAAAGTGCATGTTAAGACACTAACTAAATCATGTTTCTTTCACCTTAGAAACATAGCCAAACTCCGGTCTGTGGTATCAAGAAATGAAATGGAGATGTTGATACATGCTTTTATCTCATCACGTTTGGACTACTGTAACTCTCTTTTTACCTGTCTTAATAAATCTTCCATACAACGCTTACAAACTGTCCAAAACGCTGCTGCTAGGCTGTTAACACTCCAACAGATGGTCACATACAACTCCTATTTTAATCTCTTTGCACTGGCTTCCAGTAAATTTTAGAATTCATTTTAAAATTTTGGTGCTCACTTATAGAGCCCTACATGGCCGGGCTCCACAGTACATTAGTGACCTTCTGCACCCCTACACCACTAGTCACGCTCTTAGATCCTCCACCTAGAGCTTTCTAAGTGTACCTCGTACACATTTTAAGACCCGGGGGGATCATGCCTTCCAGTCGGCAGCCCCTAAGTTTTGGAACACTCTTCCAACAAGTTTAAGGTCCTTGGATAATTGTAGACTCCTTTAAAAAGCAGCTAAAAACCCATTTGTTTAGACGGGCATTTGGGTAGTATGTGCTATTTTATCTTAATTTGTCCATTTTATCTGCTCTACTTGTGTATTTTATCTGGTGTCCTTGCTTTTCTTTATTCTGATTTTATTTTTATTTTATTTCAATTTCACTTTATTTTATATTATTTTATTTTATTTCTTTTACTGCAAAGCACTTTGCAATTTTATTTTATTTTATTTCTTTGACTGTGAAGCACTTTGTAACTAGTGTTTGTGAAAGGTGCTATATAAATAAATTTTGCTTGCTTGCTTGCTAATACTTATGTACTTTTACTGCAATACTTTAACTACATCAAGCTAGTATTTTTTGCTGAAGTAAAGGATCTGAATACTTCTTCCATCACTGAACATTTGTGACAGAAATCTCACATCTTACTAATGGCAGTGCTTTGGTCAATAGAATTGAAATTTATGCTGATGAAATGTTTACAAATCTGTTGAAATTGTAAACTCTCTGTTGCTGAGGAAAAGTGTGCCTCAACCACGGCATGTCACACATCCCCCAGTGTGGGGGGGAATTACCGTGTTATTTCCCAACTATGAAGTCAGGGATATCACCAGAGGGCATGAATAATCCAACTATGTATATACTTAAAAATAAGAGAAGTGTGTTCAATTTATTTCAGCTTTATCTGCAGAGTTTGGTGATATCAGGACTTTCTATGTAGAAAGTTCCAGTTACACATATAATACAACATTTTAAAGCTGAATAATCAAACATTATACTCTATATTATACACACACTTCTCTGAAAAGAAGCGAACGTGCAGCAGGAAGTGGTGTTGTGGTCTCAGATACTCACACAGGTAGGTGAGAGAGATGATGCCCTAAATAGCATACGGAAGTGGGCCACTTCAGGCAATGATACAGCACTGCTGGCTGTCTTCTGGCCTAGACAAAATGGATGTGAGCCTGAAGTGGCCTACATGTAAAATAACAAATATGGCCCAAATATCCCAAAACAAATGTGGCCCAGTTGACAATAGTTAATGTGGGTGTAAACCAAAAGTGGCCCACATATGGTGCAGCAAATGTGGCCCGGTTATCTTAAAAGATACCTAGGCCAGTTCTGACAAAGATATTGCACAGTAAGCACTGGCTTGACTTGATGTGAACCTAAAGTGGCCAACATATGATATGAGAAATATGGCCTAAATATTATACAACAAATTTGGCCCACACCCAACACTTTCATGTGGCCCACATACCGCATGGAATGATGGCACTTGGGCGGTCCACTCCTGTTTGCTAGACCCGGCCCACAAACAAACCATAGCAATGCCACATGTAAACCAAAAACTAAACAAATAAACCAGATCTGGCCTACATCTGGACCACAGTTCTTTATTCTGGCCCTGATCAGGCCCACATTCCATATCCTCTTCTGGCCCACATACCGTGTGCAATGATGGCATTCCATGCGGTATGTGGGCCACATGAAAGTGTTGGTTGTGGGCTGGATATGGGCCATAGCAATTTTGCTATCTGGGCTGTGTTGTATATTTACTAGAACTGGTCCAGATATGTTTAAGATAAACAGGCCACATTTGCTAGGCTCATACCCTGATCAGGGCCAGTTTTGGCCAAGATACAGCACACTCAGAACTGGCTAATGTGGATGTGATATAATGTGATATGATATGATGTGATATGATATGATATGATATATGGTTTACTGTGGTTCTAAATTAATCGTAAAATTTTAGAGGTGAAGACATCAAAAGTCTTGTGTGCGCCTTTCTCCACTGCTGACCATTGCTCAAAATATCCACAACAGTCCAGTAATCGGAAGATCGGTGGTTCAATTCCCAGCTCCTCCAGTCCGCATGTAGATGTGTCCTTGGGCAAGATACTTAACCCCAAATTGCTCCTGAACCCCAAATTGCTCAGTGTGTGAATGACTAGATTTCCTCTGATTGGCGGGTGAATGTGATTAGTAGTGTAAAAGCGCTTTGAGTGGTCAGAAGACTAGAAAGGTGCTATACAAGTACAGTCCATTTACCATTTGTTTATTTGGTTTGTTCTTGGTTGACATGCGGTATTGCTATGGCTTTCTTGTTGCCCAGATCTGGCAAACAAGAGCGGACCACCCAAGTGCCATCATTCCATGCTGGATGAGGATATCGATGTGGGCCTGATCAGGGCCAGAATAAAAATGAGCTGTGGTCCAGATCTGGTTTATTTGTTTAGTTTTTGGTTTACATGTGGCATTGTTATGGTTTGCTTGTGGCCCGGATCTGGCAAACAGGAGCGGACCACCCAAGTGCCATCATTCCATGCAGTATGTGGGCCACATGAAAGTGTCGGGTGTGGGCCGGACATGGGGCATAGCAATTTTGCTATCTGGGACTGCTTACAAGTTTTAAGAATGTTTACAGTGTTATGACAGCTGTGTGTAATGTAGTAGCGCTTCGTGATTTATAAAATTTGCATAAATGTTTTTAGGAAATCAACCTGAAATAATGAAAACAGGGCTTCTGCTGAAATTCATCTACACCTTATTCTGTACATAAGCAAAAGCACAAAAACAAATGTTAAAAACAAAACAAAGCACACAGACAAAAACAATTAAAAAAAAAAAAAAAGATCAATTTGTGGGAGCAGGCCCGAATCATAAGGACAATAATAAAAAGTGCGAGTTGGTTTGTAATCAGTTGTGCACGTATATAAAATAGTAGATCAGACCACATAAAAAACAGTGTATTACACAGCTTAATTAAGAGCAAACTGGTAGTTTGGTCTTTAGTTTGGATTCGTCAGCATTGTCTCAAGTCTGAGTGGCAGCAGGAACAAGCTGCAAACACAACACTGACTTATTATTTTATAACCTTGATACTAAACACTTGTTAGAGCAGGGACACCTATTTACCAAGCGGCAACAACCGCAGCTTGACCTTGAAGCCAATGTGGAGGCACTTGAAGGTGCAATAACACTGGCTCCAGAAACATCTTTGGCTCAACTGACTCTTGTTCAAAAAGCATCAACTTCTCTCATAAAAATTTTCAATCTGTTTTTTCAAAGAGTCATTATGGTCTCAATCTCTAAATTCAGGCCCTCTAATAAGTGTGCTGGTGGTCATTTTGGAAGTTATGCTCTGTTAATAAGATTTGAAGACTTATAGTATATATCTTTATATACAGACTATGCTATTTACACATCCAGTCTGTAGACTGCAGGCTACATAGAGATGGATGTAGCGAGGTGTGTGGTAACCTACCCCTAACCACACTCTCCTACCCATCCAATCTAGCAGTTACTGAGTGGCAGCTCACAGTCTGCGCCATCTTTTCTGTTTGGAGCCAGGACCTTCCAAATAAGGATTGTCGGGTGTCACCTTTCATGTTCTGGAAACACGCCCCGCTACCTCAGACAATTTAGCTCAATTTTGCTAACAGGGCAGGTATCGTAACATTAAACTAAGTGAAGTATTGCAACAATAGTCTGACTCAGTGTGAGTCCCGGAGCCGAGGAGAGCAGCAGGTGAGCCAACTGTCAATCACAGCTGACAATCAACGCCCACATGGCAAACATCAAAACTACTATAAGTCTTCAAATCTTATTATTGGAGCAATAATTTCCTGAATGACATGTAGCACACTTATTAGAGGGCCTGAATTTAGAGATTGAGACCATAATGACTCGTAAAACAATGATTGACTCAGTATTTCTAGAGAGAAGTTGATTCTTTTTTAATGGGAGTCAGTTGGAGCATCTAGCGGCCATCAGTGACACTTTGAGATACTTCAGACTAAAGCCGTGGTAGTTGCCTCTTGGTCCAGCAGAGCTCTCATTAGGAGTCATGTTTCTGTTGGATGTATCCAATATTCACTCTCTTTTAGCTCTGTTTTTGTTTTCTACCAATTCCTGAGGGAAATATCTGGCTCTTTAGCTGCTAAATGCTCCACTATGTTCACCAGCTAGTCTACAGCTAACTGTCTGTTTGCTGTTTGGTGCTGAGCAGGTAGTGTACAGTGGCTTTTCAGAGCTTTGTCTCTGAAAACAGCTGCCTGCTGCGGACCAAAACGACACTATGAGAGTGAACCAAAACAATGAGCTGAAAGACATTAAAATGCTCCGTAGAGTTGAGGGGAACAGCAGATTTGGGTGATAATTCTCTGTGGATTCGTCATTAAGAGTGACGCCTTTCATTTTAAATATACTCATCTGATCAATTGCTATTATGAAAAATATCCATTATGGCCATTTTACTATCTAATACGCTTTATTAGGACTATTGTATCAGTGTAGTTTGATCAGATTTGATCTGGCCTGGTACATAAGCAGACAACCTCACAACTGAGCCCCGTCCAACTTAAAACCAGTAAGAAGAGCACAGACAACGTAATCAAAACTTTTTTTGTGTTCATGTTGGAGCAAGTTACTCATAATGCCGGTTTTCCATTGACCTTTTTTTGTAATCAAATCCCAGTAGAGCCCTCCCTAATGATGTCACTATGACGTCATCAAGGCTTTCATTTGACACCTTGAGCCACAACAACATGTTCCCTCTCAGTATGTACAAGCAGTGTTTACCCCTCAACGGTTCTCAAATTCTTAAAATGACTCTGTCCATAAATCAAAATGTATTCATTGATAACACTTTCCTCTAACTCTCCCATTCGGCATTTATAAAAAGTATATAAACACTTAATAAACACATTATAATGTAGTTATAAGCAGACAAGTCACAATCAACAATTACTGCGTTTTACTATATTGTCATTCAGTATCTGTTTACTCCCGCGATTCACCTTTCACTTCTGAGCTAAAAGCAGAAATTGAGATGAGAGCTGTAGTGCATCGAGGCAACGGACTGCAGTCAGTCGTGAATTTGAATGTCTGGCATGATATACACAGTACAGCTCAAAGGTTTTAGACACTAAAAGTAAAGTGAAGATGCTTTCAAAGATTCCT
The DNA here is from genome assembly GCF_963924715.1 of Thunnus thynnus. Lineage (NCBI taxonomy): Eukaryota > Metazoa > Chordata > Actinopteri > Scombriformes > Scombridae > Thunnus > Thunnus thynnus. Next base: position 4,550,056 of record NC_089535.1, read on the forward strand.
GAGCCAGTTTGTGACATGCTTAAACGAATCTTTAAAAATAACATATTGAACAGATATAGAATGGATGAAACAAAGAGGTGGAATAATATGATTTGATACAGCGTGTCTTTTTGATTTGTGTTGTTATTGTTCTATGCAAGTTATATTTATTCTCTTGTGTCGTTTCAAATGTTTTTTGGCTTTGCTTTGATTGATAAAGTATTAAAAAAAAGGGGGTAGGACAAGAAAAGCTCTTTACTTCATCCTTCGCCCTTTTCATACATTGAAAGGTTATTATTTGTGTTGCTTACTGAAAGTGTGCTGTTATTTTTGTTTTCTTCCACTGCCTATAAATTTTATTTTGTTGTTTTAACATGTTCAAAATAAAAAATAATCTAATCTAATCTACAACGGGGGCTCGTCCGGGGCCTAAAGCTATCTGTAAGGCAAGGCAAGTTTATTTTTTATAGCACATTTTTACAACAAGGTGATTCAAAGTGCTTTATATCAAGCATAAAAGACAGAATATAAAAGCAACACAAGCAAAAAGACATTTAAATACAATAAAAAAGTGTTAAATTTGGAAATAAAAAGAAGCTGAAAAAGAATAAGACATAAAACAGGAGAATAAAAGTTACAGTGCAAAATAAAATATTAATCCTCAAATTTGGTTTAATTAAAGGCAGCAGCAAACAGAAAAGTCTTCAGCTGTGGTTTAAAAGAACTGTAAGGTTAAAATCTAGCCGTAGTGTGACAAAAGGAGGTCCATATGGTTGAACTGGACCGTCAGCGTGTGACCAGTTTGGTTGGTGACCTTTTTTTTGTGTGTATTTTTGGTATTTTTGGGAATACCATGCAGCTTTCATTTCTTGTTTTGTTACTTTTGTGTGAGCAGCAAGTTTGGTTTTAAAATCCATTTTTCTTTGTCTACATTTAAAATTGAGGGCATCTGAGGAAGTAATTCTGCATGTAGATGATCGTTATCATCACCACATTTCAGTTTGTGGTAACAAAGCATAAAGTAGCTCAGTGAGTGTATATCTCTCACAATCTCCCACAACCCCAAAAGCATCAGAGTTCACTACTAAACATCAGAAACTCTAACTAATGATGATGTTGATAATAATAATAATGATCACATCAATACTTAAATGAATAGATTAACATGAATAAATAACTGATTACACAAAAATGTTGTTTCAGCTTCAGGCTTTGTCTACTTCCTCCCTTGATTTCTCATTGCATCAGATCAGGTTTGTTTCACTTCATATTTAGTTTAAAAATTTTATTACAAGGAATTATGAAAAGGATATAAAAAACGTGTAATATGAAAAGGTTATAAAATCACTTTTACAATAAATTAAGACATGAGACTTTTTGTAGGGAACAATGAACTCAATGAATAAAAGAGTTAATATAAAGACTTACGGTCAGACGTACAACTGAAAACCATCGACCACTTCAGGTCATGTTCTTCAATCAAACATTAGTTTCATTTTTAATTAAATTGAAAAAGGTAACTGAACATTTTTTGTGGAAAAAACATATTAGAGACAAATTATTATTCAGAGTATTTTGATATATCTTAAAACATCTGGAGGGGATCTTTAAATCATGTCTTTTACATTGTGTATGATGAAAGTATAACGTCTGGATTCATGGATAGTGTCGCAATGTCTGCCAGTCTATTCTCTTGTTTCATATCATATTCTGATTGGTTAGTTTGTAGACGTGGTGTAGACATGGTGCAGACGTGGTTTGTCAAGACTGTCTGTGGTTACCAAAGCTCCATGTGAGTCATCAGTGGATGAGTCTCACAGTGAGATGTAGGAGTTTTTCCCCCGATGGTCAACTTTTGATCTCACCTTAAAGGACGGGTTCACAGTTTTTCAAGTGTGTCTTAAAACAACAGTCAGGAGACCAAATTAACATTGAAACATGTTTTCTTGCTGTAATCATTCCTCCTGTTCATACCGACCATTAGAAGATCCCTTCATGATGCACTTACAATCTAAGTGATGGGGGACAAAATCCACAGTCCTCCTTCTGTGTAAAACCTATTTAAAAGTTTATCTGAAGCTAATAAGAAGCTTCAGCGTCCAAATGAGTCAAATCAAGTAGATATCTTTCAACGTTATAGTCTTTTTAATGGCAAAGTCCCTCTTTTTGTTACTATACTTCCACTGCAGCTCAACAGGGAAACACTGTCTGAGGAAACACAAAGAGGGAATTTGATGCTAAAAAAAGACTGTAAATGTGTCAGATATCCACTTGATATGACTGACTCAGACTGCTGAAGCTGAATATAAGCTTCACATCAACTTTTAAATGACTGTGGACACACTGTGGATTTTGGCCTCCATCACTTACATTGACAGCACATTTGAAGGATCTTTTAATATCCAGTAAGAACAGGAGGAATGATTACAGCGAGGAAAACCTCTTTCCTGTTCATACGGACACCTGACTGTTGTTTTAAGACATACTTAATTTGAACTTGTCCTTTGAATTTTCAGTATCATGAAGCTGCCTCACTTTTAACCCACGTGGATCACCACTACCTGCTCCGGAGGTAGGTTAACGTCAGAGGATTGGATCAAAACCTTCCAACAGTGCGACCACTGACCAATCAGATCCCTGGAAACATCAAGTCATCATTCCTACACTGAAACAAATTAAACATAACATAGAAAACATGACGGAAATATGACATTTCTGTTTGTTTCATGTATTAATTTGAGGAGCGTTACAGTCTCCTCATCGTTCCACACAGATCTGATTATTTCAGATCTGATTAAGTTGTACATTTAAGTCCAACTTACACCAACTTTTCCACCTCATAAAAACTTATTTGATGTTTCGATTTTTTGTAGGATTACCCGTATTGTAGTAATGCACCTATAAATTCTTAATTCTAGTTTGTTTGATTTTCTGTGATATTTCTGTGCATGGGAATAGAAAAAGAAAACAAAGACGACACATTTAGAACAGGATCGAGTTTATTTCCTAAGAAACTTAATTATTGAAAGTGTTAAATGCAATGGAGTCTCAATGCACCCAAAAAAGTTTTGAGAAAGTCTATACAAATGTAACCTGGACAGAAAGAGGAATTGATTAAACTTCAGTTCTCAATAACTCTTGTGGTAACAGTGTTGTACCTGAAAACTGAGACCGATTACCTATAAACTACACCCTTGAATTATATTCTACCTAAGCAGTCATATATTAATACACAGCTCTCCACGTCGTCAACCCTCCCACCCGACATTTCTCTCAATCAGTATAAGTAGCACAAAGTAATGATTATCTTTTTACATTCAGTCTTTTGATACCAAAGAAATGAAATTATTACAACAACAAAAAAACAAAAAACAAAAATATAAGTAAACAGCTAAAAAATATTTACTCAGAATCACACAGTCAACAATTTCTCCTGGAATATGGCAAAACGCTCGCGAGTGATAACACTGAATGGATCAAACATACACATGGAATTAAGATGCAAAGAGACAGAAATAGTGCTAATATAACACTGTAACACAGCCGACTCCTAAACAACCCTGCTGTTACTTAAAGGACAGGTTCGGATATTTTCAAGTCTACTGTAAAACAGTTCTCCAATACGCTGTACTGTGTGTGCGCTGGAAGAGGTATTTGCTGTATTTATTTCTCCTCGGTGGTCTAGAAAGGTCCAAAACTGTCTTTATATATCGGGCAATAATACACTTTGAAGTTCAGTTGAGTTGAGTTAGATGAATCACATCTATATCATCCGAATTTAGTCTTTTTAGTACAAAATTCACTGTTGGTTGAACCCTACTCTGCGCCCAAACAGTGATTGACCAATCGTAGCCTAGCTAATATAAAAACCGCAACAACACAATAGTTGTTATGGTCCAATGAATGAGAAAGTTTATACAAATGGACAGAAAGAGGAATTGATTAAACTTTCAAAGAGCAATGAATGGTTTAAAATGTGTGTTCGTCTGCTTTAACGTTAGCTACAAACGTTAGCTACTACTACGTTACTTCTAATGTCTGTATTATTATGTTATTATGTGGAGTTACAGAATACATCCACTGCATGGAAACCACAGTGTTACCATCCGTCATCATGAAGATATGAACGGTCTCGCTCTGTTTTTGTTTTATTTTATTTATCTATTTTCTCTCTCTATTATTTATTTGTTCTCTGTGCGATACTGTTGTGTTTTTAGGATTTAGATCCCATTTTCATTTATTTTATTCTACACTTTTATTCATTTATTTTCCCCCTCGATCCTCATAACTATGTCTGGGTTTTTGTATGATTGTGAAATGTGCTCTATAAATAAACTGACGTGACTAGCTGTTAGCCGTTAACCTAAATTTAGAGTAATGACAGCAGCTTTGTTCTGCTCTTTATGTGATATGGGGAATTTTGCACTCTAGCACTTTCTTAATAACACTGTTATATTTGAAGGGCTGAAAAGCCACTCAACCTTTCACTATTGATTCAGCTGTCAACTATTTTGATCGGTCCTTTCATTGTTTGGTCTATAAAAACACCATAAAACAGTAAAAAAATGTTCATCCAAATTTCCCAGAACTCACTTTGATGTCTTAAAATGTTTTGATTTGTACAACCAACAGTTCAAACAGGAGCGGATTTAGTAATTTGGAGGCAAAATGTTTATTTTCACCCTTTCTCTTACTGGGAATGCTGGTATTGGCAGTGGTAGAAGAATTACTCAGAACTGTTTGTTTTTTTTAAATTATAATAAATGATATTAATACATTTGATTTGTGCCACAATTTTCATTCATAGTGAAACTCAAAGTGCTACAGTATTAATAACATAGAAACACAACATAAAGGAAATAATAAGAGTTAAGAAGTAAAATTATTAATACGGCACATTAAAAATACTTTAAAAGTCCTGTATTCATTTTTACTCCTAAGTGAAGAGTGAAAGACATGTTATTATCGGCACAATGTACTTAAATCGTTATCTGACTGTATTATTATGTTATTATGTGGAGTTACAGAACACGTCCACTGCATGGAAGCCACGGTGTTACCATCCGTCATCATGAAGACATGTTTTTATTTTATTTATCTATTTTCTCTCTCTATTATTTATCTGTTCTCTGTGCGATACTGTTGTGTTTTTAGAATTTAAATCCCATTTCCATTTATTTTATTCTACACTTTTATTCATTCATTTTCCCCCTTGTTCCTCATAACTATGTCTGGGTTTTTATATGATTGTATTTCTCAGTTCTCTGGAAAGTACTTTGGTCAACTTTTTATTGTTCTCATACGTGCTCTATATATAAACTGACCTGACTAGCTGTTAGCCGTTAACCTAAATTTAGAGTAATGATAGCAGCTTTGTTCTGCTCTTTATCTGATATGGGGAATTTTGCACTCTAGCAATGTCTTAATAACACTGTTATATTTGAAGGACTGAAAAGCTGCTCGACCTTTCACTATTGATTCAGTGGTCGACTATCTTGATCGGGTCCATCAAGATAGTCGACAGCTGAAAATAATAAGAGTTAAGAAGTAAAACTATTAATACAGCACATTAAAAATACTTTAAAAGTCCTGTATTCAATTTTTTACTCATAAGTGAAAAGTGAATTATCAGCACAATGTACTTAAAATTACTTAACATCTGTTCAAAGTGGAGCTTTTAAATCTTAAATGCTGCTGGATAGTTTAATCAATAATAGTCCATCATATTTTAATTTTAATTAAGATTGACTTTAAAAACATCCGAACCCGTCCTTTAAAACACTGATTTTGTTTATCCTGTCAAACGGCTCTGAACACCTCATGAAGAGAGTTTCCTCCTTAATCATTAATATATTAATATACAAACACGAGGGAACACAGGGGGGTTATTTAGAGGCCATTTCTGACATTTTCCACATGTTTACTCACACACACATGCAACAATGACTGACGGATGCTTAATATGCATGTTAACCTATCAACATACAATACGGGTAATGGAGTTAAGATGGAGACTGAATGCTTGCTGACATGTACTATTGGAATATTGTTTGTCTCACACACACACACACACACACACACACACACACACACACACACACACACACACACACACATTTATAGACAGACAGATGAAACAGGTTAAATCAGAGTAGGGCTGCAACTAACGGTTTACTCCATTAATCGATTAATCGTCTATAAAATGTCATAAATCAGTGAAAAATGCTCGTTATAATTTCTTAGAGGCCATGTTGATGCTCCAGCTGTCTTGTTTTGTTTGATCAACAGTCAAAAACAGAAAAATATTCAGTTTACTGCCATTTATGACACAGAAAAGTCCTCAAATCTGAGAATCTACAACCAGCAAATATTTGGTTTCTGCTTTAAAAAGTGACTAAAACGATTATTCAAATATCGACATAGTTGCAGATTAAATCGACTAATTGTTGCAGATGTGAATATTTAGGCTACTGGAATGTTAACAGAGCTGAAATATGTGGAGGAAACACAGACACGATAACAAAGAAGGTGCTTTAAGGTTAAATATGTGAAGCACAAACGTGTGCTATGAGTCATCTCGGCCAAAACAAATGAATGTTTAGCTACAGATGAATCTGACTGCATGCACCGTTAAACTGTTAATCTGACCTGCAGTTCTGGGGGGGATTAAATTACACACAGTGAGATCAGTACAGGCATCAGATTCATAGCGCCCTCTGCTGGACCTCTACTGGACTGGATCAGGGTTAAATTGTGGTATTGTGGCTGTTCTCACATGTCAAACTATTAACATGAACAATCTGGAAATGACTCATCATACAATCAGTATTCTTCCTTTTTTCTTATTGTCAACAAATCTCATGAAAAGCAGCCAAAACCACCAATGAATTGATCTAGTAACAAGTATCACGTGTGTATCTAAAGCCTGATATATAAATACTCATCTGCTGCTGAAAATAGTCCCCAAGAAATGCTCTATTTCCTCCTGTTTGAGTAATTTTTGATAAAACTACAAGATGAAGCAATATAATTTTGATTTACAGATTCAGTGGGAACCAATGGGATTAGAGCTGAGAGCCACAGAGACAGACTAACACATTGTTGGTTTTGGTATTTTCATGTGATTTGTTGACAATAACAACCTTTTTAATTATCCCAGGATATGAACGTGGCAAAGAGCTGCAATTAACAATTATTTTCATTATCCATAAATGTCCCTTCTTTTTTTCTGATGAATTGATTGATTGTTCAGCCTACAAAAAGCCAGAAAAACAGCGAATAGTCATCTGAATTTCCTCAAGCCCAAGGTGAGTCTTATTTTTTCTATCCAACTGTCCAAAACACAAAGAGATTCAATTTATAATTAAGTAAAATTAAGAGAAAAGCAGCAACTCCTGAGGGAAATATCTGGCTCTTTAGCTGCTAAAAGCTCCACTATCTTCACCAGCTAGTCTACAGCTAACTGTGTCTGTTTGGTGCTGAGCAGATAGTGTACAGCAGCGGCTTTTTTACAGCTTTTTCTCTGAAACACGACGCTATGAGAGCGCTGAGAGTGAACCAAAACAGTAAAGTTGCAGCCGAACAGCAAAACAATGAGCTGAAACTCACTATAAAGCTCCGTAAAGCCGAGAGGAGCTGCAGAGTCACTGATAATTCTCTGTAGGTTCATCACTACGAGCCACAACGCTGTCAGCTAAGACGTTATTATTATAAAAATACCGATTGCATCCATAATAAACTGTAAGTCTTTGCTAACCAGGAGCTTTTAATTTATTATTCTATTCTGGGACACGCTGGAAGTCCTTTCCCTCTGACTTTCTGAACTGGAATATGTGAAAATGAAATTTTTTTTGGCTATAAACACAGATCTACTGTGTTTATGACAGCAATAATGTTTTGTAAGGTATGAAGACACCTTACAGCTTTTAAAACATCTTAAAACTATCAACAGTGCACAAATTTAATGTGCAAAGCTGCTTTTAACCAACTTGTGTGTTTAGTGTCTAAAATGGACGGATGCTTCAGTACACACACACTCACACACACACACACATAAACAAACATAAACATGTAGCTTTGGCACCCAGACAAGTGAGGAATGGCAATGCAGAGTTTAGTATGGAAGGCTAAACCTGGAAGAAAGGCACCACCAAATCAACATATATATACACACACAGATATTGTCCAAAGTGTATAAAACAACATAAAATAATAATTTCAATGAAAAGTATATAAAGGAATGGGGGGGATGCAGATGGGAATGCAGCGGATGTACAGACGACAACATCAATCACTCCAGTCTTGTCCAATTACTACGTTCCAGCCATAGATGATTCATCAATAAAAACTAACAGAAACAAAAATCTGCACTCGGTGCAGGGTTGTTTTTTTTTTGTTGTTTTGTTTTTTTTTGTTTAAAAACAGCAGGCAGACAGAACTGCACTACCCACGAGCCTCCTCTTCTGTGGAGCTCTCCTGGGCTGTACTGCCACCTGTGGAACCCGACCAATGAGAGGAGAGCTGAGGTGAGCGAGGGGGATGATGATGATGATGTCACAAAGGGCTTAAAAGGTGACGCAGGGAAAGAAGACAGGAAACAGGACATGAAAGACGGCGCAAGAGAGAGGAAGAAGAGCCAGAATTGTTAAGAAACAAAAACATCTGTGTTGTTTGAAGCTTCAGTTATTAGGTGGAATATTCTTTATTTACACATGAATTTTTCACTAATTGTTTTGCTTCTTTAACAGGCTGATCTCGTCACTTTTGCACCATCTTGTCTTGAATTATTGGTGATGTGACACCCTCAGACAGCCATACTGGAGGTTCTTCTACTCTAATATCCTATTTCATTACTGCATGAGTAAACATTTACAGATATTTTCTGCTCTTTTTTTTTTTAATGGGAACAGGATATTTTAACCTATTCATCATGTATAAGCAGCACAACACTACACACTATAGTCTTTAACACACTATAATGTAGATGTAGCAGATATAAAAACATTTTAAGTGTTTGTTAATGTACAGAATTTGTCAACAATTACAACTTTCTCTTATGTAGACACATTTTATAGTATTACAACTGTATTTTACTATATTGTCTTTCATTCTCTGTTTATGTGTGTCCACAGGAGGAGTTGTAGTTGTTGACTAATATATTAATAAAGATTTATATTTGTTTATCACTACATTATAGTGTGTTAAAAACCATTTATTAACAGTTTATATACTGCTTATAAATGCTAAATAGGGATATTAAAGTTAAATGTTACCAGGAAGACTACATTTCTATCAATAATCTAACCCATCAAAATAAGAGAGAATCCATTAAAATCTCTTTAATTTTTAATGTTCGATCCATTAATTTTTCCCCAGATTTGAATGAACTCCTGAATTTGCACTTAAATTTAAATTCCTTAAAAATGTAAGCCTTTTTGAAGAAATTAAGTGTTTCAGGTACCTGAAATGTTATTTTTTTAACCCTTGAAAAACCCCTTAGTCCACACAGATTAATTAATTAAAACTCCTTAATATATTATAATCCATTAATTTTACATAAATATAGATTAAAATCTCTTAAAATCTCATTCATTTACACCTGAAAATGCTTAATTGATAATTAATGGATCTGTCAAATATTTAAAACAAATGAGTAAATAATGTGCTCCTTAAAAACAGAATTAAATTACTGATTAAAAGCTTTAAAAATTATTTTTATCAAATAAATGGACAAATTAAAGGATCTCTGGCTACCAAACACCATTTAGATTAAGACGTTTGGTGATTTTTTAGGGGTAAATTAAGGATTAAATGTTCATATTATCAGTCCTGTCAATGAAACAAAACAAAACAAAAATAATCTAATTAACGATGTCGACTCCAGAATGTGAAAATGATTCATTCATGAGTTGTCTCAGTAGAAAGCTGTGAATCTCTAATATAGACGCCAGAGGACACTTTTGCCCTTCAGGTCATCACACAGTTACGTAACAACACAGATTCTTGTCATTTCTGTGTCTTCTGGACGGAAATGAACAGTTGAATCAGATCAGACATGCAGTTTCTGAGAGGACACAACATGAGAGATGAACCAGGGCTCGTATTTATCAAAACTTTACAGAATCACTCCTAAAAGTTAACTTAGGACTAAAATACTCTACTACTTTATGAAGCGTCCTTCTAGTATGAAACTATGAGGATGTATTGTAGTTCTCTTACACAGATTATATATATACACATACTAGGGCTGTAGTCAACCAAAGAAAATCTTGGTCGACTAAAATCGTACATAATCTTAAATTAATCGATTAGTCGCGGGTGGGTTGGGGGGTTTGGGGGGGGTAACGGGACAGAGTGCACAGTGAACTCACATTTCTCCGTTTTACCTTTAAGCTAACCTATTGTTGCTAACTTTGGGCTAATGAGCTAACCCCATTCACTTTTCCAGCACTTGGGGAAACAACAGACCTTACTTTTTTTTTTAGCATTTATTAACTGTTACACTATAGTCTGTACTGTACATTCACTGCCAGACTGAGAACTTACCGTTAACCTTTTCCTCTGCCCCGCTCGCATCCACCGTCACTTTCCCGCCTCTTTCCCACTCGCTCACTACGCAAACATACTAAGCACTGTCCTATTCCTCAACGGAGTTACGCTCCCGATATTTAGCGTTATTTTTGACATAAAAAAAAAAAAATCTTTTGGCCTGGCGGGGGTTCGTTGATATTATTACACGAGAAACGCTGCTTCAGTAGACGTTCAGTACGTTCAGTTAACACTCAGTAAACGTTGAGTACCGTTAGACCCAGCAGTCTCCATTTAAGTTGGGCGAGTTCAAAGTTGTGAAAACAACGGGGGTGTTTTGAATACACCCCGTTGTCTTCACAGGTGATTTGTTAGTCTGTCCCTCCCGCCGCGGGAAATAATGGATTAATCCTGGAAAGTTATTGACGTAGCATGATATTATTACACGACAAACGCTGATTCAGTAAACATTCAGTACGTTCACATTAACACTCAGTAAACGTTGAGTACCGTTAGACCCAGCAGTCTCCATTAGGTTGGGCGAGTTCAAAGTTGTGAAAACAACGGGGGTGTTTTGAATACACCCCGTTGTCTTCACAGGTGATATGTCAGTCTGTCCCTCCCGCCGCGGGAAATAATGGATTAATCCTGGAAAGCTGTTGATGTAGCGCTTCTCTCATTATGAAAGTAAAACAGAGATTATTCGACCAATGAGAATTTAGCCGGACGAGAGCATATCGACCAACTAATCGACCAGGAGACTACAGCCCTAATATAAACGCCATTTAGACTGTAAACAAAGCTGCTCACATGGGTTAAAAAAATAAATGAAGCCTTTTAAGTAAACTAAAGTAGTCGGTTGGGCTAATGTGACTCAGCCTCATTCAACCACCATAATACTGCATATATTACACATCCTGCAAACCACCACTGTATGACATCTTCTCTACCTCTGTTAACTTATGTTCCAAGCATGAGGGGAGAATTATTATTTCTGTGATGTCACACAGCCTCTCTAGCATAAATAAATAATAAGATTGAAGACCTTATAAAAATATCTGCGCTGTTGTAATGATGCTGAGATTCATTATCCAGCCACCCTCACATGTGCAATTTCGATTCATCACTGTTGCAAAGCTTCATGTTCCCCGTAACAACTTTCTTTTCTTTGTAAAAACGATCATCAAGCTTTCATAAAACATCACTAGAAACTATTAACAGCTCAGGATACATCTGCAGCTCCTAAATATCTGCACACAAAAGGAGTGATTTCTATAGTTACGGAAGTTAATAAAATGCTTTTGGGACCAACAATGTGAATTTCTGTCCGCCTCGGAGTGATTTCCTACTCTGAGGAGCTTGATAAATACGAGCCCTAAACTGTGAGATTTTACACACCAAACTGATCAGTCAGATGATTTCAGGGAAGAACAGAAATGAGGAAAGAGGAAGAAGCACACATTCAAACACACATCCTGATACTTAAACCAGACAAGAACATGTGTCTCATAAAGATTTAAAAAAAAAAAAAAAACACACCCAGTGGGACTTGTTGGTTTTACAAGATAAAGGATAAAAAGAGTCCAGTTACACTTTCAGGAAGAGACATTGATTCATGGATCGGCGTGTGTGTGTGTGGTAAACCGTATGTACAGTCTGTGTCTGTTATCATGCCACAGACGGGCTGCATTTCATTTACCTCATGCAAAAGAAACACTAACAGTAGTTCTCAATGGTATCAAAGAATGAAAAGTCTACAGGAAACTCTGAACAGGCCAGAGAGAAGAGGAGAGGAGAGAGAGGAGGCATGGAGGCACGCAAGGAGGGAAGAAAAAGAGAAAGAGAAAATTTTTTTAGTTCAGCTGAAGGCAAACAGGAAAGTACATTCTCAGAAATACAACAAAGCAGGATTTAAAAGTTTTAGCGTTGGTTCTCATCAACGTAAATGTTAGTTTGGGCGGCGGCGGTGGCGGCGGCGGCAGACCCTGGAGGTCAAACAGCGTTTTGAGTAAAGTTACCTTGTGTGGTGTTTCTGTCGTTGAGCAGCTTGGTCTGACTGTTGGGCAGGATCTTAATCTCAGGAGGATCTGGACTCTGACCGGTGCGGGACGCCATGAGAGCGTTCAAATACTGGAGACGTGTCACCTACGGCACAAAATCAGAAGTCAGAACCTGAAAACACTAAAACGCCTCATACAACGTCATTCACAGAGGGTTTCTGGAGTGGTCACCAAAATAAAATGACTTTTTAAGACCAAATAGAATGAAATTTAATACATTTTTACAGTCATACTGGTCAAAAAATGACAGCAAACTAGTTGGGAAAATTAAGCCTATAATTATTTATTAGGTACATGAATTTATTGACATTTATATCAGTATTTGTGAGTACTTTCCCATCTGTATATAACAATAATTCCAAGTAATATAATTAATTTAAGGTCATTTAAGTTTTTGCTCAAATCTTAACTTGTCCATTAGAGTACAAAAACAACTAATGTTACTGTCACCAGCAGGAAAGAGACAACATTTAGAGATCTGCAAGCCCGTCAGGTCCCGACACGTTGAGTCGATCCGGGCCGGGATTGGGCGAATTTTTTTTTTTTTTTAATAGATTGGGTTCGGGTCAGACTCAGGCTCATTTAACTTCTCGCCTTTCATCGTTCCTATATACGCACAGAGTACACATAGGCCACTTTATAAAATATTGTTATATTGTTTATATTATAAATATTATACATATGCATGTACATGTGTGTGCATTATATGTGACAGTTGATCATGCAGAGCATCAGGAAGAAGTTGTGTTGTTCGTTGGCCATAAATAAATCTTTATTTGTTGTTGGATTACGTAGTTCCGTTATTCTCTCTAATGGACAGTCGGTATTAATATTTATGGGCATGACTGTCGGTGACACTGGTAGTTATGTTTGAGGACTATAATAAGTTTACTTCAAAAGTTTGAGTCAATAAAATATAACATTTAACATTATAATAATGCTTTGTGTTTCTATGACAATGCTAGTGAAATGTGTGGCTCAACAGAGTGACCTCACGTTTATATCAGAGAGGTTGGAGTTTTTTGCCTGTGCAGGGAAATAACAATATTCTATATGAATAGACCTTCTAAGGCTTTTCTTTGAGAGAACTGATTTCAATGCTTCTCAAAGACTTTTCAAGTCACTGCACAACACACTGTGAAAGATTAGTCGAATAAAATATTGGTCACAGTCAGATTTCATCTCTTCTTCTCCTAAAAACTGTATGTTCATTCTTACAAATACTAACATTATTATTACTGTTTCCTTCTTCGACACAGCCTCGACTCCTCCATCCAGTTACAGTTACAATCCAGCTGCCTCACACTGACCTTCTATAGCAGCCTACATGAGGCTCATGTTACCTGTAAGATTCCTGTTTTAATGCTGTTCATCATCTGTGATGTGAAAACGTCAGATTTCCACAGTCAGAGGAATAAAAATGTCTGGGTTCTGGTATTAAGTCAGCTATTAAATCTTAACGCACCACAGAGCGTCTCTCCTGATTGGCTGCTGACAGCCGGAGAATCGATCAGAGGAGGTTTTTACCAGCGTCTGGCCTTCACGAACATTTAACACCAGAGCTGAGAGCGTCACAGTCGGAGCAGGAGACGGTCTCCGCATCACGTCGTCCTGCTTCCATCACGGTTATGTATTCAGGTCATTTAGAGACGAGAATCTATAAAACTTTACAGCCTGTCATGCTGTCGGCCTGCGTTACTCTGTATATGATGATGCAGCTAAAAAAAAAAAAAAAACAGGCAGTGATTCGTCTGACATAACGCGAGCTGACTCAGCGGCTTTAAAACCACTGATGTTTAGGTGGAAGCCCGACTCATAACACCTCCAGATTTCATCGAGTTTCCATCACAGATGTCAACTTTTATCGAGGACGGGACCAGAATCGCACGGTATATGTGGGCCTTTAGTGGTGACGGATGAAAACACACACACACACACACACACACTACCACACACCCGTATGAGCTGCAGGTCAGTGAGAGCTCGGACGGTGTAGTCGGGACAGTAGCTGGACGGGCTTGTAGCGTCTGCTGACTCGAAGGGATCCCTGGGAGAGTGACGCTGGGTCGACACTGGAGACTGGTGCACTGTAACCACACACACACACACACACACATACACACACACACACACACACACACACACACACACACACACACACACACACACACACAGAGTCAGCATAATATTTGCAATCCTGCAGATTTCAGCTGTGGTGCCGTCTTTCTTTTTAAAGCTATGTGCCTGCTCACTGTTATGTCCTCTATATATATATAATCTCAGTTATATAAACACAGTAGAATATGATGCAGCAGATTTTAGCTGTAAAAAAAGGTTGGAACATAAATAATTACTTAGAAGTACTTCAGCCTCACATACCGAACGATAAATATTAAATGTAAAGTGAAAATCCAACCTAAAACTGACTTCATGTGTTATTTCCTTACATTCCTTACATATATATATATGTGTGTGTGTGTGTGTGTAGTATTTTATAAGGCATTTAAAGTGTTGTGATGATGAGCAATTTTGATAATCAATTTAGAGTTTAAGTCATTTATAGAGCAAAAATCAATCATTTTCTGCTTCCAGCTTCTCTGTTATCTCTGTTTTATCTGATTGATCAGACATTAAAAGCAATTTGAAGGGTATCACTTCGGGCTCTGATAAGTTGTAATGACCACAAGATTAATCAATAACTGAACTTATCATTAATCACAGCCCTAACTGATATAAACTGATATAAGAACATGTTCCCAAAATCAAACTCATGGATGTCATATCTCTGAACTAAAGTGTAAATCACTAATTCACTGTCAATGCACCCAATTACATCATCAATGACATCACTGATAATCAAACTGTGTTTGCAGATGTTGACTTTTGTCTAAAATCAGTCTATTTTAAGGTGGATTCTTCCTTTATGTGACTGGTGTGACTTTTTATTTATTGTCAACAAATCTCATGTTTGGATCCAAACCAACAATGAACTGATCTACTAACAAGTATCGTAGATCTTGTTAGTAGATCAGATACTAAAGTAAAGTATTGTGTGTGTATCCAAAGTCTGATATATCTTATTCCTCCATTGTTGTCAAAAAACTATTAAAAACACATCAGTGAGTCACATTGCTGCACTGAGTGACATGTTCCTTCATCATGAAGAGTTTGGTCACGTTAGTTTGTTTAGAAACGGCTCCAAAGACTAATAACAGCATCACGTTTTCAGTCTCCAGAGAGTAGTTCTGTGTAAGGCAGACGCTACTGAGCATGTGCAGGAACACGGTTGTTTACAGCTTCACTAGCTTGTTGTACTTCATATCACAACCTCTTGACTTGAACTACATTGTAAATTTCTCAAAGATCTTCAGGACAAAATCAAGAGGTTGTGATGTCATTTCTAAACAAACTAACGTGACCAAACTCTTCATGATGAAGGAACATGTCACCCGGTGCAGCGGTGTGGCTCAGTGATGTGTTTTTAATAGTTTTTGAACAACAACAGAGGAATAAGATATATCAGACTTTGGATACACACACAATACTTTACTTTAGTAGATCAGTTCATTGTTGGTTTGGATCCAAACATGAGATTTGCTGACAGTAAGAAAAACATAGAAAAACTTTCAACGTTTTAAATGAAAAGTCACACATCTTGCTGCAGTTCTTCATCTCACCTGAAGATGGCAGCGTGAGAGCAGACACACCGTAGTATGTGAACGCCCCGTTCTCAAACTTCAGCCCCTCTTTGCCAATCTCCACCTCCACACGACCCTGACAACAAACAAACAAACAAACAGCCGTTATGCAGACTTCAGTGTCACTTTAATATCATTTTTTTGGCAGTATGTTAAACCTAGAAGTGACTTCCTGTCCAGCAGAAGGATTCTGTGGAGTCGATGCAGAACTGGAGCACAAACCTGCAGCAGCAGGATGAAATAATCCACCGGGTGGTTGCGTGTGTACAGATAGTGGCCTGGGCTCAGCCGGTTGCCGGGGTCAAAGTGCACTTCCTGGTTGACACTGGGGTGACGGAGAAGGTGGAACAGGACCTTCTCCGACACACGTCCGGGGCTGAAGTGCTCCACTTCTACAAGGGGGGGGGAGGGAGGGGGTCAAAGGTCAGAGACACAGGATACAACAAACTCACTGTCAAATATGTCTAGACGAACACGATCTGTTGACCTGCAATAACCCACAACAGTTTGATTTCAGACTGAACGCATCGATACTGAGCCTGAAGCTGAACTACAGAATATAACAGTAACATAATCATTACATACGCTGTGTTAAACTGTGACCTATTTACTCAACGAGAGCCACACAGTCAATCAGAGCCTCACTCAGTCTTTCACTTCAGTCACATCCAGCAGGTTTCAGAGGCGACGGGACACGACGAAGAAAACATAAATACAGATATTATATTGTAGCCCAGCTGAGAATCACTTTTAGTTTCCTTTATAGATGATATTCATGATACTTTCTGACAATGTTTTATTTACATCTTTACTACAAAGAACTTTGTGTCTCATATTTGACTGATTCAGTTCAGTTCAGCCTTCTGGGGAATCGACTCGCAGCAAAAACAGACACTAAAGGTACAGTCGTCTGAATATTATAATATAAATCATCTAAAAAAAAAGGTCTATTTAGGTGTTTATGAACCTATAGATGGTGCTAAATTCACTGCCAGATGTGGTTTAGATCACGGCCTGTAAGTGTTGTTGGTTTGTTATGACATAAAAATTATATAAATTAAATAAATAATTCCCCCCCCCCCCCCCCAAAGAAACAGAGTTAAGAGTGTTTTTCAGCCCTGAGTAGTGTCTGCAGTAGAGATGAAGCTCACAATTATTGTCATTATCGATTCATTTGACAATTTTTTCTCTCGCTTAGTTTATAAAAAGTCCAAAAATGGTGAAAACATCGATCACTGTGAGAAGGATATTCAGTTTAGACACATTTTTAAAAAATTAGAAGCTGGAATCAGTGAATTAAGACATTTTTTCTTTAAAAAAAAAAGACTCAAAACAATTTATAGATTATCAAAATAGTCTGTGATTAATTTTCTGCCGATCCACTTATTGATTAATCCTTGCAGTTGTTCCTTTAAGGCAACATACAGTCTGAACGACTGTCACCAATAAAGACAGGCGGCCTGTTTGTAACGGTGGAGGAGAAGTTCTCTGAACATCAGTGGCTGCTGATTAAGTTCATTTCTTTCAGCACATGATGATAACTGAAGGCGACTCAGTACTTTTTTATCAGCTCACATCTTTTCTTATCTGCCCTTTAGCGGATGGACAATGAGAGTACAATGTTCAGTGAGAAAAACAACATACACACACGCACACACACACGCACACACACACGCACACACACATATACACACACCTCTGGACAGGAAGCGGTGTGTAGCCAGCAGGAGTTGCGGTGAAGTACGGATCTTGGGTTCTCCTTCTGGAGGCTTGAAAAGAGAAAACTCCTCGTGGACGCTGCGAGGCTCCAGAGGAATCTCCAGCGGAGCGAGAGGACGCTTCACCTTCCTGTCCACTGCCGGAGGAGAAAAGAGATGAAAGACCGAAGAGATATTAAAGCTTTAACCTTTTGCACCCGACGATTGCAATTTGCTTCAATAAACACAGACATGATACACAACTTGTTAGATTCACTGACATAAACAGCTCTGATGTCCCAATAAGAGATAAACGATAAAGATCTTCAGTTATTTTAAATTGCACAAAACTGCGTCTTTTATTTAAACAACTGTTCTAAATCATATCTAATAAAACTCACATGCAAATTCTGAGTAACCCGACATATTCTGAAGATAAGCACGCTAAGCTAAGATACGTAGAGTCTCGGGTTCAAAGGGTTCATTAACGTCTCGCTTACGGTAGCCGTCGGATTCGTCCAGGATCTCTGATTTGATGATCTCCTCGATGACGTCCTCTAAGGTGACCAATCCCAGCACCTCGTAGAAAGGATCTCCCTCCCCCTCGTTGTTCACCTTGTGGACGATGGCCATGTGAGAGTTTCCTGACAGGAGGAAAGGTCAAAGGTCAAACAATCTCTATGAAAATGTCGGTTCAATCGAATTAGTAAAGATATATTTCCTCTAGTCTGATGTAGCTGTGCAGATAGAGTAACGCTTAGATCTTCTTCTTGAATATGGCTGCAACATCAGCTCCTACAGACGGTGTTTTGCGCTACTATGGGTTGTTTGTAGCCTCTGTGTTGCTAGGCTAGCCAGTTTCTTCCAGTCTGTTTATAGTGTTTTATATTTAGTCGGCTGTAAAAGTGTTTATTAGCTCAATTAAACCTGCAGGAGTTTCTAAAGGCTCATGTAACACCTTTTTCTACCAGGTCGGTCCTTCTGAACGACTGTCAAAGATGATGAAGGAGCTGAAAGACAATCAGGAGAATGTAAGAGTGTGTGACTGATGTACAGGATGCACAAATGTGGGATTTATGTTCTGTTTTAATCGTGCTACTTCACTTTAAAGGATAAGTTCATAGTTTTTCAAGTGTGTCTTAAAACAACAGTCAGGTGGAAGAGTTTTCCTTGCTGTATCCTCCTGTTCATACTGGCTGTTAAAAGATCCTTCAAATGTGCTTTCAATGGAAGTGATGAAGGACAAAATCATTTACAGTCTTTATAACATCAAATTGTGGAAGTATAGTAACAAAAAGAGGGACTTTGGCACTAAAAAGACTAACGTTTGTTGAAATATATCTACTTGATTTGACTCATTTGGATCTTTCTGACTCGTCAATAAACCCTGACGCTCGACACTCAGATCCACCCTGCTGTTCGTCGAGATGCAGATTTCCAAACTTGAGAAATTTCTGCACAGCGAGTTCTCGTGTTCTTCCAGGCTTTTAACACAGCAGGGATAATAAATGAACCGGAGAGATAATTATGTGATCTGTTTCTCTGAACACCCCCCGTGTTCCTGCAAAACACTGCTGTTATCAAGTGAAACAGTGACTGTTTGCTTGTTTTAACGGAGTCGAAGAGTCGAGTAGCGAGTCTAAAACATGGTCTAAAACACAGCAAAGACGCCTCTGCTTGAATATTTTATGCGTATTTTTGTTTCAAGCCCTCCGAAGCAGATACGAGCGCGAGCGTGAGGACGAACACCTTTCTTGAACTCCTCCAGCATGGCGTCCAGTTTGGTGTCGTTGAAGACAAAGTGCAGCGGGTGATTGTAGAACTTGGTGATCGTCGTCATCGGGGTGCAGTCGTCTGGATCCACCAGAGCCAAGTCTTTCACATAAAGGATTTCCACAATGTTGGACCTGGAGAATCAAACACACATGTTGATGATGTTTGAATATGTGTAAAGTTGTGTAGAGAAACCACACTCACTGGTCTCCTGAGTTATTATAAGTCAACTAAACCAACATTTCTAAGACAAGTGACTGAACAGAAACCCAAAGTTTAAACAATAACATGTTCTGTCCTCATAGCTGGTCGTTATGAACAGTTTAAACATTGAACTGCTGGTGTTTTTCTGCCTCACAGCTGCAGTTTGAATGGAAAAATCAGGCTTTTTAACCTGTTTTGTACTGTTTATTATAGCGGGCAATAACTGCTTTATAACATATTTATGTTACAGTAACACATTAAGGGCTGCAACAAAAGATTTGTCTTATTATCGATTATTTTCTTGATGACTTGTTTGGTCTATAACATGTATATAGAAAATGGTGAAACATGTTTCCTAAATCCCAAAGTGCGACCTAAGATGTCTTGTTTCGTCCTGACTGACAGTCCACAACCAAAAGATATTCAGTTTAAATCATAGAAGACTAAAAAACACAGAAATTATTGATATTTAAGAAGCTGGAACCAGAGGATTTTTTACTCATGACTCCTTTAAACAAAGCAGGTTTACTTGTGATGCCTAAATCACTGGTGGTATAATTATTATATATATATTAATTAGTTGCAACACTAATACAGTTAAAGTGATCTAGATGTTTAGTTTAAATACAACCGGCAGCATTTCAGTGACTAGACTTCAACATGCAGTTACTGTATATTCAATGATTATATGTAACCTCAATTACAACAGAGCTTTTCTCAGTTTAACTCTTTAAGTCTTCTATCAATTGATCAATCAGCAGAAGGTCTATCTGCAGCTATTTTGGTAATTGGTTTATTGTTTTATGTCATTTTTTTCAAGCAAAAATGCCAAAAATTAATCATTTGTAGCTTCTTGGTTACAAAGATTTGCAACTTTTCTTTGCCTTTGCCTTCTTTGTTGTCATTTAAAGACGTTAACTTGAGGTTTAGGAGATTATAACAAGCATTTTCACTGTTTTCTGACATTTTATAAACCAAATGATCAATCGATTACTTGACACAATAATCGTTAGTTGGAGCTCTACAGCGCATTGATTGATTTCTGCTGCTGTTGGCCGTCAGAGAGGAAGACATGTTGATCGCTGTCCTCACCTCTCCTCTTCGTAAATGGGCACCCGCGTGTATCCGCTCTGCATGATCTCAGACATGGTGGAGAAGTCCAGGACCACCGTGCTGGGCAGCATGAAGCAGTCCTTCAGCGGAGTCAGAATGTCCTCCACCGTCTTACTGCGCAGCGCCCCGCGGCTGAACTCCTCCTTCACAAACTCACTGCACAAAACATCACAACAGTCTGGATCAGACCGGGAGGCGATCTCTGTGTGTGTGTGTGACCTGTGTGCGTGTGTTTGGGGTTTTTTTTACCTGTAAGGGTCGTTGACGCTCGTGCGGATCATCTCCATGGCTCTCTCTCTGATCCCACAGGTGCTGATGTCCCTCCTCAGCCCCAGGTCCAGGATCAGCCCCAGAGGGCAGGACAGGGGGCAGGTGAGCACCATACAAACCTGGGCCAGCCAGGTCAGAGCCGGCGCCAGCTGGAACCCGTAACCGGAGCACAGGATGTGAGGCGCCAGCTCAGCCAGGAAGAAGATGAGGAAACCGCTGGTGAACACCGCCGAGACGATGGAGCCCAGCGCCCGGTACAGCAGCACACCCAGGACCGAGTGTCCCACAGCGCACAGGAACAGCAGGGAGCATGTCTGGGAAACAGAACAGCATTTTAATCTCATTTCCTCCTGCTTTGAAAAGGGCAGATTCACAATTTATGTGTCTTAAAGCAAGTCAGGTGTCCGTATGAACAGTAAGTGATGGAGGCCAAAATCCACAGTGTGTCCACACAGTTATTCAGTTAAAACTGCATTAAAAGCTTATCTGAAGCTTATATGAGGCTTCAGCAGCATCATTAGCATCAAATTCCCTCTTTGTGTTTCCTCAGATGGTTGTAAGTGCATTATGAAGGGATCTTCTAAAGGTCAGTAAGAACAGGAGGAATGATTACAGCAAGAAAAACATGTTTTAATGTTTATTTTGGCCTCCTGACTGTTGTTTTAAGGCAGACTTGAATAATTGTGAACTCGTCCTTTAACCTAGAAGGCATATCCAGACATCATCTGTTTGTTATTGTTTTCTTAGATGTCTATTTACATTGCTTTATTACATTTTACTTATTATCTCTTGGTCGTATTGTGCTGTTGAATTTCCCTCGGGGTGAATAAAATATCTATAAATCTAATATAAATTTCACAGCAGCGGTCAAATGAAAGGTGAGTCCAGCTTGTGGCTCTGCAAGGTGAAACGGTCAGTAGGTCAGAAACTAAGATAACCAAGATAAACATTTTAGTAGTAGTAAACATGAAGCAGTTACTGGACTTTAAATAATCTGATGACAATGTCTGACGGACAGAAGATGGAGCTGTCCTCTGGCATCAATCTGAAGCTTCATATTTGAACTTTTAAACACATTTTCACACAGAAGGAGGACTGTGGATTTTGTCCTCCATCACTTACATTGCAAGTGCGTTATGAAGGGATCTTCTAAGATGATTACAGAAAGAAAAAACATGTTTCACTGTTCATTTAGGCTCCTAGCTGTTTGTTTTAAGACACACTTCTCTCTCCAATCTATTTACAGAAGCTCACCAAGAAGTTCCCCCTCCTCCTGATGGGCTCCAGGCGTTTGGCGGCCCGTTTCTCCTCCTCGGAGCCGCAGCTGTGGAGGACGTAGAGCTCCAGAGGGTCCAGCCACAGCAGGCTCAGGTTGACCGTCCTCAGCAGCCCGCAGACCAGCAGCAGCAGCACTATCAGCACGGCCAGCCCCCACGGCGGGATGTAGTCTGCTGGCAGAGCCGTGTTTACGCGCAGTCTGTCCGGGCCCACAGATGCCCATTTCCCCCCGCTAAGCACGCACAGGTGGTGGAGGGTATGCTCGCTCCTGTGCTGCACCTGCACCGTCAGCAGCCCGCCGTGCTCCTCATCCGGGGTGAACTCTCCCGTCACCTGGAAAGCGGACTCCTGCCGGTTGGACTCCTGCTCGCACGGGTCCGGCGCATCCCCGACCGCCCCGGCCGCTCCGCCAGCCGCCCTAGCGAACGCCACCCACGGCCAACTGCCATTCAGATCAGCCCCGAAGAGACGGAGCTTGAACGTCGCTCCTACTGGCGCCGAGACGATGCGATCCTTCATGTACACCAGGCCCGCCGGGTGTTCCAGTCGCAGCCCCAGAACCTGTGGGGCTTCCTGGCTGCAGGCGCCGTACCTGATCCCGCAGAACAACAATATCATCAACAGGAACCGTAGACCTGCCAAGCTGGCCACCATATTGGAATTGCTCAGCCTGGCTCTGCGCGGGTCATATGACTCTCTAGCCCCCGCAGCGGCCCCGCCCACCGGGGCTGAGCCGGCCACACACAGCGAACACCCCCTTCTCAATCGCTTCTGTTTCTCTTTTAAAGATGTTTTTTTTTTTTTTTTTTTTTTTGCTGTTTTTAATTATCAAAAGGAAGACGAAGATACATATTTTAAATAAATAATCAATCATGTATATATAATAAATAAATCTTATTTTCTTTTTTGTTAAATTTTACAGGCATAAATGTAAATTCAATGATTCTATCTATTGTTTTTATAATTCAGTTGAAGAGTTACTTAAATATTTATTTACAACACTTCAGAAAGATCGATGTTGTTATATATTTATTTAAAATCTATATATATTTTTAAAACTATTTATTAATTTATGCCGCTCCCTTTGCTCCTTATACGTTCCCTCCTATGTGTATTATTGATCTGTTAGTTACATCATGTCCGTGTCTCCTGGTTTTGAGTGGTCGATGTGTTTTGTTTAAATAAAGTTTGGAGAGAAAAAAAAGCTGCAACTGCTCAGCGTGGCCGCCATTTTGGCTCCAACACAGACAGGCTGAGTTCAGGCCGGCGGGACATTTTGGGGCTGTACTCTGGATGTTTTCCTTTTTATTGTTGCACCACCCTCTCCTCAAATCCAGCGAATTGGAGTTCATGTGAGCTAACAGCCATTAAAACACAGGAAAACAATAAAGAGCTCACACCCATCTTTGTTAGATTTCATAAAAACAAGCCATTCATCACTTTGGGCCCCTGACAAAGAGACGTTTAAAGGGTATGTTCACATTTTTTTAAGGATGTCGTAAAACAACAGTCAGGTGTCCGGATGAACATTGAAACCTGTTTTTCTTGCTGTAATCATTCCTCCTGTTCATACTGACCATTAGAAGATCCCTTCATAATGCACTTACAATGTAAGTGATGGGGGACAAAATCCACAGTCCTCCTTCTGTGCAAAAAATGTATTTAAAAGTTTATCTGAAGCTAATATGAAGCTTCAGCGTCCAAATGAGTCAAATCAAGTAGATATCTTTCAACGTTACAGTCTTTTTAGTGGCAAAGTTCCTCTTTTTGTTACTATACTTCCACCACAGCTCAACAGGGAAACACTGTCCGAGGAAACACAAAGAGGGAATTTGATGCTAAAAAGACTGTAAATGTGTCAGATATCCACTTGATATGACTAACTCAGCCTCATATAAGCTTCACATCAACTTTTAAATGACTGTGTGGACACACTGTGGATTTTGGCCTCCATCACTTACACTGAAAGCACATTTGAAGGATCTTTAATATCCAGTATGAACAGGAGGAATGATTACAGCGAGGAAAACCTCTTTCACTGTTCATACAGACACCTGACTGTTAAGATAAGGTAAGATATACATTATAGATTGTGAACCTGGCCTTTAACATTCATACAGTATATAATAGGAGTTGGTTAGAGCTGTTTACACCTGACAGAGGAGGGTTACATAATACTAAAGATAAAAAAAAAAGGATTAAGATAAAAAGATAAGATAAGATGGCTTCTTCTATTTTAGACTCAAAGGTCAGCTCGGTCAAGATGGTTTTCTATTTATTGGTCGGTGGTGCAAATTTGTGTGCAACACCCACAGACTGTATAAAAATATGGACGTAGTTACCGTGACATCACCTGTTGGTTTGTGAAGAGCGGTTTTGAAGCTCAAAGTGAGCCGCTCTGGCCGTCGCCATCTTGGCGGTGCGTGACGCTGCCTAACTCCCGGCCAATCAAAAATGGGCAAAGAGGCGGGCCGAATGGCTGAAACAAGCCACCTAGCGGCTGGCGGACCTGTCAGTCAAAGCAGCCATGTCCTTCATTATGCATAACTTTACGGCTTAATAAAATTTAAACAGATGAGTTATAAAAAAATTCACCCCCCGTACAGTTGTCATGAAAGAGGAAATTAGCTACAGAGACCAAAACCGTTTTTTGTACCAAGCTGTAAACATGTTTATTTCTGCTGTAAAGTTGGGCATTTTAACATGGGGGTCTATGGGGATTGACTCGCTTTTGGAGCCTCAAGTGGCCATTCAAGGAACTGCACTTCCGCATTGGCTTCATTTTACAGCCCGGAGGTCGCCGCTTGGCCACACCTCTTCCTAACTGGACACGATGCGAACGAGTGAACATCAGATTGTTTCAGTTTTTACTTCCTAACCAGCTCAGTGCATCAGCGAACAGGCTAAACGACGTGTCGCTTGTTTGAAAAACCGTTTCACGCACTTGCTCCACCTCCAACCTGTTTTCATTGGTCGAAATCGACACTAATGTTCTTGATGTTTCCGTTTCCTCTCCAGTCAGCAGTCAACATGGACAAAGAGAAATAATTGTACGCTTATATAAAATATCACAGTGTACAAATCACAAAAAATGATCATTCTAGCTGAGGAAATGATTAAAACTTAAGAAAATTAAGTTAGCTATGAATAAATAAGACAATCATTTACAGAGGGAGAAATCACAAGTGGCACCTCGTGCTGCGACATCATTTGTAGTATATTTGGATAATTTTTCACGCTCCATCTACTAGAGTTCGCTCGCTCGCTGTATGTTGGGACTAGGTGTCACAGTTTATTATTATGAGTGCAGACACAATGCAGAGTGAATTTTTGGTATAGATTACATACAAAGTCAGTACAAAGACGCAAATAGGCGCAAATTTATTTGCCCAGGTCAACACGAATACGTGTCTGTGCAAGTTGAAAAAGTTTCAATTTGAGCAAAAAATTTGCACTTATCGCAGAGAGGAGAGGGGAAAAGGAGAGAGACTGGAGGGAAAAAACAGAAAGAACCAGAGATTCTGCTGAGTTCTGAGTTTTGTCAGAAGTTGAACTGAACACAAACACACTCCCACAGACACAGTCGGTGCTTTCTGTTGCTATTACAGTAATGTATTTTGGCTGTTGGGGCGAATAAACACAAATGGTTCAGCAGTCAAAATTGCTTTGCATTCTGTCTGAACATAGCCTGACATCAACAGACCAATACACAAATGCAAATTAGTCTGGAACTTCTCATTTCATTTTCGATTTCCAAGAGGCCGTTATCAGCAGGCGCAGACCAAAATGCTTCTGGACGCAGCTGGAAAGACCTACAACCAATCAGAGGAACGAAAAGTGTAGCTAACGCTGAGTGATGGAAAAATGTGATAGTGTAGTAATGTAGCTTCGATATGTCTGAGAGAGAAAATATACCATCCAGTTCGTTTAAAGGTGCAGTGTGTAGAATTTAGTGGCATCTAGTGGAACGGACTTGGCAGAAAATGAATATAATATTTATAAATATGTTTTAATTAGTGTATAATCACCTGAAAATAAGAATCGTTTCGTTACCTTAAAATGAGCATCTACAATCTGCAACCTCACCACTAGATGTCACTAAATCCTACACACTGCACCTTTAATACTGTCATCATATCAAACCCGCCCCCTTATTGGATGAACAGCTGTGATTGGCCCGACGTGGGCCAGGCCGGCTGGAAATCTGTCTGAACGGGAGGGGGGGCGTGAGACGCATCAGCCAGAGCAAATAAAACATGAGCTCATAGAGTCGTCTGGTTTCCAGTTTAGTCTGAACACAGATTTTAACTTGATGGTGAAATTCCACTTTAATTGACTTTGCTGCTAAGTTTTGCCGTTTTGAATGCAGTCAATGACTCTTTCAACGTACATATGGGCATGAGGGTATTGTTTTAAAACAGACTTAAAAATATTTGAACTTATCCTTTAACGTGAGTTGCACCTTTATCACCATTAATACGGTTTTTAAAGTCTTAAAAATCCATCTGTTCCTGTTGTGCATTCCAAATATTATTATATTTTTACAATAAGGGTTTGTTTTCATTGCTGCAGGGTATGAGAAGTGCAGGATTGGCACAGACTGACTGACTGTATGATTACCAGCTTCCTTTTGATAACAAAATTTGAGGATCCACCCACATGTCTTGTAAACATTTGTCACATCAGTTAATGTGAAACGAGCCGTTAGTTTCTGCAGAGCAAAAGAAAAACTTCATGTCGACCACAATAATCCGCAGAGAATCAAACAGAGACCGATTTTCTGTAGAGAAATATAACTCAGGTTTATTAACCTCATAGATTTCTTCAAATGCATTACAGTAGTTATAAAACAGTATGTACACATTGCTTTAAGTTACACAATCCATGTTTGGAAGTGCTCCCCCTCCCATTTCTGTTCAACCATTGTGGTAAAAGAAAAAAAAAACATTCACAACCAAGACAAACATGTTACAGCAGTGTCTGAATATTAAAAACCTGCCAAACAAGTATTGTGTGTCCACTCTACAGACGTTGGGGAAATGAAAAGGGAAAATAACTTTACTCACAGGACCGTTCAGCATCAGTTTATTGTTGTAACTCTTATCATTTTTGTATTTCAGGTCTTTTAATCATCTCAAACCTGCACTGAAACTCTGAAAAACTTGATAAATACTGCCTGATCTGTCTGTGTGCAAAGAAAAGGATGATAATAGATGCGAAAACATGTCGTGGGGGCCACTATTCTCTGCTACTCTTCACTTTGTTTCTGCAACTCGAACAATTCAAAGAGACTACGTGTGAATGATACACAGTGTTGAAAACTCAGTAGCCTGAGAACCCAACAGCAGAAAATATTTAACCTTCGTACGGGTCTAATCATCACACCGCAACAGGGGCTGCTGATAAGCCCTGCTCCCCCGCTCCAGTCCCATGATGGAAAAAAAAAAAAAAAGGGTCTGAACAATAAAAATGACTTAGCAGATCTGAACGGCAGTCAAAGCTGGAGGAATTTCAATATTTCTGAGCGGTGGGAGAGGAGCCGAGATAAGGGCAGGATGAAGAATATGTGAAGAAAAGGAGTGAAAAGTGAGAAGGAAAGCGTGGGAGGAAATATGAATAAGAGGGAGAAACAGGATGGAAAAGGATGGGAAAGTACAGAAAAAAGGCTTTTGGTTATCATGTCTAGTGACAAAAAATATATATATAGAAGAAGGCTACAGAAGATAGGAGGAGTAAATCTGAGGTCAACTTGGTGCAATGTTTATTGCTATGCAATGCCTTCCTAGTAAAACAATAGAAATAAAACTTGAAATAACATCAGAACATCTTTCATTATAAATAGATGTAGGCTATTTTCTCTCTCTTAGCATCATACAAATGCTCTTCATGTACAGGTTATTTACAGTAATTTAACACAAACAGCAATCAGGGGAGTGAACACAGTGTTGCAACCCAATAAAGGCTGCGTCTTACAGCTGGAAGCCCGTTTCACGCCTTCAGGTACACACCTTTAACAAAACAAACAAATAAACAAACAAACAAACAAACAAAAAAGCAATAAATACAATGTTTACAATAAATACAACATTACTAAGTCAAACAATTTGTTTTTACGTTTCCCAGTACACAAACTGGTAGTCATACAGCCAACCAGTGGCTTCACTGGAAACCAGTATAAGACCAATTGCTACATGAGACCTATATGAACCAGCAGGCAGGTCTAAAATTTCTTCGAATCGAGGGTAAGGCTATGTTGACTATACAGTATATTTGCATTAAACAAGCAGGTTTTCAGTGAGCTGAAAGGTCCTGCTGAATAAAATCTATAGTTTCTCAGAGTGATGATCGTTCCCATGGCTGGATTTACCAGTTAGGGCCCCCCCCAGGGTGAAAATGAGCTGCTGGGCCCCCCATTAAACCCTCCCGCCCCGCCCCAGTTCCTCCCACTATCTCTGCGTTGTGTGTTGGTATTCCAATACCGGCCCCAGGTTTGCTCTGCAATCAGTTGATAAAACACAATTTAGCAATATGCATCATGTAAGCACAAAACTGAAATAATGAAACTAGATTTTGAAATGTCAAGATTTCACAATTAGAAAATTTAAAAAGGACTCCCAAATATTGTGCTTTAGTGGTGCATATTAATCCCAATAAACATTTTTAATACATCAAATCACTACAAACCAGTTGACCCTGCGGCTTTTGCTGCATTCATGTCATATGGGATCAATTGCAGAGATGGGAAAGTGAAGATTTGTATGATTATAAAAATGGTCTAGTGAAGGTTGAATAGTGTGCATTAACAAGTTACCATCATATCTAGTAAATGTTCGTTTATACACCTTAGGTGACAAATTTACAGGCGTCCCTGTTTGCTTGATTTTCACTCGCTTCTATATTATGAAGCGCAAAGTAGAGATGCTAACGAAACATGCTAACGGTATCAATACTGCAGACCATTTCTATTACCGTCATTACCGTGATTATCGTCGTTTTCAGAGGATTTTCAGAGCAGCTCTCCTGCCTCTACTGGTCAAACAGAGTCAGTCTGTCGAGCTCTAACTAATCTGACCATGACTTTCTATATTTTATCATTAATCATAATTATTTTTTAAACTATGAACAGGTGCAAAGAATCTAAGAGTCACAGACACCTGACTTTAAAGTAATTTCCAGTTAACTGTCTTAAACTGACTTAACTATATTTTACCACTAACAGAAGGATTTCAGGACATGTAGATTATCATGATAAAACCGTTAACTGTGATATTTTTTACCTACGATAACTGTAGCATGAAAATTTGATACCGGACATCATTAGTGTGAAGTTAGCTTACAGGAAAATACTCTCGTAATCCCAATCATTCTGATCTGATATGACATGAAGGCAGCGATTTTGGGGCGTTTTTGCTCAGTTTGCCCGGTGGGTAATCCAGCCTTGATCTTCTCACTCAGGAAATCATCCCACAAAAAAGGAGAAATGCTTTGGAATATACACTTTGAGACTTATGCTACATAACTCACAAGTTTAAAGTGTTTTCAAATCAGTGCTAGCTTATACAACAGTTTTTATCTTTTCAAATAAATATCTCTCACTATATATATATATATCATCAACAAAATAATTCATCTTTACAGTCACTTAAATTGTTTCAGTGTCACCGCATACATAGGAAAAAAAATAGGTAGATCACATGCTAGCAGCTTTAACATCAGAGCTCAGCTCTTTCGCTCCACAGAGAGCGAGGAGAGAGCCGCTACAGTCGTCTTCCTGTTAATCATCTCATCATCTTCAGTCCACTGGAACACAACCAAACATCCTCCGACTCACTGTCTGCTCTAATAGGTACAGTATCATTTACACACATTAAAACTTCATATTGTATCAAGTGCCATGTATGAATGAATCCCTGTTTTTTTGGAATGTGGTGACGACACACACACACATCGTGCACAAATTGTGAGAAACGCTGTCAGGTCACAAGAAGCAACATGAGGGTTTTTCCACTACGTTTACAGTAGTGACCCGAGCTGAGACAGGGTTAACATCACCAGTGTGAAGTCAGTGTGAAGACATGCGATGGAATGTTTGTTGTTAAAATCTCAACGAGTCATTGTGCTGCGAGTGTTTTCAACGTGCCGACTTGATAATCCACGAGTGAATCCTTAACCCCCTCGGGGCTCACCGTTAGCTCAAAAAGGTTAATAAATACAACAAGTGTGAAACAAAGTTGAAGGAAAAGCTCAACATTTTTGGGGAAATACTCTTTTACTCGCTTTCCTGCTGAGAGTTGGAAGAGAAGAAACGGCTTACCGCTGATCTGTCCCTTAAATATGAAGCTACAACCAAGAGACGGTTAGTTAATCTTAGTACAAAGAATCTCAAATCTCAAAGAGCATCTCTAAAACTCACTAATAAACACAATATCTTGTTTGTTAAATCCTTACTCTATGAAATAGAATCCTTTAATTTTTTACCTTAAAATTTAATTAGTTTACCCATTAATAGTGATGAATTTAAGCCATTTTAAGGGGCTTTTAAGGGGATAATTATTGGGTAAATAAATAATGGGTTGTAATAAAAAGTATTTTTTATGGATTATACCCACAGATTAAGGAGCTCCTTTTATCAAACCCTTCATAAAACCTTAAATTGATAATTAAGGGATTATGTACCCCTTAAATTGTATTTAAATTGTTAATTAATGGCTTTTAAAATTAAGTTGTTTTAAGGGTTTTGCCTTTTGGACAAATTAAGGGACGTCTGGCTACTATACTAAACTTCTTAAACCTCTTAATCTCAGATTAAGGGGTTTAGAATAGTAAACGCCTTAATTAGGGGTCAATTTAAGAGTAATTAGTGGTATTTTAAGGGATTGTGGTTTTACGGTGCCAGACTATTTTGTGGCAGAAGTGATTTTCTAAAAATTACTTTCATAACTTGCCTGTTTTACATTTCCATTTTTGTACAAATTTAACAAACAGGATATAACGTGTTAATTAGTGAGCTACAGATAAACAAATTTTTTTGGATTGAGCCAGGCTAGCTGTTTCCATTCTTTATGCTAAGCTATGCTAAAATAAGATAACTGTGTGCTGGCTGTGGGGTCATATTCAACCGTCAGAGTGGTGTTGATCTTCGTTTCTAACTTGCGGTAAGAAAGCGTATGAATAAGCATATTTCCCAAAATGTAGAACGTTTCCTTTAAGCTAGCTTTAAGCTTTCTGTAGCCTCGGGTTTACGTTAGCCAAGAGCTGAGAAAATGCAAGTTCGAAAAGTCTTTTTGTTTGTAATGCCATAACCTATCGTATCATATCATACGTGAAACTAACTAATGATATTACAAGATAAAAAATTAGACATAACAGCAAGACTAGTGGGGACTTGTGAATGTGAAATTTGTCGCTACAATCGAGGACTCTGAGGTTTTCTGTACCTTTTTTCCAGGAATTTTGGGGTATTAGACTTTGGGGAATTTCCTTTCAAAAGTTAATAACTTACTTCCACTTTTAGATGACTTAAATACTTTTAGACCCAGTATTTTTCCGCTAACATTCATCCTATATTATATACTACATTATTCCAACATAAAATGGACTTTGAAACAACATTAAGACCTTCATGTTGGGATATAAACAGTAAAGCTTTATTCTACGGGCCTTTGATTCTCTAATAAATTTAGGTAGTTTCTAATCAAGGACGCAAGTATTCAATCTAGTACTAATTATCAAATAGAGAAAAGGTTATGCAACAGTAATTTTAGTTGGTTTTGGGAGGAATTTACTTAAAGGAAGAGTTGGACATAATACACGTATTTGCTTTCTAGCCTTGAGTAAGATAAGAAGATCGATACCATTCCCACATCTCCAATTAGCTTTATGCTAAGCTAAGCTAAGCATATTTATCGTACAGAGACGAAACTGTCTTCTTATCGAAATCTTGGAAGAAAAGCAAATAAGTGTGTTTGGGTGGAGTTTGGGTACTCTGACTCATGACCTCAGTATTTCTAAAACCTTGCTCAAGGGCCTTGAATAAAAGGAGAAATGAGAGTTTGGTTGGGATTTTTGTAGTTTGCTAACAAATAAAGTCGTCTTGTGAAGGGAATATGTAGAAATGCCCTTTTTGAACTTGGACAGCAAATGACATTAAATAAAAATTTAAAAAAAATTCCCAACTGCGCTGCGAACACACCTCACACTGAAAACTATAAGCATTAAACTACTTGTTGCTTTCTGGGTTATTTGGTCTTCATGTCATTTGTCTGTTTTGTTTTGATTATTAAATAGCGTGAAAATGAACACAAGTGCTTAAACACAACGTAGTGAATATAAATAAGAAGCCCGGTGTTACTTCCAACCGAGAGTTTTGACATCAGTTATGAACTCAGTCCATCGTTTCCTGTCAGCGAACGCACAGTGTTGCGACGACTTTAGATCCAGTTCGGTCAGCTGTTCGTGTCTTGATATCGTGAAGCGTTGAGACGGAGCCGCCGCACCGAGCTCTGTTCACAGTGAGGAATATTTTAGAGGAGATGCTAAGAAGTGGAAGCTTTTCATAATAAACATCATCTGAATTACGCAGCCTGTCCTTCAACTCACACAGCAGGAAGCAAAACAAATAAATAAAACCTCTAAAAATATAAAACAACAAATAAAATGTTAAATACATATAAAATTACTATTACGCAAAATAAATATTTTCATATTACTCTTGGAAATTAAATAATTTAAAACATATTGCCTTGGTCGAGAGGTAGGCCAGGAAGACACCCACCTTCACATCACTAGTAATGTGCAGGTGGTAAATAAAGGACCATTCCGCTGTTTCTGCAAGTTTTAGCCCCTTAACTACAAATCAAGTGCAATTTACAATATTCAATGTACTATTTTCCATCTATCTCTTCAGGCAGCCATTGATCTCCATTAATTTCTGTAGGATACAAAAATCAAATAACAGATTCTTGTTGATTTTGTGCTGGAATAATTATAGATCTTTATATTGTTTAATTATGATCTGGTAATAAATTAATACATCTTTAAAAAAGCTATTACTTGATTAATTCAATTTGCATTTAAATTGCACATTAATAAACTCAAAGTAAAAAAATCAAATAAAAAGATAATTAATTTTTCCAATTAATAATAATATTATCTTATTCTGTCTTTAAAAGATTCATAAATTATTTAATTTTAAAAAGAAATAGTATAATTAACTAATAATTAAAATGATTTTACTATAATATTCCATCTTACAATTAATTTGTCTCCTACTTAAACTACTAACAGATTCAGTTTCCAGTTTGTGTTTGCTCTCATTTAAAGACGTTAATCTTTAATTTCAAGGCAGTGAGCCACCTAAAAATTAAATTTAGTCCGACCCACGTAGCAGCAGAGGGAGCTCTGATTGGCCAGCTGTTATGTATTATGAGAATCTGGCCAATCAGAGCTCTAGTTGTTGCTCTGTGTGTTGGCACACTGCCTCACCAGTGACAGTGACACAGTGGACCGTTATCTCACATCAATATTACATCTAACACAGGCCTGATGTTCACTACGATGGATTAAACACCTCAAGTGAATTTCAACAGATTTTCACACCATACAGAAATTAATGGAAGTCAATGGCAGCCTGGAAAGTTAGAAGAACACCTGCAGCATGGTTTGAAGATAGTCAGGAGTAATGTAAAGTATATATGGTTTGTATTAAATGGGCTCAAACATGCAGCGTCAGTGGTACAGTGTGGCTGTTTAACTACAGAAGCCGTTCAGTACAGTGAATCTGGTCTGTTTGCTGGTAGTTGAATTGACTCACTGGCAGCTCACAGACAGCGGCAGGAGACACATAAATTCATTCATTCATCTGTTACAACTGCCTTCATAAGAGCCATTTATTTCTAAATAATACACTCAATCAAACAGCCGTTCTCTAACGAGGCCTCTAACTAAACAAAAACATTAACTTTATAACCTTTAGAGGTTTAACTCTTTGGAAAAATAAAAAGGGAAATTCGAGATAAAAACAACTGAACTGACTTCTGTCAACAGTAACCTGTGTAGGAATGTAGGAAGTGTTTGAATCACTAACAGGACTAAACAATGACTAACGAAGTCCCTTCAGCTGGTCAACTGGCCTCTGTAGCTGCATTTAACTGATCTATCAAACTGATACTGCCCCAATTAAATTACAGTACAGTGTGACATCGTCAGTCAGAAACCAAAAATAAAGCCTCTTACAGAGCAGTAATGATGGGGGCACTATCACTGCTAATAATTTAATTAAAACTTACATTTTTTTCTTTGTGTTAATTACAGTTTTGACCAAACAAGCCAAGACAAACACCAAGGATCAAAATAAAAATATTCATTGACGACCCCCTTTTTTTCCAACTTTGAAAAATGAGAATTAAGAATAAAAACTAAGCGATAATGTGAAAGACGCTGCATATGTGAACAGAAGTAGTAAACGGTGTGTCTTTTCCACTACTCTTGTGATAGAGCAACACCTGTAACCATGGTAACAGTTTACAATAAAGATTAACTGTAGCCTCAAAAAAATGCTCAAAAGACATATAAATTAAAAATGCAGGACAAAAATGAGACTAAAACGTCTTTAGTTTTTGTGGACTAGAACTAACAAAAATCTAATCACTAAAGTTTGACTGAACCTAACGTACATTATCGTCAGAAGCTAAATCAGCTAAAACTAAATCAGCATTAGTAGCCAAATTAAACTTCCAAGGATATACAGCATATAAGCTGATTTCTTATCAAAAACGTATTTTAAATTTCAGTTCGAGCAACACGTCTTTAACGAAACAACGTCTCATTTATCCTCTAGAATCCACAGACATCACTGTCAACAGTTGACAACGCGATTATTCCCTTATTATAAAATAGTTTCACAGTGACGTCTGTGAACGACCCCACATTGTTTCTGTAAAGGCACGTTGCTCTTTTTAAATGTTTCACCGCTGTTAGCACAACAAAAATAAAATTCCCTTTGCTTCCGTTGCACCGAGGCAGAATCTCAAAAAATAAAACCACAACTATACTTTATCTTAACAGACGCAAGTGAGAAAATAAATATATCTTTTAGTAATCTGTGTGAACTGATCCTTTACGAGCAAACATACGTAACTCCATCTACGTTTCTACTCAGGAGTGTTCCCTGTTCATCTGCCGTCTTTTCACTCTATTCTTGATCTGTTTCTGTGTTTGGGGGGGCGGGTGGGAGGGGGGAGACATGCAGGAAGGGACAGACGAGGATTCCTGTTTACAAAAATACACACAATGTGCTGACCGTCAGCATCCCTCAGACATCTACAGAAAGGTTCAGGAGACCACAAGCAAACAGGAACAGAAACATTGACTTTATATAGAAATATGGACGACACGTCTCCACTTCCTGCCGCTACGTAAAAAGTGAAGCCAAAATATCTCCTTTCCGGGAGCGGCCATCTTGCATTTGGAGTAGAGGCGAGTAGAGGTTTGAGAGAGGCTGTCGCAGCTGTCAATCATGATGTCACACCTCTTTTTTTTAATCCTTTTATCGTCAAATAACTAATTAAAAAACAAACGTATCAGAAAAATGAGCACTTGGACAAACATCAGCATTATAAGAACTACCTAAATTTAATTGGCGTGTACTTTTTACTTTTTTTTTAGTTTGGCTCATGTCCCATCCGTTAACATGGAGGGGGCGGGACTTATGACCTATACCACAGCCAGCCACCAGGGGGCGATCCAGGTGTTTTGGCTTCACTTTCTGGGCGTTGTCATGGCGTCGATATTTATATACAGTCGATGAACAGGACGTAGCGCGAGTATGTGTTATGTAAGTGAGCGCACAGGTAGTTTAGTTTTAGTTAGATGGTGCTTTCAGTGCGTGCGTGACTGATGGTTTGAACGTGTGGGTGGGGGTGGGGGTGTGCCTGGGTGTGGCTGGGCCTACGGGGGCCCACACAGTTCTGCTGCTCACTGAGCAGAGCGGCGGCCTCTCCCGACCCCTTCTCGGAGCCGGCAGAGGGCGAGGAATGCTGGGATTTGGAGGAGAGGGAGGAGGACAGAGTCGGGTGGGGGTTAGAGGCGCACGTCGCTGTACTCAAGGAGGACGGAGGGCTTTGTGAGAGGGGGGTGTGGTTATTCGGAGGAGGAGAGGCCTGAGGCAAAGCCTGGCTCGGCCTGCGGCTTGAAGAGGAGGAGGAGGAGGAGGTGGTGGTGGTGGTGGTTTGGGGCAGAGCGGTGCGGCTGCCCGGCGGCGTCGGCTGAGCTTTAGACGACGGGTGCTTTACGGGAGGCGTGGCCAGGGGCAGCGGAGTGCGAGTCCCCGGCGGCGTCACGGGAGGCAAAGAGACGGACATGTCCAAGCGAACGTGACTGCCGTCTGGAGACTGCGGCGTGCTGTCCAGCCTGGACGCCAGGAGACCGTTCTGGTACTGGGAACGAGTGACCTGAGGAGACAAAACACTAGTGATAACTCTCTTTATCTTAGCTTTAGCATCTCAAACAAGTCTTTATCTACTGGACAATGAGTTGAAACCTTAGTAGTGGTTTGAGAAACATTGCAGAAGTCAGACCGTATCTCGCTTCTCTATGAACTTATATAAAACGCTGCTGCCGAAGTTTTAACCACAACAAGTAAAAGGAAGGACGTTAAACCCATTTTAGCATTTTGACACTTGCTTCCTGTCTCTTTTACAGTGGATTTTAAAATTTCATGACTAGTTTACAAGCCTGTAAATTGTTTAACAATTTCATATTTGTTTCCTAAAATCCTAAACTTTTTAAGTAATTAACTGAAGTGTTCGTTGCCTTTACAGACTAAAAGTTTACTTTTATTTTAAATTTTACAATGACTATTCTACGCTGTTTTATTGTATTTGTATAATGTTTCGTTTAGCACTTTTAAATTTATTTGTTTAAATATTTTTCATTCTAAACATATAATTATGCATATACTGTATATGCACAATTTGGTGTAAAAAATTAAGTTATTATTATTATTATTATTATTATTATTAGGTGAGCAGTGAGTTCTGTATATCTATATTATATTATATATTTATATATAACCACGTTATTCAGCTGATACATCATGTTATTAAATGCAGTCTGACCTAAACTGATTAATGATAAATTCAAAAGAATAACTGCCTTTATCATTCAATAAATTCATTCTCTAAATGTCTAAACGGTGGTGAAATGATGAGAAGAGTATATTAGCAGCTGACATGTTGGTTCTCTATGTATCTGAAACTGGATACTAATGAGTTAATAAGATATTATAATACTCAGAACCTCAATAAAAATACAGAGAAAAATATTTTTTGTATAAACAATTTTTCTTACTGTAGTTGGAGTTATTTAATAAAGGCAGTATTACTCATTCTGACTCATAACAGCAAGGAAATCTTTTGTGAATTTCAGCTTAACTGAACTTTTTCTTGATAACAGGAAAATGATTCACACACACTTCATCTTATCAGCGTGGAGTTAAAATGTTCATTTCTTACTTCTTATCACATTAGCTAGAGATACTAAATCAAAGCACGAAACGTTTGAATTTTAGAAGATAAATGGAAGTCTGACTAATTATATGAGCTTGCTACAGATGCTTGTGTGGTCCTTATTCTGTATTGTATTGTGTGTGTGTGTGTGTGTGTGTGTGTGTGTGTGTGTGTATGAATGGGTGAATTTGGTATGTTTTAATTATTTGCATTTATAGTAGCAGTTTAAAAAGAGACAAACAGAGACAGAAGGGCCTCCTCACCTAAAATAAAAGAAAGTGTAATGAATAGAAATAATTCATTATAAATATTTTTGTGTATATTATTAATTTGATTGTTTTAGGGTACAGTAGGATAATGTTGGTCCCTCATATATCAGACTTAACAGCATTCATAACTGTTGCAGTGGTTTGCAGTTACCTTGACAAACTGCAGGTCTGTCAGAGCACGTACGCAGAAGTCTGGTATGTACTGGAAGGGGGTTCCTGGGATCTGAGTGTTGCTGCCGCCGACGGAGCCGCTTTCCGGAGCGCGCTCAGTGCAGCTCAGGGACGCCGAGCGGTTGAGGTTGCCCCCGTGAGACGGAGAACGGAACTCTGGGATTGGAAAGAGAAGAAAGAGAGAGTGAGTGAGAGAGAGAGACGAGGAGGGTGAGGACGCAAGAAAGAAGAAGAAGAAGAAGAAGAAAAAAAACAGCAAGGGCAATCATGCACACACACACACACACACACACACATAAATACACACTTAAACATTAACAAAAGCAGAAAACACACAGAAAAATAAGATGATGGTGTCAGAAAACAGGGATAAAATATGAGCAGTGAGGTCAGATCACACAAACACACAACGTTAACATCAACATCACACGTTTACTATGATTGATTGATGGCGTAGAGGTGAGAACGTGTTTCAAACATGCCATGCGGCGAGGCAAAGTGCATCGTTTGAGCGTTTCGTGGCTAAAAAAAACAAACAAACAGGAGCTGTTGTGGAGCTGAGAGGACGGAGCTCTCTCATTGGTTTGGGTTCAGTGATGTCATGGAGAGGGGACACGAGCACATCCTCGCTCTGGCCTGAAGGTTAGTGTAGAAGGAGAGCGACGTCGGTGATGATCACAGAACTTCAGTTGAAAGTCGTGTAAGGGGGAGATCAGGCCGGGAGGAACGGCACAACATCTGCGCTTAAAGGAATAGTTCCACGTTTTGGGAAATACTCTTATTTGCCTTTTTTTTGCTGAGAGTTAAAGGAGAAGATCGATACTATTAATTACTAATAATTATTACTTAAAAATCCCCCCTATTTAGCACTCATAATAAACAGTTAATAAGTGGTTTATAACACACTATGATGTGGTTGTAAGCAGATGTAAGTGTTTATTTATGTATTTGTCAACAACTATAACTCCTCCTGTGGGCACCAATAATAAAATACAGCTGTAACAACATAAAATATGTCTTCATAGGAGAAGTTATAATTGCATTTTTAAGTGTTTACATTAAGAAACACTTAAAAATGTCCTTATATCTGCTTATAACTACATTATAGTGTGTTATAAACCATTTATTAATTGTTTATATGCGTTTACTGCTAAATAGGAGGACTTAAAGTAAAGAGTTCCACATAATCAGCTATCCAGCCTCTATTTAAAACCAATCAACCTCTAAAACTCACTAATTAATACCTTAGCTATCCATTTTTCATACCTATTAGCTTCCCTACAATCGAGATACGTGTGTGAACAAAAAAGTTGAAAGTTGCAATATCAAATATTTTCTTCATGTGTTAATTTTGACTTTTACTGATCAAAACAAACCCCAAAGCCACCGTTGGTGATATAAGCAGCGCTCGCAAATCACTTTTCTGAAACAGGCCCGACGCATGAGATTGGTATCGATCTTCTCTTTTTATTCTTTGCAAGAAAGCAAGTAAGGCTATTCCTCTAAATGTCAAACGATTCCTTTCATCAAAGGTCTACGGTCATCAGTCATCAGATTATGCTTCTCCTGTTGTTGATATAATGTCACAGGAGTGATGAAAAGCATTTGACCGTGGATCAGTGTTTCAAAGAGGAAGAGGAGGAGGAGGAGGAGGAGGTGGTGGTGAGAAGGTTAAGAGATTAAAGGACTCCGTACTCAGGGCCCCATCCAGCAAGTCTGTCGGGACTCTTTTCACGCTGTAATAATCTGAGAGTTTATGTCTGCTGACGATCTGTCAACGAACACTGATAGGTAAAGATTACCAAATAGAGTGAGGTTGGTTGAAGTCAAGCGTCTCTTTAATTCAAACTGAACATATGTTGTAGGCACGGAGAGTCTGCAGAGTCTCCGTGGAGAATTCTGACAAGACAAAGGAAAGTCACTAGTATATATTGATGGCCTTGATGCCCTGGGGAGGCACCTTTAGTTGTTTACAGATTCCTTCTAACAGACCAAGACAAAGCTTCACAGAGCTCTCCCTTCCACATGATGACCATGATGTCCATATGACTATCATAGTGTTCCCTTCAAGACCCTGCCGCCAAATATATACATACATATGACCATACCTACTTAACTAATACATGGATTTTTCTATCAAACACCAACCTGCCTCCGTCCTCAGCTGAACATACTACAGTTTGCTTCGTATTATAGTCATTATAGGTGAATCTACTGTAACGTTAGTCAATCAGTTAGTTTATTGGCAGAAAGTCAACACTAATTTAGTCGTTTTAGTAAAAAAAAACTCAAGGTCCACTTACTAGCTAGTTCTGGAGCTTTAAACTGCATCTCAAACAGATATAGTTTGTTCAGAGGAAGACCATGAGATGGGGTTGAAAGTATAGCTCGACCGGTACAAGATTTCTGAGGCTGATATTGATATTTAAGAGTTTAAAAAATCCCATAATGATATATCGCTTGATAGCAATTTTTTTTACACAACCCATAACGTTATTTTTATCAACTGCAACCAAGAAATGTACCGAGCAGGATGTTTTACAGATGAAAGATAAACTCGTCATTACTCTCTTGTGGCTTCAAAACATCCATTTCTGTCAGTTATCAGATCCACCTGCAATGAGTTGATATCAGCCAACATATCTGTTGGAGTCTGGTTGAAAGCTCTAGAAAACCTGTAAGGACCTTGAGTTAAGACGGTTTTTTTAGGTTAAACTAATGTTTGAATGAATGTTTACACTCAGCTGTTATGATAATTGATTAATAGCTGTAATAAATCAAACATTCTCTGCTTCCAGCTGTGATTTGCTGCTTTTCTGTGTTTTGTATCTTTGGGTTTCAAACTGTTCTTCAGACGATACAGTTTGAAGATGTCAGATGGGTTTTGGGAAACTGTAATGTGTATTTTTCACTGTTTTCTCACATTTTATAGATTAAATGATTGAACAATAAATCAGTGACAGATTAATGGATAATAAATGCAATCGCTGTCGTTGCAGTACTAATCTACTGATGTCTTTTCTTCTATTAACTCTATATAAGTCTAATTTACTCATTTGTCACCAGAAAATAGTGAGAAATGGCCATTATTATTTCCCGCAGCCCAAAAGTGACTTCTTTAAATTGCTTTTTTTGTGTTTGTTTTTTTTTTTTTTTTTTTTTTGCATCAACAATCAAACAGCCCTAAATTTTCAATTTGCAGTGATGTAAAACAGAGAGAAGCAGCAAATAAATAGAGTTTGGGTTTTTTTTTGTGATATTCTACTGACAGCAGAATAACTGATTTACCTTCTGAATATATTATTAATGGACTTTTTTGTTAGTGACCAAAATGCATCCATAAAATCTTTTGATTCAGTTTTAATTCCAAATCAAATATCTGACTGCATTTCATTTGGGTAAATGTCTTATATGCCTGCTTGTGTTTAGACAACATTTAACATTTATGAACTTATTTTTTAAATGTATGGCTTTTATTGGTGAAATTTAAAAAAAAAAAAAAAGGTATTGGATGAAAACTTTCTTATATTCCTCAAAATAAGACAACCAAAAAGCGTCTTTTTTGGCATTGGTAGAGTCATATTGACACTTTATATCATTAATATTGAACAATTTCAAATTGATACCCTGTCTGTCCTACTTACAGTATAATTTATCTAACTATTAAGCAGGCCCCTCTTTTAAATGTCAGTCCGAATAAAGTCAAAGATGACTGAAAATAGTAAAAAAAAGTAGAAAAAAAGGGCAAAAGGCAAATAAAACTTTTAAAAATGAAATGTCTTGAACTCTTGTCAACTGTCGGTGTTCACTACAGGTGTGTACTTGCTGGAGCAGGGCTCTGAAGATGATGGAAAGAGTAAATGGTGAAACTGGCTTAACGAGGAACCCCCACCCCCCCACCCTCCTCTGGCCCATGCGAGTGTTTACCTGGGAAACGAGAGAACAGAGAAAACCTCTTAAGAGAGAGGCGTCTTGGAGGGGGGGACGCCACTGATGGGGAGAGAGGAGGGGTGACAGCTGAGAGAGAGGAGGGGGGAGGAAGGGGCAGAGAGAGAGAGATGAACTGGTTTATTTATTTATTTTTTTAGTTTTTCCATTTCAGCAGAGTGTAAATCGCATCCTTGCCGGGTTTCCACTTCTCGTTGGGTGAAGCGTCTGGAGGTTTTTATTTTCACTCAGAAGCCTCAGCAGCTTATTCCACTGTCTCCTTAACCCGCTGTGTTGATTGGTTGGGACGGTAACATGTTGCTATGATACATTGCACTGCATCATACACTGTACAGTGAAGCTCACTGAAATTTTTACTCTCTATGTTTGCATCTTCTGCACTAAAAAATAACTTAAATTCTCTTAAAGTCCAACTGAAATCACATCTAATTTTCCCTTTTTTGAGTCAAAAATAAAGTCAATGTGTTTTTAAATGTATTGTAAATAGTTTTCATTATTAAAATGAAGAGAAAAAATATCAGAAAGTCTCCTTTTTGTCTCAGCCGGCTGGAGGGGCGTGTCGGTGTCTGTGTTTGATTGACAGCAGCTGGCAGGCTATCAGTGTTACTCTATATGAACGGAGACAAAGTAAACAAACTGCTGTAGCTACAAGTCATGTACAGACAGTGTGTTGCGATAAGGGATTGTGAAGAGCACCAACCAAACAGCACCTAACGGGTCCAAAGTGACATTTGAAGGTATGCTGAGCAGCTTTGCAGCTAATTAGCTATCTCGCACCAAACAAACATTCACTGACGTTAGCAGTGAATGTTTGTTTGGTGACTTGTTCAACAAGCTAAGCTGCAGGACAAGTTGTGGGTTCATGTTTGTAAGATATATAAGAAGGAGACTTTAGCAGGAAAGCTAATGTGCGTTGTTGTTCACAGTCTGTGGCTCTTGTATTGTGTAGCAGGATGCAATCAGGCTCAGTGTGACCATCTGCTCTGCCGATAATAGAACGACGCGTTATCGCTTTGTGAAAAGATTTGATTCGCTGTATTGAACTAAGGACTCCAGTTATGTAAGCGGATGATGGAGCAGTATCGAAATAATGTAAAACTGCGGGGTGCCATCATGAAATTAGAGAATTTACAATATAAATTTGTCCCTTTTGGTTTCTGATTTTTTCTCAAAGGAGAACACAAGTGATTTGATGTGTTGCTTTGATTTCAGTTGGACTTAAATCAGTGTTCAAAAATTCATCCAGGTGCAGAAGATGACAAGACACAGAGCACATATAATACTTTGAATTATGTAATAGATAATGCCTGATGTCGTGTATGTTTACTTATTTGAATGGATGCTACACCTGACATGAAGCTGAACCACCTCTGTAATCACACTGCAGTACTCTATGTATGAGTGCAGTAGTAGTTTTTCAGTGTTTGTAATTAGAAATCTGACAAGTATCTTTCCTAGTTAACAACTTGGGGTCAGACTGATACCTGAAAGAACTCCCAACAAATATCTGTATGTGCTACTGCAGTAAACCGGACGGGATTATTACATAACTGGCTGGGTGAGTATTTCATTCTGGACTGTTACAGGTTTGTTGATTAAGTTCATATATTGTCACACTAAAAAATGTTATACTGTTGGTTTCTATGTCTTTAAATTTTCAATATCTGATGTTTTGTCCACTTGTTTTCAGCAGGAACAAGTGATTACCTGAGCAGGTAGTGTACAGCGGATTTTTAGAGCTTTTTCTCTAACAGAGGTAGTTAAGTTAAAAATTGCATGGGGTGTTTAGGATGAGAAATGGTCGTATGTTTGGCTTTAAGTGTTTGACATATACATTTACATGACGCTGGACACGCACACACACTGAGCTGCGTAATGTGCACATAAAGTACAGACAGCATTTGATCCAGGACAGAGAGAGAAACAGAAACAGGTCAACAGGAAAGGAAAAACAGCAGAAAAACATTTTATCAGCAGTTATAATCACCAGCAGTGAAACAGCAGTGATGTGCTTTATAAATGCTGCCTTGATAACTGACATGACAAGTAGGCTCAAACACCTGCCACACACTGACACACACAACCTCTACTTCCCCATTTCAGGCCCTGTGTTCAGGCTACACCTGCATCTTTTTGTGTAAACTTTGCATAATCAGGGAACATGGAAAACAGCTGTGTACACTTGTTGCCTGTGTGGTTGCTCCTATATCTTCATTTACTACAAATCTCACATCACAGCTCCTCAATCTGCGTCCCTGCTGGCTAAACACATCAATGAAGCAAATCAAATGACACAAATTATTAAGTGTCTTACA
Source organism: Thunnus thynnus (assembly GCF_963924715.1). Classification (NCBI taxonomy): domain Eukaryota; kingdom Metazoa; phylum Chordata; class Actinopteri; order Scombriformes; family Scombridae; genus Thunnus; species Thunnus thynnus. The sequence goes on from NC_089535.1 coordinate 4,594,864, forward strand.
AAAAAAGTCTTATGGGAATCCTGCTGAGTAACCTAAAGGTAATTCCTGCAGGAACTTAAACTTTAACAACATTTCTTGCAGGAATTTAAAAGGAAATCAGTATAAACGGATCCTGCACAACCTGGGAATCCTGCAGGAACTCGAGAGGACTTTATCCTGCAGTATTATTGCTTTGTTTATTTCCTACATGATGTCATTAACTGCATCTCGCCTCACATTTGCACCTGCTGCATTACAACAGCAATTCGGATTAAGCCTATTGACTTTTCCACTCCTCTCTTCAAACAAACTGCTTCATTACCGACTCACTGACTCAGCTCTTTGTGAAAGGACATCAGCAGACTGTGGCAAACAGAAAGATCTTCACAGAGGGGGTAACGTGCTAAAGGGATTCCTGCCTATGCTAATCATCCTGCATGTTGGTCCTTTGAGAATTACGTCAATACATACTGCTGTGGTGCCTCATGCAGCAGAACCATTCCTCTTTTTTATTCTACACATTACCTTCTTCTTTCTTGTGAAAACCTGGCCCCTACATTACCCACAATGCAACTTGACCACCGAGAGTTTGGTCAGAGACTGGGGTGTTTTATGCTAGTAGCGGCTAATGTAGCCTGGAGCTGCTAGCGTCTAGCAGAAATGAGGAGCTACACGGGTTTGGTAACCTCATGTCTTTTTAACTCCACACCCCCAGATTTTTTTAGTTTTCAAACTTGTAGTCTTCAGCCCCAACTGACGCTGACTCAGGTGACATCACTTGAGGCAGTTTATCAGATTTTGTCATAAACTGTAAAAAAAATATGGACGTAGTCTCCGTGACGTCACCCAAAGGTTTGTGGACTGCCATTTTGAAGCCTTGAGTTTGGCGATTTGACCATCGCCATCTTTCATATTTGGAGCCAGAAGTGACCATATTTGGACAAGAGGGTGGAGCTGACCCTAGCGCTAGCTACTAGTTTGGTTAGCATGGTGCATTTGGTTAACTGTGATAATGCTAATGTTAATTTCCACTAGTGAAAAACAGGCTTAAAACCATTAAAAGAAAATGTACTTACCGGAAAAACTGAACAGCCGACTCCTTAGAGGGTCTTTTAGTGCAACCAAACACTGGAGATCATTTTCTTAGGCCAAAATGTTACAATTTACTTTCATGAACTGAAAACACTGAAATAGCAGCAGCTACGCCTTTACTCTGTGAATCAGGGGCTACGCCATGGTTACGTTATGTAACTTCATCGTTGTTGCCGTTGCCGTGTAGTGACTTGTCAATCACAAGGTAGCCACGCCCTAAAGCATACACTGCTTTATCATCTATTTTACTCTAAACGGGACCATAATTTACCAAATCAATATCATGCTGTATTGAAGAAGAATTGAAACTAGCGATTGAGACCATAAACTCAACAGTTTACTGAGGTAATAAGTCAAGTGAGAGGTAGGGTCATTTTCTCACAGACTTCCATACAAACATACTTCTTTTTGCCACCAGTGGAGTCGCCCCCTGATGGCCATTAGAGAGAATGCAGGTTTAGGGCACTTTTGCATTGGCTTCACTTTTCAGACCTGGAGCTACCCGCTTGGATATCACACCGCAGCTCCCTCTGGAGACACAAAAGGCTTTATACAACTTTTTACACAGACAAGACCTGGACACACACGCTGAGGTGGACAATCGGTTCCCCTTTAACTGGTTCATACTAACAGTGAGATTTTTTGGGCAGGAGTATTTTGGCATCACAATTTATACAGCTCAGTCGTTGTGAGGGAAATCCTCTCATTCCAACAGCTGCTTCGGGGTCTTTACAGTATGTAGTTTACTGTCCAGATGAAAATCCCCTGTTGCACCTGATAATATAACATCACTTATAATGAGATGTTTGTCTCTCCCTTCACCTACTCTGATTTTAGTGACCACTTTGCTTTAGAAAGACTTCACTTCATGTCAAACTATTCTTCTTTATTTCTGTCACAGCACATCACAGTTGGCAGCTGTATTAATATTTTATACCTTAATACAACTACTGACGCTGCTAAATTTGTTATGTTTTCATTTGCTGACTAAAGGACTTAAAGCTCCGTGCTGTGAAATTCTTTTTACTCTTGGGTAACATTAATGTGTGAATAAAAGAGGCCTTAAGTATCGATATGGGGGCATCAATTATGCTAATAGTTAAATGTCATGAATATGCACCTTTTCATGACTAAGTGACATTCATCAAGTTGAAACGAGACATTTATGTGTGCAGCTAAGAAGCTGAATCTGACCTGAAACACTTGTACGAACAAACCTCGCAGAAAAGAAGTAAGAGAGGTTCAGGAGAAGAATACTAACTTGGTAGAAAACAGGACAGAGTGTGAAAGTGTTGCAGCGTTTTTTTAGTGTTTTCTGTTGATTTGAATGACTTTGTATATGTGTGTGAATGTGTTTGTACGTGCTGTCTCACCCAGTGTTGGTGTACTTAGAGCCATGACGCCGTAGTAGGAGAACGGGCCCGTTTCAAACTTCATGTTTTCGTTTCCGGCTTCCACCTCCACTCGGCCCTGAAACACAAACAAACACACACACACACAGAGGACATTTTGTCTAATAAACCCATTATCTCACAGAAGCCAGGTGTTCATCCAAATGTAATGCAAATTTCTAGAAAATGTGCAACATAAAATTCGAAAAAAGCACATTTCCATCCACTACTGTTATGTGAATATTCAGCGTTGGTTCATCCAGATAAACAGTTGGTGCCATTAAACCGTTGCAGAAGAAGAGGACACAATGAGATTTCATCATTAAAAGAGCAGCAGTCAAAACGATGGAAAACCATGAGGAAAACATGATGAAAATATAACATTTCTGTTTGTTTCATGTATTCCTTTGAGGAACGTTACAGTCTCCTCGTTGCTCCACACACATCTGATGTTTAAGTCTCTTCAGAGGACGTTAAGGTCACACATACATCATGATTAATTCGCTCAGTGTGTTTCCGTAACATTTTGTGGCATTTTACTTTCATCAACACACCAATTTTTCCATCTCAGCAAAGAGTAAATACATGCTGACCATATTTTTTTTTCCCCCGAATGTTTGGCATTTGCACTCAGGGTTTTTTTTTTAATGCACAAATTGAAAATGCAAATAAAAACAGGTGGATTGAACCACACCTGCTGTACATTATAACTGTGTTTGACTCAGTCAGGTGCAAAATCCGGGAGTCGTCTCCTGTGACAGTAACAGAAACACTTTGACGTCCTATAAATATTACATTCTGTCACAGGTGCACCAGTCCAGCGTCCAGTGTCTCTTTACCTCAAACACACACGCACACACACCCGACCTGACAAACATAGCATCCAGTATCTCTGTAGCTCCCTTAGATCTCCGCAACCAGGACACCCCACAAGGTCTATGACACACACACACACACACACACACACACACACACACACACACACACACACACACACACACACACACAGGTTGTTTGGAGGTGGAACAGGAGCAGCTGAGCTCCGGTTGCATGCTGAGTGTCTGCAGTCACTTTATCCACACCTCAGGTGTCAACAACAAAGCCTCCGTGAACAAACACACACTTTCAAACACGGCTCGACACAAACAGCCACCAAATTACAACATTTACACGCAGAACAAACAAGCTTCAAACCGACGGCGCCTCATCTTCTTGTGACAAAATGACAAATCAAAACATCCGCTCAAAAACTTCTGAACATGTTTGAACACTGCTAAAAAATAATAACATGAGTCACGACATAATTATTAATTGTTAAAAATTGTCACAGTTTATTATAATAAAGCACAAGAAGGACTTCCTGCATCAGAAAATTCAGTCCATTTAAGAGCTGCGCTTTGTCAAATTAGGTCAAAACCTTGTATTATGGCTGTAAAGTGTATGAAATGCTTTTAATTTGACAGATACAGGAAGTGGTGACACGTGGCAACCCCTGGCCGAGTCGACCAATCAAAACGCAACATTGGTCGGCCTTCGACCTGTAGTTTCATCACTCAGTCAGTGACTCTGTCCGCTGTGATAACAGAAGCACTGATTCTTCTGGAAATATCTGTTAACTTCTGACACTTTCCTGCCAGGAAACCGGCTAAAAGGAGAGAAACAAGGATTTAACGGAACTAACTGACCCACAGGACTGAAAAACGTAACTCAGTCTCCCTGCTGGTTGTTCCAACACATTCAAAATCACCGTTACCACTTTTTCTGCTAGCTTTTTCGTTAACAAGCGGCCCTGCAACCCCAAAAAATATATATTTAAATAATAGAATTAATATCATAAACGCACAACAACTAGTCGATTCGCTTGAACTAACGATTACTAGTCGACTAGGAAAATCTTTGGTGGGGGGGCAGCCTTAATCTTCACTATCGATTAATCTGTCAATAATTTTGGAGTCTTCGGCTCCAACTGACGCTGACTCAAGTGACATCACTTGAGGCAATTTATCAGATTCTACACAGCTCCCTCTGCAGACAGGAGGACTCCCCAACACCTGGAACCTCTTGGCTTTGTTCTGCGTTGTAGATTTCTCAAAGAACTTGAGGTTGTGATATGTAGCACAACAAGTTAGCAAAGCTGTAAACAGAGCTCCTGCACGTGCTCAGTGGCGTCTGTCTTACACAGAACTACTCTCCAGAGACTGAAAACATGATCGCTGTTATTAGTCTTTGGAGCCGTTTCTAAACAAACTAACATGACCAAACTCTTTATAATGAAGGAACATGTCACCCAGTGCAGCGGTGTGGCTCACTGACATGTTTTTAATAGTTTCTGGACAACAACGGAGGTCTATGGCTTTGATACACAGACTAGAGATGTGCAGAGGGCCCAGTATTTGTATTTGTTGAGGCAGCAAAATTATTTGTATTTGTATTTGAATAAAAGTGAAAAGAGGCCTAAAAATCCTGTTTTTGTTTTTATTACGCTTATAATTTTAGAAAATTAAAGATGAAAATTAAAGTGATGTCCAAATTAAGAAATATGCGTCATGTAGCAGGTGGATGTGACTCCCCTCACTGAGACCTGCTGATAGACGTCACAGCGGAGCAGAGGAGAGACACTGAGATAGCGACTATAACTGACCTGCTCGCTGGTATGTTTTGTTTTTTTCTTCCCAAAAACAAATAATTTTAAAAATATTTGTATGAAACAAATATTCGTAAAAAAAACCAAAAAAACCAAAAAAAAACACTCTTTGTGCTTTGCCAAATAAGGTATTTGTATTCGGGCACACCCCTAACACATGCAATGCTTGTTAGTAGATCAGTTCATTGTTGGTTTGGATCCAAACATGAGATTTGTTGACAATAAGAAAAACACAGAATATCACCTGCCTTATCCTTTAAGGAATTAATCATTAAATGTAAAAAATGTCAAAACAATTATGCGAAAATGCCCCTCACAGTTTCTCACAATCTCAGGTGACGTCTTCAAATGTATTAAATGTATAAATGTTTTGACCAACAGTCAAAAATATTCAGTTAACAAAGATGTAAAACAGAGAAAAGCAGCAAATCATCATTTTTTTTGCTGAAACAGTTAATCGACTATCAAAATAGTTGCTGATAAACTTTCTGTCGATCCACTGATTAATTAATAATTTCATCTCTCGTGTGTCGATCGTCTCCGTCGCTCACTTCTTCCCTCTCTTCCTGCTGCAGAGGAGGGATTTACTGGCAGAATGAAACTAAACTCCTCTCCGCTGTTTATTTCACACTCCATATGCTCCGCTGTGTCGTCTCTCTCGCTGTCTCTTCTCATCTGCTTTTCTACTTTGCCACCCTCTTTAACCCCTCAATCCCCTTTCCCCTCGATCTGTCCCTCTCTCTTACATAAGAGGATCTATTAGTGAAGGTCGTGCAGAGCGAGGAGCCCCTCTGACACACCCGTGATCATCAGAGCGAAACAGAGACAACAACAACTGTTTGTGTGTCTGCATGAATATATTTATATCGTAATGGATGATTATTAACAGCTATATTGAGCGACACATTTGATTTATTCCTCCAAAACTTACTAAGAACGTTTTGTTTTGCAGCTTTTCGGCATTTAGTGCTGAATATTAGAGACGGACACACTAATATTCAGAGATATGTGCAGATACAAAAATGTGTTGTTATTCAAATTTAAAGTGTAATTAGAGCTAAAACAATTACACTAGTTGATTAAGTGAGAAGACAATCGACAGATGATTAATCTACAACTATTTTGATGATTCATTTATCGTTTAAGTCATTTTTCAAGTAACAATACCAAACGTTTTCTGCTTCCAGCGTCTCTAATGTGATAATTCGCCACTTTTCTTTGTCCTTTGTGATATTGAAACTGAATATTTTAGAGTTTTGGACTGTTAGTCAGACAAAATAAGACATTTGAAGTTTGGTTTATGGAGAGTAGAACTGCCACTTTTCACTATTTCAACAATTTGTTGACCAAATATATAGTATATCAAGTAAAACTACAAAACAGTTTCTGTTTCCAGCTTCTCAAATGTGCTTTTGTCTGTTTTACATCATTGTAAATTGAATATTTTGGAGTTTTAGACTGTTGGTCAAACAAAACAAGACATTTGAAGACGTCTGGGAGTCTGGAAACTAATTTTTCCTATTTAAAATAATCCCAAAATAACTGACAGATTCATAGACAATGAAATGTAGGGCCGTAGGTAATGATGATTATTTTCATAATAGATTAAACTGCCAATTATTTTCTTGTTTAATCAGATAATCGTTTTGCCTATAAAATGTCAGAAAATAATGAAATTTCCTGTTTTAATCTCTCTTACAGCCCATGTTGACATCTTCAAATGTTATGTTTTATCTGATCAACAGTCAAAAATCTAAATATCTTCAGTTTAATATTGTTAATGACACAGAAAAGCTTCAAATCATCACATCTGAGAAGTTGTAACCAGCTAATTTTGGGCATTTTTGCGTAAAAATGATTAAAATGATTAAATTGTTGCAGCTCTGATGAAATAATATGAAAATAATCACTAGCAGCCATATTTGTTGAAAATCTAAACCCTGACTAATACTTCCATCAAAACAAGTAGTTTAACCAATAAAATGTCCCTATTTTATTAATATTGGCCAGTAACAGATCTATGAAACATTATCAGTATAGAAACTGTCAACTCAGCAGGGTTCCTCTGAAATAACACAAACAAAAACACCCACGTAATTACCTTAAGTCAGGTGTGTCTTAAAAGGTCAACGTGTTTAGAAGCTGCATCTGTGTTAATACCCTCACCAGACCGACGCTGTGACCCGACATAAACCTGCTTTTGTCACCAAATTAAAAAACGGGGTCAACCTGCGTTATCTAATCTGACTTCATTATGAGCCTTAAACCAGCAGGTGAGACGAGACCGACGCTGTTCAGCTGCCATAACGGACACACCAAACAGTATTTTTACTATTAATTACTATGTATTTTATGTATTTTTACTATCAACATCACTGCTGTTTATTTATTTATTTACCTTTTTTTCATGTGACATAACATTTGGTGACACATTACAGTTACTAACAGGATATCCACATTTTCCTGTTTTCAAACTGAATGTGTTTTATATGTGTTGATACAAGTTGAAACTGTTTTCTATGTCGTGTATAATTGTACTCTGTCATATACTGTCTGTAATGCTTTTGTATATTGTGTGTTTATCTGTTTTTGTGTTTTCTACTTGTTGAAAAGACATTAAAACAAGACCTAAAGTTCATTCTTGGCTTTGGAAATTGTATTTTGACAAATTAATTTGAACTCAAGGTCCACTTACTTGCTTTTTCCAGTCAGTTTTCCAGTGATTTTAGCCACTGTGCTCGTAAAAATATTAGATACTGATATTATCTGTGAAAAATCGGATTGTTGCACCTCTAAAGCAACATCTGTAAAAACAGTTTAAAAAACAGAGTGTCTCTGGTCATCTGTGTGTGTGTGTGTGAATGTGTACCTGCAGAATGAGTATGAAGTAGTCCACAGGTTTGCCTCTCTGGTACAGGAAGTGCTGCGGCGAGCGTTTGTCATTTTCGTTGAACTTAACTTCATGGATGACGTCTGGGTGTCTGAGGATCCTCAGTAAAACCTTCTCTGTGATCTGGAACGGGCTGAACAGACTCACCTCTGGGAGAAGATGGAACAAAACAAAGATATTGATAAAGAATATTAGTTTTGTGTTTTATAAAGAAGATTTTTTTTACTTCTTAAGCAGCGATTTCTGTAGCTGCTAAATGCTAACTGTGTCTGTTTGGTGCTGAGCAGGTCGTGTACGGTGGCTTTTTAGAGCTTTTTCTCTGAAAACAGCTGCCTGCTGCCAGAATCCTGTTTCTGGATTTCAGCTCTGTGTTTAACACCATCCGACCAGAGCTCCTCCACCATAAGCTGTCCCAGCTGGGCGTGCCTGACCCAATCTGTCACTGGATATTCAGCTTTCTGACAGACGGGACTCAGTGTGTGAGGAGGGGTAAGAACTCCTCCAGAACCCTGAACCATCAGCACCAGAGCCCTGCAGGGTTGTGTGCTCTCCCCCCTACTATTCACCCTTTATACTAGGGATGTGCAGAGATCCCAGTATTTGTATTTGTATTCGAATAAAAGTGGAAAGAGGCTTAAAAATCCTGTTTTTGTTTTTATGACACTTTTAATTTTAGAAAATTAAAGTTACAATAAGTGTTCATGAATAAACTACCTTATGAAGGAGGTCCCCACATCGGGTCTTGAACTGGAGTCTCCCAGATCATAAACGACTGCGCTGACTACTGAACTAAAACTTTACTCATCACCTCATGCAGACAGACCTCTACCTATTTATACACCCATAACACAGAGACAGCACACCATATAACATGTAGGGAGGAACTTCAAAGGTGATTCTTGCTTTGCACTTTTCATTTATTGCCTATTTTTTACAACCTAACTTTGTGGAAAGGAGAAGGGGAACAACAGGTTATGGAGAATCCGTTGGGAGCACTTTGCTTGTGTCAGTAGTTCAGCTTTATCTCTGGGGAACACCCCCCACAAATAATTTTTAAAATATTTGTATGAAACAAATATTCATATAAACCCACTATTTGTGCTTTGCCGAATAATGTATTTGTATTCGGGCAAACCCCTACTTTATACTAACACTGCACGACGGACGTCTCCATCAAAACTTCTCAAATTAGCTGACGACACGACGCTGATCAGCCAAATCCATAACGGTGACGAGTCGGCCAACAGGCAGGAAGTACAGCGGCTGGTGTCCTGGTGCAGAGCCAACAACCTGCAGCTCAACACCATCAAAACTGTTGACATGGTAGTGGACTTTAGAGAGGGCAACACTGTCTTGCCCCCCTTCACATTAAACACTGCAGAGGGCCTAGTATTTGTATTTGTATCTGTATTTGTTGAGGCAGCAAAATTATTTGTATTTGTATTTGAATAAAAGTGGAAAGAGGCTTAAAAATTCTGTTTTTGTATTTATTTTAATTTTAGAAACTAGTGTTACAATAAGTGCTCATGAATAAACTACCTTTAGAAGGAGGTCCCTGCACCGGGTCTTGAACTGGAGTCTCCCGGATCAGGTGGAGAACAACAGGTGATGGAGTCCCTTGAGATTTACCCCTGATAGATGTAACTGACTGAGATAACGATGTAACCGACCTCCAAACTGGTATTTGACGATTTTTTTTTTCCTTCCCAAAAACAAATAATTTTAAAAATATTTGTATGAAACAAATATTCGTATAAAACCCACTATTTGTGCTTTGCCGAATAATGTATTTGTATTCGGGCACATCCCTACTAAACACAGCAATTCATTCAGTTCAATCATTTAGATTCTTGGCACCACCATCAGCCAGGACATTAAATGGGAGAATCATACACTTTCCATCTGTAAAAACACTCAACAGAAGCTTTTCTTTCTGAGGCAACTCAATCTGCCACATAATGCTGGTGCAGTTTTACACCACCATCATCCAGTCCATCCTGACCTCCATACTGGTCTGGTTCCCCTCAGCCACCCAGAGAGAGAGAGAGACAGGCTGCAGCACATCGCCTGCCCTCCCTCCATGACATCCACACCTCCAGGGCCAGGAAACCAAACAGGCATCCTGGCTGACCCCTCACACCCCGGCCACCACATATTCAGGCCCCTCTCCTCTGGGAAGAGACACCAGACACAAGGACACTTTTTCCCCTGTGCCATAAAACTCATTAACTGCTAAACCCAACTCCCCCTCAGCCTACAGACCTGCTGCTATCCTGCACCTGCCACTTTAAACCCCCCCATCCCCCCACCCTGCATAACAGTGTCAGTGTTTTATGTTATTAATAGATTTTATTTATTTGTTAGATTTTCTACTGAATATAAACGTCTTTGCGTGTCTTGAAAGCAAATTCCTTGTATTTCTATACAAATAAATAATTCTTGAATCCTTGAATCCTGCTGCAGCCAAAAACATCGCTATGAGACGCTGAGAGTGAACCGAAACAGTAAAGTTGCAGCCGGACAAATAAACAATGAGCTGAAACTCTCTATAAAGCTCCGTAAAGCCGAGAGAAGCTGCAGAGTCTCTGATAATTCTCTGTAGGTTCATCACTACGACCAACACACTGACAGATCAGACACTGTTATTATAAAGAATAGTGAGTACAGACTCTTTAAATAATTGTTGCTCTGTTTAAACATTTCAAATATCATTACATCTGTTGTACATTACAAGCTGTGTTCAGACAGAAGGCAAAGCTCATTTTTCGTGTGGAATGATTACGTACAAAGTCAATGCAAAGATGCGAGTAGGTGAGAATTCGCCCCAGGTGACGTGAATAGATGCAATTACGCATCTAAATTAGCTGATAATGTTTCAACTTGAGCGAAAAATTTGCGCTTATCACGGAGCTTTATGAATGTACTTCTTGATCGTACAGAGGTGAGAGGAGAAAAAAGGAGACTGGAGGGAAATAACAGGAAGAACCAGAGTTTCTGGTGAATTCTGAGTCGGTGTGTCCGTTGCTTGCTAGCTTACAGCTAATGTACAATAATGTATTTTGGCTGTTTGGGGAGAATAAACACATATTATCCAGCGGTCAAACTGGTGTGAGTAACGCAAGGTGAATATTTGCTTTCGCAGTCTGTCTGAACACAGTTTAAGAGCCAAATAATGATCTGGAAGGGTGTTTATTACATATATGCAAATAAATCTACTTATTATGTGTAATTAAAAATAAATATTCATAAGAAAATATTCACTAAACTGCACTGAAACTGTATTTATATGATGGTACTTGAGCTCCATCGAAAACTATTTTTCATAATCTTTTTTTTTTAATTTAAATGATGATGATGATGTTTAGTTGATGATTATTTTGGAGTTGAAGTCCTGCACTCTGTATTTTTTGTTAGTATTATTATTTTAATTATTATTTAATGAGACTTAATGGTTCTTAATAGACTGTTTTTTATTCTATTTAACAAAAAAGGAATTTATTTGTGTATTTAAATATAAACTACATACTGTATCCATAAAAAATAACATCAAGAGACTGTTTAGTCTGTTTCACAGCAAGGTCACCATGAATCAGTCCCACAGTGGCCGCTGTTAATCCACTGGAGACTCCGACTGCAGAGAAACCGTCTGCTCAACGACAGTGAAACAAATCTGTGCCGGCTCGCTGGCTGAGAATAGCCGCCGCCACCGCCGCCCACTCAGAGCTCACCTGTGGCCAGGAAACGATGAGCTGCCAGCATGAGCTGAGGAGAGATCTTCACCTTACTGTCGGCGTCGTGCTTGAAGGCGGAGAAGTCGCGTTTGCTTTTATTGGGGTCCACTTTTTTCCTGTTTCTGTTGTCAGCTGCGGAGGAGACGACACAAAGAAAGAAAGAAAGAAAGAACAGCGGAGGGAGAACGGAGAGATGACGGATGAGTTAGAAAAACACACCGAGCCTCATGCAAGAATATTTACACGTTGTCCTCCTAAATCTATTCTGTGAGGTTTGCTCGTACGAGTGTTCAAACTTGGTCTCAGCCTGCTGAACGTCACCTGTTCATGAATGTTCCTGAGATTTCATCATTATATTATTATAACTGACGCCCCTAAAAGTATCTGCGGCTGCTGCTGTCAGAAACCAGCAGACACATTTATCAGCGTCAGTCGTCGTATTAGAGGAGCTGAAACTATTAGAAGATACGAATCCATCAGAGCAGCAGCTGCACTGTCACAGAAATAAAGAGGGAACGCTTTGATGTGAAGTTAGATGCTAAAAAAAAAGTCTTTCTAAAGCAAAACGCTCCATCAGAGATATCAGAGGAGGGAATATTACAGCCTGCAGTAGCTGCAACATGACGTGATACTGAACAGAGAGACACTGAAGCAGCTGTTTCCTGCTGAAATCTAGACGTTGATGCACCAAAATATGCCAAAAAAAACCTCATAAAATCTAAAAAAAACTCTCAGTAAACTGGCAGCCATGATGGTGATGATATGCTGAACAGAATATTAATCAGTTTTATTTAAACTCACTCAGACAGACTTTATAACTGTAGGTCAAACAACTTTTTGCCCTTGTGAAGAAATCTGTTCATGGCTCTGAACCACTCATGAATTATGTTCATACCTCAGATAAAAAGTCTAAATAAAGCCACCGATTCCCTTAAATAACTCATATTGGCCTCTTAAAGAGGACATATCAGGCACATTTCCAGCTCTATATTTATATTCTGGGGCTCTACTGGAATATCTTTGCATCATCATTTCCAGTTAAAAACTCCTTATTTATCTTCTACTGGTCCTTTATGCAGCCCCTCAGTTCAGCCTCTGTCTGAAACAGGCCGTTTTAGCTCCTGTCTCTTTAAGGCCCCGCCTCCTGATGAGCCCACTCTGTTCTGATTGGTCAGCTTCAGGAAGCTTCCTTCGGCTCCGGAGGCTACGTAAACAAACTATAGTTGTAGTAGTGTAGATTTCACTGTTTCTAAAAACAAAGTGTTCAGATCAGGCTGAAGCCCTGACTTTTGACTTGCAGGCAGCATTGCTACATATGTTCACCTCAAGTTTTGGAACTTTTACCATGTTTAGCAACATAACAGTATAAAACTTACAGAAAATCACATATGTCTCCTTTCAGAACAAATCATATGAGAAGTTCTTGCATGAGGCTCGTTGTCGACAGGATATCAGTGTGTTTACATGCGTGTCGCGGCAGCTGACTCACTGTAAAGATCAGATTCATCCAGGATCTCTGATTTGATAATCTCCTCGATGACGTCCTCCAAGGTGACCAATCCCAGCACCTCGTAGAAAGGATCTCCCTCCCCCTCGTCGTTCACTTTCTGGACGATGGCCAGGTGGGATTTACCTGGCGGGGATAGAGAGAAAGAGAGAGAGAAAGAGATCACCTGAAGGTTACAACCAGTCGTGCTGAATCTGTGTATCAACACTATATGATTTTATGACACTCCCTTCGTTCCTGTAAAATAAAAAAAATATCAACTGCCAGGAAAGTAGAGCGGCGTCAAACACAAGAGAGGAGAGGAAGTTGTGAATTTCGCTGCAGCTGCTGCCTCCTAAACTTCCAGCAGCTGGCCTTCAAACAGACTCTAAATGAAAACATCTCTCTTTTTGTTTTTCTATTTTGGAGGCAGCGTATCAGCAGTCGAGCCGCCGCCGTTCGATCTGTCAGAGCTCTCGGTGGATTTAGTCTTTAGACTGCCAGGAGGACAGACTGATGCCTTAATATAGCCCAGAGTGGACTAAGAGCTTTGGAGAGAAGAGCTGGAGGAAACTGCCAAAACGAGATGAAGACAGAGGAGGAGAGGCGGAGAAGAAAGAAAAACAGGAGATTAATCCACTTGTTGGCAACGTTCTCCTCATTAAAAAACGTACACAGTTTTTTGTTTGCATGTGAGCCAGCAAATGTCTGCAACAAATAACTGTAACATGACATAATCACATTCATGAACACTGACGCCTGCCAAAAAAGAGCTGAGTAAAGGCACAGAGTGGAAAGCACAGAGTGAAAGCACAGTACCTGGTGAACAGGACAGAGAACCTGTCACAGTGACTGAGCGTCACACACCAGCAACGTCTATTTTGGGCTTTTCAGTGATGCTGCTGTGTTTGCATGAGTGTACAATGTACTTGTGGCCTTAAAGGACGGGTCCACAGTTTTTTAAATGTGTCTTAAAACAACAGTCAGGAACCTAAATGAACATTAAACATGTTCTTCTTGCTGTAATCATTCCTCCTGTTCATACCGACCATTAGAAGATCCCTTCATAATGCACTTACGATGGAAGTGATGGAGGACAGAATGTACAAAAATGTATTTAAAAGTTTATCTGAAGCTAATATGAAGCTTCAGCATCCAAATGAGTCAAATCAAGTAGATATCTTTCAACATTACAGTCTTTTTAGTCCCAAAGTCCCTCTTTTTGTTACTATACTTCCACCTGCAGCTCAACAGGGAAACACTGTCTGAGGAAACACAAAGAGGGAATTTGATGCTAAAAAGACTGTAAATGTGTCAGATATCCACTTGATATGACTAACTCAGACTGCTGAAGCTGAATAGAAGCTTCACATCTACTTTTAGATGACTGTGTGGACACACTGTGGATTTTGGCCTCCATCACTTCTATTAAAAGCACATTTGAAGGATCTTTTAATATCCAGTATGAACAGGAGGAATGATTACAGTGAGTTCATATGGACACCTGACTGTTGCTTTAACACCACCTGTGCACCTGGCGTCTGAAGTCACAAAATGATTGTTGTCCTGTTGTTTTATAATCTAAATATCTTTGCATAACCGTCACTATAAATCTGTCTAAAATGACAGATTAGATAACATAACCGGTATTAGAGGGAAGTATTTGTATATTTGGGTGGTGTGATATCATATAATGAGATAACAAACATTATTTAAATGACCAAAGTAGCGTAAATATCCCAAATGGACAATAATGAGCCATAAAAATAACAATAAACAAGCACAATGAACAGCCGTGTGCATGTTCCAGCTCCTCCAGTGTGATTATTTGAGTTCATTGATAACGTCCATACTGATTACATCATGTTTCAAATGTTTTATGTGCTATAGTGATACATAATCATCAAAAATATAGTGTAATTGTGATTCACAATGGAAAAAAGTAAATAAACAAATATAAATAATAGAAAAAAGAGAAAGAAGAGAAGATTATTTTACTCTGTTTCTGATTGTAAACTGAATATTTTTGTGTTTTGTGCTGTTGGTCAGACAGTGATACGTCATTCTGGGCTCTGAGAAACTTTTTTTTCCGCATGAACATTTCAACGACAAAGCAACTAATAAATAATTGAAAGATAATCAGCTGATTAACTGGTGATAATGAGATTCATTGCAGCTACAGTTGTGCTAATCAACTTGCACGAGTTTATCAAATAACTCAACACAAACATGAAGAACTCTTTTAAAACAACCCATAAAGATCATTAACATTTAATGAAGTTATTTCCATTAAAACCTTCATATCTGATAAACTGTCATCCAGCTCATGAACTTCCTGTCGTCTGCGTCTGTGGACCAGAACCAGTCAGAAGTCCGGTGCTGAACGGTCTGCTGACACTGAGCCATTATGAGTCATTCTTCATGCCGGCATCAGCCTGTTGAACCGGCGCTGTCACCACCGGACACAGAGCCAGGCCTGCTGGCATTGTTGCAGCCGGTGGCTACTGACATTATGACTCACGTCTCAAACAGCATCATCATCATCATCATCAGCTGCTGTTCTGAGAGCTGAACAGCACTGAGCTGATGTCAACACTGTTACTGTGTTTCCTCTAAACTCTCTCTGTCCCTGCCTGTCTATCCTCCGCTGGGAGGTCAGAGGTCACGGTCAGCGACCCTGCAGCAGCTTCAGATTAGCGGTTTGCTTTGAGGCAACTTCAGCAGAATAAACATTAGCTGGTACACGGCTTCAACCTTCAAGCTGAGGGACGTTTTCCTGTTTAAAGTGGCTGAATGACTGAATCAGCAACTAGTTTGATAATCGTTTAAATCACTTTTCATGCTAAACATGAGGATTTTCTGCTTTTCTCTGTTTTATATCATCATAAACTAAATGTCTTTGAGTTTTCACCTATTTGTCAGATAAAATAAGCAATTTAAAGACGTCAAAAAATTACTATTTCACTATTTTACTTGGTTAGTTGCAGCCACAGACCTGCTAATTAACATTTTGGATCCCAAACATCATTTCAAGATCAAGTTTGTCAAACAAACAATGAAGATTTTGAATCATGAACATGAACATTGCAGGAGCAAGTTGTTTTTCTTCATTATCAAATGACTCATATAGAAATTAACAACAACAAACAAACTAAATTTTTTAAAACTACCAAAGTTTTGAGGAGCTTCATCTTATAAAACACACTTAAAACATTTTATGTCATAGAAACAGCTAAAGAGAGCAGGTTACAGCTAGCTAGTGAGCCACCGTTAGCTGTAACTTGCTTCTCAGCTTCAAATTTCAGAAATTTTCACCGACTACCTCAAATATCTTGTTTTGTCCAACCAGCAGTTCAAAACCCCCCCGAAGACACTCAGCTCACAAAAATATAAAACAGAGAAAAGACTGTTCCAAAGAATGTCTCGAGGTTACCGATTAATGGATTGTTTCAGCTCTATTTGCAGCCCTGCTACAAATGAATAGAATAAAGGAATTAAATATCTTAATTCAATAGCATTCTCACAGCATTCATCATCATCATCATCATCATTATCATAATGAGCTTTAATCCAACGCAGGTATGACGCCGTTATGATCCCGGCGTTGTATTCAAAGTGCCGATATCAGCGCTGAACTTTCCTAATCCTGCACGCCTGAATGTGCAGATTTTCATCCCATCAAAAACACTCCAGCGGATGATTTCAGTGATTAGTTGCTGCTCTCTGACTGAAGATGATCAGCAGTAAAATCCGCCGCCGCCGTGCTGGAGTGTTGACGGGGAATAAAAACCCGCCGCCGGATTATGAAACACTGATGTGGCCAATGAATAAAATGCCACATAATCCAGTGCAATGTTGCAGATGTGTTATGTTCATCTACAAATATTTCAGGGCTTATTATGTGATTTCACAGAAGTCAAACGCTCCTGCATCACCAAATAAAACCCAGCTGTGTCCTGGCTGTGAAGTGAGTGACGTTGAAGCCAGAACTGAAACAACTGGTTCATTAACTGATTTTGATAATTCATTCATTCCTAAAAGGTCATTTTTAAGCAAAAATGGCAAATATTTATTGGGTCCAGCTTCTAAAATGTGAGTATTTCCTGCACTTATATGATAGTAAGACAAGAAGAAGACATCATCATGGACTCTGGGAATTTGTAATCTCTATTTTTTTGCTATTTGCTGACATTTTATAGACCAAACAATTAACGAATTAATTAAATGATAAACTGCAGTTTAGATAATAAAGAAAATAATTGTTAGTAGTGGCGTAAAATCAGACTCTAGACTTCAGTATCTTCATTCTTACCTCGTGTCTAGACAGCAGGAGTGTCAGATGCGTTTTTCACGCACACGTCACAGAAAACAGATACGCAGCTGTCTTTGTTGGCTCTGTGCACACTTGTGTCTCACCGCGGTCTGACGCGTTTATTTACACTTCAAGTCTATTTTCCTCCGTTTTACATGCATCACTACAGTCATGTGTGTTGGGCTCTGAGTACTTCCGACACGCGGGTGACCTACGCTCAACACCGCACCTGAACGCCTCCCGTGTAGACACAGACGGAGCTGCTGCTGCTCTGTTGACGTGCTGCTCAGCTACACTTGCTGTCTAGACATGGCGTTACTCTTCATTATTTCAAATACTGACTTTTGTGTGGATAAAACTGTTTTGCTCATTACAATTTACCCCAAACGGTAATTAGATAAATATAATTTATGAATATAAAAATAAAATGGTTAGGGCTTTAAGGTGGCTCCTTCCTGTTTACCTAAAGAAATATTCGATATTTTGGAAAAACATAGAAATCTTCTGCCATGAACTGCTGTTTTTACACTTCAGTTTTTGTTCAGATTAAACAAACAAGATATGAAATGTTAATTTCCCAGTCCTTGAATTTTATATCTTCATCTATATTTCTTATTTTGGATCATTAGTTGGACAAAACAAGCAAACTGAAGACGTCACCATCGGCTCTGGGTAATTACGAATGACATTTTTCACTATTTTTTTTTTATAGACTAAACAATTAATAGGGAAAATAATTGTATTATCGAGTAATCAATACTGAAAGTAATAATTAATTGCAGCTTTAATTTAATGAAGTAGTATAACAGAAAACACTGTGAAGAGGGCTGCTATAAACTATGAACCACAGTGTTTATGTCAAGTTAGAATCAATGTAATGATTACTTTCATTATTGTTAGTTCCAATCCCAGAAAACTATAAAATCCTCACATTTAAGAAGCCGGAACAAGCAAATATTTGGTATTTTTGCTTAAAAAAATGACTTAAACAACTCTGTCAAGCTAATCATCGCAGCTCTAAATCATTGATAGATGCAGAAACGTTCTAAAATGAGATGACGGAGGGAAAATTTGAAGATGAAGGAAAGAGGAAGAGCTTTTGATAGATTATATAATTGGTGACAGCTCTCATGCTGCAGATCAGGTGTGTCGATGCTACTGAGCACTTTTGTTCTTTTGCACCTTTTTAAGTGTGTTTCATTACAACCTCAACTGAAACGTGGTGTTTGTTGCATCACATTTGTGTTGTTGTTGTTTACTGGTTTTTTGCGTGCGTGCTGAAATGTAGGCTGAAATGATGTTCCACTCGTCAATGTAGCTGCGGATCAATACAGACAGAGGATACTGAGGGAGGGACAGACGGGAAGTGTTTTTGTGTGGCTGCAGGTTCTCATTACAAACAAAACACAACAGCAGCTGATTTCACTGCAGCTTCTCTCAGTGAGGAGGATGAATCAGTAGAATCAGCTGCTCAAGTGTTGTATGATGCAGACTAACGTTTATTTTCATTATCGATTCATCTGTTGATTATTTTCTCAATGAATCAATTGCTTGTTTGGTCTATAAAATGTCAGAAAATGATGAAAAATGTTGATAAATGTTTCCTAAAGTCCAAGATGACGTCCTCAAATGTCTTGTTTTGTCCACAACCCAAAGATATTAAGTTTACTGTTATAGAGCAGTGATTCTAAAAGTGGAGGTCCAGGGCCGCTCAGGGGACCTTTAGGAGGTTCCAAAAAGAAGAATAATTTATTTACACTATATTTCCATCAATATACAGTGTCCGAAATTAACTTTTTGGATCATCTAGCAGCCAAACGAACTGCTAGATGAAAAAAAATCCACCAGCCAAAATAATAAATTCCCTTTTTGTGTCACATACACATTCATTTCAGTACATTTCATTGAGATAATAAGCTATTATGTTGAATACACACTTAAAGAAGAGGCCAGAGTAAAGTGTAGTGACAGTGACAGCAAACATGAGTAATTTCCCCCCGAGCAATCATGCCAGATATTTTATTACACAACTATTTTCGTACCAACGTTTACCCGCCGGCGTGGCCTCCAGAGATTTACTCACCAAACGAAAAATCCACCCACATTTGGCGCTTGGCGGGTGTTAATTTCGGGCTCTGAATAAGTGACACAATGATAGAATGTATGTATGACTATTTTGGTCAAGATGGGTTTCATACATTTTCTATAAGAAAACAGATGGAGGTCTGTGGTCTAATTTGTGTCAGTTTAGGGTCTTTGATGTGAAAAAGATTGAGAACCACACTCATAGAGGACTAAAGAAACCAGAAAATATTCATATTTGAGGAGCTGGAACAGAGAATTTGGATTTTTTTTCTTAAAAAAATGATGAAAATGATTAATCAATTATCAAAATAGTTAGCGATTAATCTAATAGTCAACAACTAATCCATTAATCAACTAATCATTGCAGCTCTAATGCACACACACACACACACACACACACACACATTTATATATCTCAGATCATGGTCACTTTTGGGGACTTTACATAGACTTACATTCATTTCCTGGAGACTTACTCTAACCAGAACCAGAACCACTGACCCACAAATCAGCTTTCTCCCAATTGGAAACACAGCTTTTGTCCCTAATTGGACAAACTGTCCCCAATTAACTGGTCCTCAGTCTGAAATATGTTCCCAAAAGTAGCTTATGACACACACACACACACACACACACACACACACACACCTTTCTTGAACTCCTCCAGCATGGCATCCAGCTTGGTGTCGTGAAACACAAAGTGCACTGGGTGGTTGTAGAACTTGGTGATGGTCTTCAGGGTGGTGCAGTCGTCCGGATCCACAAAGGCCAGGTCCTTGACGTACAGGATGTCCACGATGTTGGACCTCTCGTCATCATACACAGGTATACGTGTGTATCCGCTCTCCATGATCTCAGACATGGTGTTGAAATCCAGCACGGCGTCGGCCTGGATCATGAAGCAGTGTCCTAAAGGTGTCATCACATCCTCTACAGTTTTGGTCCGCAGCTCCAGCGCGCCCTGGATCATGTTCATCTCCTCTTTCACCAGGTCGTTGTAGGGCTCCGTCACCTTCAGCATCTCCACCAGCTTCTCCCTGTTGTACACGGTGCCGATCTCCTGGCCCAGCAGCACGTCCAGCAGCTTGCTGACGGGGAAGGACAGCGGGAAGGTCAGGAACATGAAGAACTTGGTCACCCCGATGGTGTTGGCTCCTACAGCCAGCCCGTGGCGGGAGCACAGCGCCTGGGGGACGATCTCACCAAAGATGACAATCCCAACTGTGGAGGCCACCACGGCGCCCAAACCTGACCCGATCAGGTCATCGAGGAGTATAGTGAGGGTGGTGTTCACCAGGACGTTTCCCAGCAGCAAGGAGCACAGCAGGTAGTTCCCTTTGCTGCGGATGGGCTCGATCTTTCGTGCGTATTTCTTCTCCTTGTCGGTGCCACAGCTCTCCACGATGCGCAGCTCCATAGGGTCCAGCGCCATCAACCCCAAGTTCAACCCGCTGAACATCCCGGAGAGCACCAGCAGGCAGGAGATGAGGATGACCTGCAGCCACATGGGCAGCAGAGACTTCTTCTCCTCCACCACCAGCATCCTGCCATCACTGTCCCCCAGCAGCACCCACCTGCTCCCATCCGGGCTCCGGGTGCACAAGGCATACTCCTTCTGCAGCTCGCTTTTGCGCAGCGGCTTAATGTGGACCGTAAGAAGCCCTGACGTCCCCCGGCTGCTGACGTTCATGAAGGTCCCGACGCTGATGTCCTTCGTGAAATCAGCACAAGTCCTGTCCGACGCGTCCATCATGCCGCTGCCGCTCCTCGCCGCCGCCACCGCCTCCTCTTCCTCCTCCACCTCTTCGTCCGCACCTCCGCCGCCGTCCGTGAGCTCCGTGAAGCGGATTTGCGTCCAGGCGCCCGAGTTGAGCTGCACCCCGTAGAACCGGAGCTGCACGGAGCTCTCCTCAGTCACCTGGAGGACACCGTCGTCAGTGGTGGTTGCCGGCTTGTCGCTCCTTTCTAGCCGCATGCCGAGCACCTGGCTCCCGCCGCGGCCCGCGCCGGACGCCGCTGCCGCCGCCGTCTCTGTCCGGCCGCCGACGGCGCTCCACAAGAAGATAATGACGGTGAGAATGTAACCCTGCTGCCCGCTCCATTCTGTCGCCATGTTTGTTTCACTGCTCGGCGACCTGGGAGCTGACGTCATTTACTCATGTCCGAGCGGCTCCGCCCCCCCGCCCCTCCATCACACACACACCCCCGGTGACACCGCCACAGGTAGAGCCAATAAACAAACACGCACACACATATAGTCCACTCTACTCGTGACAGCTATAACTCTGCTGCAGCACTCACACATGGAGTCTCCAAAATATGCATCCACCCTACGTCACCCTCCTCTCTCTCTCTCTCTCTCTCTCTCTCTCTCTCTCAACCCTCCCCACCACCTCCTCCCACCTCCTCCCACCTCCCTCCTCTGTGGCCTTGTTATTCTCACTGACAGGCTCGGGGCAATGCGGCACACAGCGGGGGGATGCTGCTGCTGCTGCTGCTGCTGCCGCTGCTGCTGCTGTGGACAGCGGTTTCTTATCCAATTGTATCCGGAGCCAGCTGCTGTTATGTAAAGGCACATGGCATCTGTGCACCGCCTCCTCCTCCCTCCTCCTCCTCCTCCTCCATCCTCATCCTGCAGCATCCCGCATCCCTCTGGCACCGAGCCCGGTCCGGGATGCTGATGCAGAGACTTTTTCTCCAAGGATTTTTAAAAAAAATGTTTTATTTTACCAGGAAAACTTCATTAATATTAAAACATCTCTTTCGTAAGAGTGTTCTGACCAAGACAGGAAACAACATAAAGTTTCAGACAAACAACATAAAACAAGTGACACAGACAGACCTCTCATTAGTCAGTATAAAGTAATAAAATCACGAATAAAATTAAAATAAGAGAGAAAATAAAGATACAACTTTAATGCATCTGGACTGAGAAACAGCAGCAATCTGAAGCATTAAAAACCTCCAAGCTTTAAACCTGCCCAGAGAAACCAGTGACTGACAGTTTAACTCATTTTATAGTGAGCAACATATATAAAAGCTCTTTTATCTTTAACTCTGTTCTGTCTGTATAATAATAATAACATAAACAGCTTGTCTATGTATAAGAATGTGTATGTTTATTACTTTTAATTAAATTAGAGTTGTGTCCACAATGAACTCCATTAATTTTTCTTCACAATCTGTCCATAAAGCTAGCTTTAATGTGTATTTAACCATCTTTATTTATGATTAGCTGCTAATATTCAGTGATCAGCAGTTATGTAATACAGCCGACAGCGTTTCCTCGCTTGTCTTTGCTCACAGCGCCACCAAGTGGTCAAACCAGTTATGTATTATAGTTAAGTGACTGGTTTTCCTTTTTTTAAAAAAAAACAAAAAAAAAACAAACAATTACAATGGTTTTTGGCTGATTCTTGTCAGGTGTAAATCTTCTGCTCCACCTGCTCATCACTCTTTGATCAGAGATACTTTCTGCTACGTTTAGCTGCTTTACTTTTTTAAAATCTATTTTTATGTATTTTACTGTAATTTTAAGTGCCTCTTTTAGTGTTGTTTTTATTTTTATTGTTCTTATTCTCATTATTAGATTCTTTTGCATCATGTAAAGCATTTTGAATTTCCTTGTGTATGAAGTGTGTCATATATATAAATTAACTTTGCAGCCTTAGAGAGATTTAGATACACTAAGAAAGTCGTCGGCCAGTTTTAAGAAGACTTGGAGACCATTTTTTGCACAAGCTGATCCCAAACGGACAAACTCTCAGGCTTTATTTAATTTTTTAAAATCATTTGTGTATTCCACTACATATGTGTAAGTGTATGTGTACACACACATATATATAGTAGATATTTACTTTTATATTTGCCTCATAAGTACACAACTTTTTATTTCTTACATAGGTGACCAAATTAGTTTTTTGGTTGTTTTTTTTTTTTTTTTTTTTTTACAGGTGTTCTGTGTTCTCTCTCTCTCTCTCTCTCTCTCTCTCTCTCTCTCTCTCTCTCTCTCTCTCTCTCTCTCTCTCTCTCTCTTTTATCTTAATTCTCCTGTTTTATAATTACTTAAAATCTGAATTGATGCTCAAAAGGCTACTTGTTGTCTGTTATTTGTTTGGAAACCCAGTAAAATAAAGAAAACACTGTAGTTATCCAAAAATTGCAGCGGTGCAGTGTAACAAAGTACATTTACTCAAACTACTGAACCTAAATAAAATTTTTAGGAATTGAAAAGATCTGAGGCACTCTGGAGGGCTGAAACATGAAGCATGTTTTTAATTATGACTGAGTAGCCATGAAATATTAAAGGCTTTTTACATTTATTACCCTCTCGAGTGCCATAGATCTAAATTAGTAGGATCCCTTAACTGAAGAGCACCAGAGGGAAACATTTTTACCCCCAAGCAGCACTACATTCATCTGTTTTTTGACAATTTTTAGCTACTTGTACTTGAGTATTTCCATTTCATGCTTTTTTTATACTTCACTACTGTAATTAAGGGAGAGTAATATTTTACTCCACTATATTTATCTGACAGCTTTTGTTTTTTTTACAGAATAAAAATCTACATACAAAACCTTTACTGAATTACTTAATAAAATATGATGCAGTGTTACAGATTAAATTAGTACACTCACTTTCTAGTTTATTAGGTACAACTACAACCCAAATGCAGTAAATCTAAATCCTGCCATCGTTACAGATCATTACTGTATAAGAGATCAATCATTTCCTATAATGTCTGATATTGTGATATTGTAATTTTGAACACTGAGTGTGATGTAATAAAAATATTAAGGGAGTTAATAGAATTAAATTATTGGTTCTGATGATACAAATGAAAAAGGAAATATTAACAATCAATAACAACAATCGGTTTCTTTTCAAAGCACAATATCTGCCTTTATTACAAGTAACAAAACTACATGACATGTTTCATAAATTAAAAAATAAATCATTTTGTTTACATGATTGTGTAAATCCTGATATTATAATGACTTTATACAAGGTGTTTAGATACAGCAGCACATAGAAGATCATTATCAACATCCTTCATTTCGACAAATTATAGTACATCAGTCATTTTCAGACTGTAATAATAAAGCCAAGTCACATGACAACATATACAATTAGGGCTGCAACTAACGGTTATTTTCATTTTTGATTTATTTGACCATAATTTTTACCCTGAATTTTCAGAAAATAGTGAAAAATTACATATTAAAATGTCTTTTGTCTGTCCAACAGCACAAAACCCAAAGATATTCAGTTTATTGTTGTACATGACAAAGAAAAGCAGCTGGAACACGTTATTTTTTGGCATTTTTGCTTAAATGAAAAGACTAAAATGATATATTATCAACAGAAATGCAGATTAATCTCCTGTCAATCGATTAATCGCTGCAGCTTTATGTACAATTAACAAACAAGTGTCAATCTGATCCAGAACTTCGTTCCCTTTGTTGACCCTGCATGTGTTGTTCCTGGTAGTTAAACCGCTATCAGGAAGAACACCAGTCAAACACAAAAACATGAGTCAAGTTAACGTTCCTGCTCAGAAACCAATAATCCCAGTATTCAACAAAGCACTGATTAGCTGTCAGTGAATGTGTGTTTCCAGTGTTGGACGTCCTCACTGCAGCCTTCTGTCTCCTCTGCTGCGTGGACTCTGCATCTGTCCATCTGGATTAGGAACAACCTCCACTTTGTAGCTCACTTTCTTGGACTGAAGGATGCTGTAGCTGTTGTCAAAACACAGCACGTCTGCACGAAAAGGAGGCACAGAGTTAGTTAGTTAGCTGTTAGCAGCTAGCATCCTGCAGGATTACCACTCTTATGTCTGTGCGGTGAACATGAAGTTAGCTTAGCTTAGCAATAACACAGAGAGACAAAATTACAAACAGGAACGCTGGATTACATGCTGCATCGTTTCCTGTTAATGTCCTCAAGACAACTAATAGGCATATTTCCCAAAAATGTCTAACTGTTCCTTTAACTGCAGCAGCGTGTGGTTACTTACAGACTCCGGGCTCGGAGCAGGTGAGGGAGCTGTCCTCTGGGACCAGGTGTGCGTTGTAACGTTCGCTGGGCAGAACCTGCTGCATGTCAGATAGCTTCTTAGCGCCGCCATCTTTGGTCCGCCAGTAAACTCCGAACCCGATATCTGCTCCTTCACTGGCAAACTGCCACCTGGGAACGAACAGAGGCAGAACTTTGATAAAATCTTATCTGTGACAGACTGCACATTTTATCAGGATCTCCAAGAGCATAGCACCAAAAACTGGCCGTGTTAATTCACACTTAAAGAGCGCTCTAATTGACACTATCAAGTGTCAACTAAAATGCTGATTCCAGTTTCAAATCTGATGACTTTCGGGGCAATAAAGATAAATAAATTAAGGATTCAGTTGTTCTCCACCAGAATTTTATTCCTTACAGAGCTTTGAAACAGCATTTAGAGAATCATGTTGGGAAATTACATTTACAAAACAATAATTCAGTAGTTAAATGAATGTGGGAAATATGAAAAATTGAATAAAATATGAAAAAATAAAATTTTAAAGACGTTATTTTTGGTGTCTGAGTGAGCTACATGACTTAACATCTTGGCTCCAGCTCTGTGATCGCTCCACCGAACTTACCAAATCATTTCTTCTGCTTCATTTGACACGTTTTGACATGTTTTATAATATGTAAAATTCCTAACAAATTGTGTCCTACATGTTGTTTTCCACTAAAAATGTTCAGCTAACTGGTTGAACTGTACCTCAGAAGGCTGCTGGCTGCAGTGACATCATACTCCAGCTGGAAGACGGAGCCGCGGCTGATGGTCACGCTGCTGTCGTACTGAACCTTCACGGAGTCCTGAACGTAGTAGGACCTGGGCACCGTACCGCCGTACTTTATCTGAAACCGCCACACACACACAAAAAACATCCGTCACTTCTGTCCTGATCGTTCAGAAAGATGTCACGTCATCTTCTCTCTTCGCTCTCACCATGGTTCTGCAGTGAGGGTCTCCATCAGGATCGGTCAGAGTTCCTCCGTACACCTCAGGAAGCTGCTCGGGGTCGATATGTTTGCGTAACACCTCTTGCCAGTTACCTATAAACAGAGGAATATAATGTATGATTTAGGTGATAAATTGTGTTTTTTTGTACTCTGGGATAAAAAGAAAAGTCGTCTTACTTCCTAAAATGATGATCTTGCGTCGTGTTTCCTCACACAGGAAGTGTTTGATGAGGTTGTACGCCATCGGGAACATTTTAGGTGCTGCAGCAACGACAGGAAATCATTACAGAATGTGTAGATTAAACCCAAAATGATAAACCTGAACAAACTGTCACAAACATGCAGGTACCTTTGATAAGAAACACCCTCTTCAGCCCCTCCGGATAGTTCTCTTCGAACATGGTGAGGATCTAAACGAGAGCAGCAGAGTGATAATGAGATGAAGTGATTTAATGTGTATCGGCGGACAGATGTGACACGGTGACTGCGCTGTGGAGAAGATGACGAACCTCTCCGTAGGCCTCGACGGCAGGTTTCCATATGTGTTTCAGTCCCAGACCTTCACAGTCGTAGATCAGAGAGATGGCTTCAATGTTCTTCCCCAGCTGAGGAAGAGATGAAGAAGAGGAGAAAATGTAAAAGTAGTTGACAGTGATGATGCAAAACGACAAAATTCAATCAAAATCTCCATTTACTGCTCACTGCTGAGAAAACTATTGATTGTCTATTATTAGGGAAGGATTTCAGATACAGCCTTCAGAGGAGAGGAGAGGAGGAAACAAGAGAGGAGGAAAATCGAAGAAATGAGAGAAGCTGAAGAAAGGAGGCTAGGAAAGGAAAGAAGAAGAGAAGAGAGGAAACAAGAGGAGAGGAGAGGGAAGGAAATGAGAGAGGAGATGAAGAAAGGAGAGAAGAGAAGAGGAGATGAGGAAAGGAGAGAAGAGAAGAGGAGATGAAGAAAGGAGAAAAGAGGAGAGAAGATAAAGAAAGGAGAGAAGAGGAGAGGAGATGAAGAAAGGAGAGGAGAGGAGAGGAGATGAAGAACGGAGAGGAGAAGAGATGAAGAAAGGAGAGAAGAGGAGAGGAGATGAAGAAAGGAGAGGAGAGGAGAGGAGATGAAGAACGGAGAGGAGAAGAGATGACGAAAGGAGAGAAGAGGAGAGGAGATGAAGAAAGGAGAGAAGAGGAGAAGAGATGAAGAAAGGAGAGGAGAGGAAACAAGAGGAGAGAGGAAATGAGAGGATGGGAGAAAAGAGGAGGAAACAAGAGGGCAGGAGAGGAGAACACGACAGAGTAGAGAGAAAACATGACGAGAGGAGACTAAAACGTCCTCCCGACCTTCTCTGACTGCCTCCGACACTCCCTCTGCAGCATCTCTGTGTCTCTGATCTTCGTCTTCATGAAGTCCTGTTTGGTCGCCGACAGCAACAGACCTTTAGGATCCAGAGGGCCGATGACATCATACCAGATGGGACTCCCCTCTCTGTCGTAACCGCACATCCCTCCTGACACGTACTTCTCGATCACCTGACGGACACATAAAGCAGAATAAAAGTGATATAACTGATATATAACATGACATATGTGCTGTTTAATGTGAGACTTGTGTACCTCCGGAGGTTTCCAGTCGGATATGATGGTGTCTACTTTCATCTGCCTCCTGAACTCCACATGCTGCAGAGAGAGAGAGAGGCAGGTGTTAGAGGGAGTTTAAGGCTGTTTACACACACGATGATCGACCAGCCTCTTGATGTAGACACCAGGGAAGTGTGACTAACAGGAGTGCAAACAGACAGGTGACAAATTAAAGGAAAAACCAACATAAAGGTGTTTCCACGACGAGCCTCCAGAGCAGCTTCACTGCTTCTTCTTGTGGATTTTTCCAAAACATTTTCCCTCATTTGGTGTTTTGATGATGGAAGAGGTGCTCAGATCCTTTATTTAAACCTGCAATTACTCATGTTTTGTCCACTTGTTTTCACCAGAAACAAGCAGTGAACAGAACATCAATATCATCACCTTTTAAGCTGATATGTTGAACTTGTTAGCAAACAGTTGCTTATTTCCACATCCAGCAGTTATGGAGCAACATTATCATTCATTTGGAGTCGTGTTTCTGTCCACCTGGTGAATAAAAGTCCAATGTTCACTCTCTTTTAACTCTGTTTTTGCTCTCTACCAACTCCTGAGGGAAATATCTGGCTCTTTAGCTGCTAAATGCTCCACTATGTTCACCAGCTAGTCTACAGCTAACTGTGTCTGTTTGCTGTTTGGTGCTGAGCAGGTAGTGTACAGTGGCTTTTTAGAGCTTTTACTCTGAAAACAGCTGCCTGCTGTGGCCCAAAACAACACTCATATACTGTTATTATATAGAAAAAAAGGTAAAGTAAAAGTACTTATAATAACATAATACTTTCATGTAAAAATACTCCATTACAAGTAAAAAGTTCTGCATTCAAAATCTTACTAAAGTAAAAATACAGAGGTATTAAATGTCATTAAAGTATTGCAGTAAAAGTACATAAGTATTATGAGCTTGATGTAGTTAAAGTATTGCAGTAAAAGGACATAAGTATTATGAGCTTGATGTAGTTAAAGTATTGCAGTAAAAGTACATAAGTATTATGAGCTTGATGTAGTTAAAGTATTGCAGTAAAAGTAGTGGTTTGGTCCCTCTGACTGATATATTATTATATATGACATCATTAGATTATTAATAGTGAAGCATCAGTGTTAGAGCAGCATGTTCCTGTTGTAGCTGCTGGAGGTGGAGCTAGTTTACACTACTTTATATACAGTTAGCTAGTTTAGTCCACTGGTTCCCAACCTAGGGGTCGGGCCCCTCCAAAGGGTCAGCAGATAAATCTGAGGGGTCGTGAGATGATTAATGGGAGAGGAAAGAAGAAAAAACAAAGTTCTGATACACAAATCTGTTGGACTTTTCTGTCATCTTTTCTTTTTTGGGTGGAGTGTTGAATAATTTGAACACTCTGAGCTTCAAACTTAACTTCTTAGATATTTTTTGTAAGAGGTCACAAGCAAAAAATGGTTGGGAACCACTGGTTTAATTTTTAACAAGGCATTGTAATTTAGAGGCTTATCGCATGTTTTCATTATTGTAAAATCTTAGCTACCAGATAAATATAGTGGAGTAAAAAAGTGCAATATTTCTCTCTGAAATGTAGTGAAGTTTAAGTATAAAGTGGCATAAAATGAAAATATTCAAGTACCTCAAACTTAAATTACAGCACTTGAATAAATATTCTGTTATTTTCCACTATTGGAAGACAAACATGCTTTCATCAGCCAAACAATAGAAAACAAACAAAGAGCGTACCTTCCTGATCATGGTTTCAGTTTTCTGAACATTGAAGCTTCTGGCTGAAAAAGAGGAAAAAAATCCCACATTAGACCCCCGGAGGCTTTGTAACATACAGTAGATGTATTAAATCACTTTTAATAGACATGTAATTATAACAGTGGTTTAACATGCTGTATTTCTTTAAAACTAATAAACTTATATTTGCAAAATGTTATATACAATGAAGACATATGAAGACTATAAAGCATCATCTTCCTCTTTCATCATTTGTAAAAGCTGCAATGGTTTTACACTAACATTTTGGATAATTGTATAACAGGCAACCAGATACGGATCAATACTTCTGGTCTGTTTTGAGATGAAAGCTTTTCAAGGTTAACTGCAAATGCAAATATTGAACCACAATCACAGAGTTCCCGATCGATCGAATTGTTTTCCTGAACTACGACCCACCGAGCTGAAGAGTCAACGGACACGATGTCCTGCAGTAAAGTAAATCAGCTCGACAACAGCAGTAGAGACACTTTGCTCTAATTCAACATGTTATGTAAAAACTCAAGAGCTGACGTGTAATTTCTTTCACCAAACAACAACAGGTTCACTTTTGGATTGTACAATCTATGATAATACATTACACAAGGATATTGATCCATTATTTTCACAATTTTTTTGTTTTTCACCCAAACAAATCCTGTTCCCTCGACTCAACATTTAGTTTAGTTTCTTTCTTTTATCTTCCTCTTTTGTGTCTTTCTTAACGTTTTGTTTGTATTGTTTTCTACAGTTTTATTTATTAAATTATATGTATATATTTCTTGTCTCTTTTTTCTTACAGAAATGTTTGTTTTATTTATTTTTTTATTAGTGTTGATTGACAGAACATGACGACAAATACACATACAATACAAGTAGATACATAATAAAAAATACACAGAAATGGATGAGAAAAAAAACAACTTATACCATAATATGTATATTCAAGCAGAGGAAATATAACAAAACAAAATAATAATAAGAATGATAATAATAATCTATAATTAGTTGTATATATTATATGTTTATGTGTATACATGTGTGTGTAACAATAACAATAACATATAATCAGTAATACTTGAAAGACACACAGAGGTCAGCTGGGCCAATTAGTCGCATAATTATGAACTAATTACACAAATGTTTCTTTTTATCTGGAATATCAATTTATATTGTATTAAAACCTGCTCCTTACGTTATAGCATGTAGAGCACTTTTATATGTCAATGTTTTAGGTTTGTAACAGTACACAAAAATGAACAATTTAAAAAAGAGAAAGAGTGGACAGCTGCAAGTTTTAGTCCTCAAAGCATAAAAAACCTTGAAAAAAATACACACACAAGAACAGCAAACACGCTCACACACTTACAAACATGCACTTAGAAAAGAATAATTAAAAACAAAAATACGTAATATCACTCCCCTTAACAATAAATCACGTAAAGTAAGTTTCCTGAGGTATTAAAGTCATAATAATAATAATAAAAAGCACAAAGATAAATATACCAACAACCACTAAACACACCCTCAAAACACAAAAATAATGTTTATACTGACATCAACATGAACATATTGTGTTTCATCCCACATCGTGTGTACGCCTCTGTTTAAATGATGGAAAAAGTAAATCAATATAAATATCTGCACATTTACAAGAGTCTTCGTTTTGGAAAACAAATATTTACTGCAAGATATGAACGCTGAGTCGAGTTTCTAGGTAGTTCAAACCTTTCTGGCTGAGTAAATATTACGTGTTTTCATGGCCACACAGTCAGGAGGAAAAACATTAGAAGAAGAAAATTACTGTTTAACCATCAGACGCCTACAGATTCCATCATATATGTGATCAAACAGCCTTAAAGAAGTAATAAGCTTTCTGAGATTTAGATGAGAAGACCCGCTCTAATATTTCTGTTAAACATGAAACCACAGCTACGTTAGCTTAGCATAAAGACTAGAAAACAGGGAGAAGTCAAACACAAGTCAACATGAATAAAGAAATCAACCAGTAAAAACCAGAATAACAGGACAAAAGTCAAAATAGAAACCATCTTACATTCAAATAGGAAAGAAATCCACAATATAAATCTGTGCAAAAAATGCTACAATTCAATATAAATAGTAAAGTAAGTAACATATCACTATATCAAAAAGGAAAACAAATAGATACATAAATAGAAAAGATGTCAGTTAATCTCACCTACATTAATCTTCACTTATACAAAATAATTCTGTTATCAAAAACATGTTTACCGTTATTTTCTGAATCAGGTTGTGATGTCTGACCAAAAGTGTTCCTAATATTTTGCCCCTCTTCCTGTATTTTAATGGAGTGGACAAAATATTAGGCACACTTATTATATAATACAGTCCAGTACACTTTCTGACAAAACTGAAAATGTATAAGCTTTGTAAAAGTATATTTTACGGCAGAGTTGTTGTATTGAATTGCGTTAGACTGAACAGCTGTTCCTAATAAAGAGCTCAGTGAGTGTATTTAACTGTAAATAAGGTAAGAAAGCAGTAAATGATGTAGGTGATTCTCTGTAATTAAATACAATGCTGCTTTAACTGGACTATTAGCACCCTCTGAATCACTCAGACTGGTTTTAATAGAGACCTGACAGACACGCCCAGCTTCTCTTTAGTCATGCAAACTACAGTTTGACATTTCAAGTATCAGTTTCGTATAAAATCTCAAGTGATTAAGGCTCAGTGCATCATGGGAGGGACAACAAAGCTGTGATGAGTTAATTTCAGTTGAAATTAGACATTAAGACAGTAATTAATTAAGACAGTAATGATGTGTTTAGATAACACGAGTTGACAACAGCAGATCATTTTAGCTGATATACAAACAGATGTGGATGTTTTGTGGCATTTTAACAACTTTAGTTCATTAAAGCAGAAACGTTTAAAGAATTGCAAAAATTAAAGGTAATTTACTAAAACAAGTATGTGATTTATAACGCAGCTAAGTTTAGCTCTAAGTTATACCTGACAAATGTGCAAAAATCCTTTAAAATTACTAGTTTTTATCAAAAATCTTTTTTTATAATTGAATTGTAAGTTGCTAATGTATGTGTTTATCTATATATTTGTGTAAATTTATAAATGTATAATGTATTTGATCATTTTCCCTCATTTTGTTTTTTCTTTTTGACTCAAATTTCACTGTTGCTACATGTTCTTATTGTTTTTTATTGTCTTATGTTTGTAAAGCACTTTGTAATTGAAGACTTTAATACATGCTATATAAATAAACTGTATCATTATCTATTATTTATGAACAAACAGGACAGGTGGTGATGCACTAGTTGCTCTAAACAATTTTCTTTGGAAAGCAACAGACCAACAGCTGGTATTCAGTTTTAGAAAATACACAAAATACATTTACTCAGGTACTGTGCTTAAGTACAAGTTTGAAGTACTTTTCTTAAGTATTTCCATTTTATGCTGTTTTATACTGTATTACATCAGAAAAAAAGTGTATTTTTTTCTGTATTTTACAACTATATTGCAGTTACTTTTCAGATAAACATTTTACTTAAAAAAACAAATGATAAACTTAAAGATTAAATCAGTGGTTCTCAACCATTTTGGCTTCCAACCCCTTAAAAAACAGTTTCTGTATTTAGTTGGATTGTCTTGTGACATTCGAGGCCAAAAGAGATGAAATTTCACAAAAGTCCAAAAACTGAAAACAGATTTGTGTATCAGAACTTTGTTTTTTCTTCTTTCCTCTCCCATTAATCATCTCACAACCCCTCAGATTTATCTGCTGACCCTTTGGAGGGGCCCGACCCCTAGGTTGGGAACCACTGGACTAAACTAGCTAACTGTATATAAAGTAGTTGAAACTAGCTCCACCTCCAGCAGCTACAACAGTAACATGCTGCTCTAACACTGATGCTTCACTATTAATAATCTAATGATGTCATATATGATAATATATCAGTCAGAGGGACCAAACCACTACTTTTACTGCAATACTTTAACTACATCAAGCTCATAATACTTATGTACTTTTACTGCAATACTTTAACTACATCAAGCTCATAATACTTATGTACTTTTACTGCAATACTTTAACTACATCAAGCTCATAATACTTATGTACTTTTACTGCAATACTTTAACTACATCAAGCTCATAATACTTATGTATTTTTAATGTAGTAGGATTTTTCATGCAGGACTTTTACTTGTAATTTTTACATCATTTTATTGATACTTTTACTTAATGAATGAATGTTTATACTTCTTCCACCACTGCCATTACTGGCTTCTCCTCATGAGAACATCGCCCCTGACTGTCCTGAGAGAAACTCGCTGAGAAACTTAATGAGACAGTGACAACACGATAGTTAACTTTCCTTTGAAACAAAAAAAGTAATGAGCGTTTATCAACTGTCACCATTTAAAATGTTTCAGATGCCTGTTGGAATCGACGCCTGAGGCTACGCTCACTCTCTCTCTCTGCTCTCTGATGCCGAGCCTGGATCGTCACAGACAAACCAGTTTCCGTGTTTTTACACAACACTAACCCACACTGCCAGTTTCAGTGGGGGACTGGAAGGAAATACCAGAGCTGGAGGCTTTGGTATCGGTACCTGTCAGAGTAAGTTATGTTGGAGACTCATTTTGTATTTGTTTGACTTCGTCGTCTAGTGCTTCCCATCGTCTTTAACCTGTGACAAAGCTCTGTGCACTCATGACCCCTCACCACTGTTTATACAGTATGTTCAGTTTCAGTTTTGAACAATTAAACCAAAGACTGATTTAGTTTTTTGAGTTTTACTTGAATTGTTGTTAGAGGTATTAAAGGATAGGTTCACAGTTTTTCAAGTGTGTTTTAAACCAGCATAAAATAAACAAATACACGCAAATATGCCGAAAAAATACATAAAATATCACAGCAAAAAACGCAAAAATTAGAGAAAACTCTGAAATTAAAAAACCCTGAATTTTGTGTAGCAGTGACACAATTTCTCGAATATTTGCTTTTTGGAGGGAAAGTAGGATAATTTTCTCTCTCTGCCTCTCTGAAAGGGGTCACAAGAGCCAAAAATGTTGGGAAACACTGGTTTAATCTTTAACAATATCTTGTACTTGTGTAAAAATCTTCATCTGAACAGAGTCTATGGTTGTTAAATAAATGTAGTGGAGTAGAAAGTACAATATTTCCCTCTGAAATGTAGTGGAGTGGAAGTATAAAGTAGCATTAAATGGAAATACTCAAGTAAAGTACAAGTACCCAAAACTTGTACTTAAGTACAGTACTTGAGTAAACACACTGTTACTTTCCAACGCTGGTGAATTACTGTGTAAGTACATCATTGGGAAACCTATTTAAAATGTATTTATGTCTCCCTAAAAGGTGCGTAAACTGTGGTGAGTTTAGTTTTTTTCCACTACATCCTTGGTGTCTTGCAAATAATTGTATGTTTCCCTTGATGTCCTTTCTACACTGAAAATGAACAAATCAAAGACGGCGTTAAAGGCAATATAAGAGATCAAGTGCTCAAAAACAGAAACAAGTGATAATTTCCTCATATTACAGGCTCCCTCTGGTGTTTTCTTCCATTTCTCTTCACACTATCTAATCGTTCTATCTTTGGCTGAAGCCCCGATCGTCCTTTTCCTTCTGTTCTTATTTTGGATTCGGTTGAGTGCATGTTTGCTGTTTTGCCAGCATCGTATCCCCGCACAGTGAAAATGTTAAAAGGGTGCAGCCTGTCCCGGTTTCAGTCTCACCTCTGAGCCAGCGGAGGAGGTAGTGGTCGTGCTGTGCCGGCAGGTTGGGAAGGATGTCCTGGATCCTCCCCCGAAACTGGAGCCAGAGAATCACAGAAGGGATTTAAAATCAATATAATGTAACAATAGTTTAACAAAAAAAAGCAGATTTTTATCACATTTTATCATAAAGGACTGAGCAAGAGCTGAAACTGTCAGTTAATCAGTTAGTTGTAACTATTTTGATAATCGATGAATCATTTAAGTCACTTTTTCTAGCAAAAATGTCAAACTTTCTCCAGATCCAGCTGCTTTTCTTCGTCTCACATGATAGTAAATTAAATATTTTTGTTGACAAAAGCTGTTTTATGACATCGCCTCGGGGTTAAGGAAATTGTGACGGGCAGTTTTCACACATTTCTGACATTTTTTAGACGATACAATTGAAAGATTAATCAACAAATAATGAAAATCTCACATTATCCACAAGTTAACAAGTCGAATTAATGTTTTATTATTGTGACCAAACCTACAGCTTTAGTGTAATGCTATAATAATAATTTGTAGGGCAAATATTACTTCCTTATGCTAAATTTTAATGGGAATATTTTAGTAATATTGTCCTTACAGATACCAAATATATTAATCCTTTACTTAAATAAAAGTACAAATACAAAACACAGTGTACAATATAGAATTCTTCAGTCTTGCATTCAAACTTTTAAAGTACAGAAGTATTATTAACGAAATGTACCTAAAAGTATCAAAAGTAAAAATACTTCTTATGCAGAAGGATCTCAGAGATTATACAGTATAATCTGTATTACTGGATTATTACCACATATTACTGTATGAGAAGCATTTTAATGTCAACTTTGTGTACTATTATATTTTATAAGATCATCATCATGTTTTAGATGAAAATCTGAAAAGAAAGTAGGAATAAATGTAGCAGAGTAGAAGTATAAAGTAGAATAATAAGACAATATCACTATAAACTCACAAGAGACAGTTGAAGTTACCATAGAATTAACGTTAGTGAAACCACAACAAAAGAAACCAGTAACAGAAACAAACAACCTAAAGTTCAACTTCAGTATTAGAGACCATCTGTCACTTTATATAACTTTCGATTTCATTTCTTACCTCAGTTAAGATTTCATTCTGCTTCGAGCTCAAGTCTCCAACTCGTCCGCTCATGTCTGCTGTGTCTTTGTGTTGCTGTAACTGTCAGAGGTTGTCTGTGAATGAACCAGACTGCAGGGAGAAGGAGGTTAGAGTAGTAAACACCACGCCCCCCCCCTTACACACACACACACACACACACACACATACGGACTTTACTCCTTTAGCTGGAGGCTGTTTATTGCGACACCCCCACACTCCCCACACATCATGTTTGAAGAGGACAGGTGGGGGTATCTGTACTGTTTTAAAGATAGAAATGTAGAAACTTTAAGCTAAATTAAATTAAAGGATAATTCTGGGAACAAATCTCATGTGCAGAGAACAATGAGTTGACCAACAATGAATTGATCCTGATATCGGTCTGATACTGACTGTATTGGATATCAGATACCATTATTTTAATAAATAACAATTCAGTAAATGTATATCTATGTGTTTATTTGTTACGTTTTGTTTTTTATAAAGTTAGGAAAGCAATGTTTAAGTCAAGCCTGATGTTGCCTTACAAATAAAAGAATGATCCCAGTCTCTTCCACGCAGTGAGGCTTACAGCTTATCAATTAAACACTGGTATCGGATCGGTTCTCAAAGTAGGCTGATACCCAAAGCCCGGGTATCAGGATCGAGAATGAAAAAGTCTGATCAGTGAATCCCTACTAACAAGTATTGTGTGTGTATCCAAAGCCTGATATATCGTACTCCTCCGTTGTTGTCTAAAAACTATTAAAAACACGTCAGTGAGTCACACCGCTGCACAAGAGTTTGGTCACGTTAGTTTGTTCAGAAACGGCTCCAAAGACTAATAACAGCATCACGTTTTCAGTCTCTGGAGAGTAGTTCTATGAAAGGCAGACACCACTGAGCACTGAGCTTCACTAACTTGTTGTGGTACGTATCACAACCTCCTGACTTTGTACTGAAGTACAATGAAGTACAATGTGGTGTCTGCCTTACACAGAACTACTCTCCGGAGACTGAAAACACAATACTTGTTAGTAGATTGGTTCATTGTTGGTTTGGCTCCAAACATGACACTTGTTGACAATAAGAAATATATAGAAAATCTTCAGTCTCATCCTGTAGTGAAATATGGATTTTGGGGGCAGAAAGATTACAGACAACAGTTTTTCATAAAACTTGTTTTATTCTTTAAATACACAAGCTATTCAGAAACTGATTAGGACCCAGATACCAGGTTCACCAAATAAAGCTGGTGCTTATGAATAAATAGATGATTTACACAAAACAACACATCAAAAACAATCATGAAGCATAAAAGTTCTCATTTTTGACATAGTGGAAAGTTGTTTTTAATCATCCGAGAAAGAAAAAAGAAGAAGAATAATTTAACTCCCAAACTTTTACTGCCCTGATAGAGAATAAAGACTCTACAGGAAAAACATTTTCTAAAACTTAATCATT
The DNA here is from genome assembly GCF_963924715.1 of Thunnus thynnus. Lineage (NCBI taxonomy): Eukaryota > Metazoa > Chordata > Actinopteri > Scombriformes > Scombridae > Thunnus > Thunnus thynnus. The sequence goes on from NC_089535.1 coordinate 4,633,186, forward strand.
GTTGATTCAAAGTTCAAATAATGATAAACAATGTGTTGTGTACTTTGTCTGAATCAATCAGCTGACACTATTGCCTGCAGAGTTGAAGCTATTTGCACAAGACTTGACTTCCCCGTTAGTTTTATGTTGAGATCAAAACTCAAGAGTTCTTCCTTCAAACTAAGGATGTAACTAACGATTATTTTAATTATCGATTAATTTGATGAATATTTTTTTCAATTAATGTCAGAAAATAGTAAAAATTGATGTCCTTAAATGTCTTGTTTTGTCCGACCAACCGTCAAAAACTCAAAAACATTCAGTTTACCATCACAGAAGACGAAGAAAACCATAAAATTCTCATATTAGAGAAGCTTTAACCAGCAAATATTTGGCATTTTTGCTTTGAAAAAAATGACTAAAATGGTTATTTAATAATCAAAATAGTTGCAGATTAATTTTTTGTCAATCAACTAATGAACTAATTGTCTCAACTCTAATTCAAACTGCTAAAAAAAAAACTAATCAGAAAATTAGTAAATAAATCAGAAAATCATTTATCCCAGCACCACCAGATATACAGAAACTGTGCTATCGGTTTATTAAAGGTTCTCTGTGGAGTTTTCTTCAAGTTTCTGTTTACATTCAGTGAACATATCATGTACATCCCAAAAAACATGTTAAAATGCATTTTCCTTCCTCATAAAACATTTGCAAAACTAATTTCTAAAGCTGCAGTAACTGATTTTTGTCCACTTGGGGGCAGCAGAGACAAGACATATCATCATCCTTTAAGTTGATATGTTGAACTTGTTAGCAAACAGTTGCTTATTTCCACATCCAGCAGTTACGTAGCAACATTATCATTCATGTGGAGTCGTGTTTCTGTCCACCTGGTGAATGTAAGTTCAATATTCACTCTCTTTTAGCTTCTGTTTTTACTCTCTACCAACTCCTGAGGGAAATATCTGGCTCTTTAGCTGCTAAATGCTCCACTATGTTCACCAGCTAGTCTACAGCTAACTGTGTCTGTTTGCCGTTCGGTGCTGAAAACAACGTTATGAGAGCGCTGACAGTGAACCGAAACAGTAAAGTTGCAGCCGGACAGATAAACAATGAGCTGAAACTCACTATAAAGCTCCGTAAAGCCGAGAGGAGCTGCATAGTCACTGATGATTCTCTATAGGTTCATCACTACAAGCCACAACCAACACACTGACAGATCATACATTGATATTATGAAAAAATATTTATAATAGCCACTTTAAAGTATTTTAAATCCTGCATTTTTACATCAGTGTTCGCCTAAAGGCAGTTTTCTTCTTCCCTGCCTTTGTTGGTCCGTCGCAACAAATAAAACAGGGACCCGCTCGTAAAAACAGGCTCCACAGAGCGACCAGTCATCAAAAATTCAGCAAGGTACCTTTAAAGGGAAGGTAGCAATAGTTAAAAATGCATATTAAAGTTACCCTGAGGAGTCTGATCTCTAGAAGCACTATGGAGCAAAGTGGGTCCCCAAAATGCCAGTGTCTCCCAACATGCTCCCGCTAATGGTTTCCCACTATTCCAGCAACACACCAGTAAAGGCAGAGAAGAAGAAACCTTTAATGAGGAAGGAAATACATTGTACACATTTGTTAGACCTTGAGGAGAGTAAAACCGAATGTAAATATAACTTTACCTTCATTTGTTTACAAAAAAACTCCACAGGGCGCCTTTAAGTGAACGGAAATGCTTTCAAGTAGCCGAGTTTTCCACATACCTGAGGGGTGTTTCATAAAGCAACATTACCCGTTAAGCCAGGTTTACTTCAGTACATCAGGATTAAAGAGGTTTAAACAAACCTGACTTAAGTTTACACTGAAACTTATTCATTAGCTTGGCTTGATACGTTGAATCTTACACATTTTGTGCATTAATTTTCAGCAGTTATGATACAAAGACTCACGCAGAATTTGAACCCACAATGACCAGATTTCACTCAGAGCGCTGCAACACACTAAGCTAACGGAAAGGTTCAGTGGGATTAAGTTCATCTACTCGTGTCGGAGTCTGAGCGGAGAAAAAGTTCTCTTTTGCTTTGTTTATTGCGGTGGTTTCGTTCACTTTTGCTGTAATATTTTACCTTCCATATTATGTGTTTAATAAATGCTGCTCTGTGGCTGTTAGCATCAGTTTTGTCTCTTCATGTTTGTTTTACTTTATCGTGAATTGATGCGATCTGTGCTCTCAGGTTTGTGTTTTAAATCATGAACTAACTAACAGTTCTCAAACCAGACTCGACTTCGTCTACTCAGATTAGCTCTGGATTGGTTTTATGAAACAGAATCATCTTCAATTCTTCTTCTTCAAAAAAAGACGGACTTTTCACGATAAGCCCTGTTTTTCTGAGACTCCTTCATGAAACACCTCTCAGTCGAAACACTGGATGATATAAACGGATTTTCAGAGGACTAAGATCTCCAACAAAACTAGATCAGTAGATGAGATAATAACTTTTTGTATTTTCTTGGTTCGGTGTCTTTTCACGACAATCAAACCAAAACGCATCACTAAAAGCCAGGTGAGAACGCGTCTCATTGGTCAGATGTGTCTGGGGTGCGAATGAGAACGTAAACACAGGAAGAAGGTCACGTACAACATCCAACCTACAGCTAGCTCATGGATGTATTATAAGAACTGGATATCAGACCCAAAGATGGCGCCTATTCACTTGGACGAAAATTACTCGCATGGCTAATGAGCCTTTTGAATACTTTTTGGGAGCATTTTTAACCTCTGCAATACCGCGAGCGGCCACTGGGAGTGTAGCGATAAAGCACACCTGGCCTACAGGAGCCATTTAGCTCAAACTTGCAGCCTTGTTGTCAGTCAGATGGAGGTTGGATCACGTTCCCAGTTCACAAATGAACCGCTACAAAATTCCACTTCCTCTAAAGGGTCTTTGTGCGGTAGTTTTGGTCCGAGTACGATTGATGTGTTCAGATCTGCTTAAATGAATCGTACCAACCAGTCTGATTCAAGTCTGAACAACTGAGTTTTGGCAGTTGGCCTTTCTTGTTTTTAATAAAAACGTCTTATGTGTGGAAGTAATTCACGTGGCTTAAAATCATCAGCAAGGAAAAACTCAAAAAAAAAAAAAGTTTGTTTTTTTTCTCTTCATCTTTGGAAAAAATTAAAACTTGCATTGAACCAACGTAAGTCAACCTTTAATCTGCTGATAATACAGAGCGATCTTTGCCTCCGATATCAAGCCACTAAATGACAGACGTCCCTGCTGATGAGCATAATACTGTACAAGTACTCGACGCAATTAACAAATTCATAACGACATGACTGAATCAGCTGTTCGACAACTACATGTGGAAGTTTACAAGTCACAAAAACAGCTTCTCCTGCAGTCACCTTCACTTGTTTCGGAGGATGAAACGATAAAGTTTTGATTTATTACTGACAAAATAATAATTATACAACCTGCAAACTATCGGTAATAAAAGTTAAAATGACATGAGGTTGGTTGGCTGGTTTAAATGGTTTAATTGTCTTCAGATTTTTTACATCTTTTAGCTAAACATTCATCTCAAACTAAAGCACTTTATGAATTTACAACTTTATGCATTTTAGGGGTTAAGATATTTTCCACCTTATGACAAAATAATATATTAGATTTGTTTATTTCTGGAATTAATAGGCTAATGTTTTTTTTTTCCTTTCAGTGCTCAAGGAACTTGCTACACAAACTGCAAAATTAATGTAGCCTACTTCCTATCAAAAATATGAACTCTTAATCAGTTTTGTTAAAACTTTTATACCAATGATTCCAAAAATAACTCTTCAATATTAAAAAAAAAAACAAACAAACAAAAAGAAAATGTTTGATACAATCTCTATGCATACAGTTTATCTTCTGTACATTTGGACAAAGCAGACTGAAAACCGAGACGCAGGGATGAGATGTGAAACACTGCACTTTGCCCCTAAAATTGGAGAAAACGGATACCTGACCTCGGACGACGGGGATTGCACATATCTTACTTCAAAACAGTACATGCTAAACCTGGCTGCATTTTCACAGGGATGGGACCTCTCTGCGCTCTTATGATGTGACTTTAAAAAGGAGAGAGAGAGTTCGTCAACCACGAGACCTTCCTTTACAGCATTTTTGTAACGAGGAAATTGGCAGTTCTGCTCTCTCGCTTTTAAATTTTCAGGAGATGAGAAGCTGGTGAGAACAAAAAAAAACCCTACATGACACTTAACTGTACACCTACACAGAAAAAACCTCAGAGCTGTTTTCTGTTTTAATGGTTCTAAAGTGCCTTAAAGCTGCTGTGAAGATACATTAAATAAATTAAAAACATGAAACCGCTCTGATGGTTAAATACTTTTGAGAGTAGACTGTTCCTGCTCCGATCAGCACCTGAGAGGACGACTGCTGAGCTCAGGGCATCAAAAACATGGTTGTTTTTTTTAAAAAGAAGAGCTCGACATCTTGGTAAAATATGATTATTCACTTTCTAGCTGAGATTAAGATGAGATGTTTGATGCCACTCTCATGTTTGTAGGGTAATGAAGGAGCTACAGACAGGAGACGGTTAGCTTAGCTTAGCATAAAGACTGGAAGCAGCTAGCTAGAAACAGCTAGCATGGCTACGTCTGAAGGTAACAATAAACCTGCCTGCATCTGTAAAGCTCAATAAACGACAAACTGTGTTTTAAGGAAAAAGCTCAGCACAAAAATTACTGCAAATCCCCAACTTGTTGTTTTTACACTTGGATTTGTGTCTGGATTAAACAAACAAGACTCGCTAATTTATACTTCTTTCAGTCAGCAGACGTTTGGACTAATTGATGAGGCAGCTGTCACCCTGCTTCTCTTCACTGTCAGCAGAAACTCCAGTCTGCTGTTTAGTTCATACACTTCACTGACAAACCTGAGAATAACACTTAATTACATCCAATAATTAGCAGATAAAAGTTAACTTTCACTTCCTCCATATGAACGCTCTCCTTTTTTCTTGCTCGACAAGGTACGTGCTCTCCATTTTCTCTCTTTCTCTCACCTTCACTTTTATCAGCGAGTTGGTAAAATGACATTTACACGTTTTTATCATTGAATTTATTTCCAGTCCTGGTAGCGACACCAGGTCATAAAAGCCGGGCAGTGTCCGACCCATACAGATAGACCCCTGATTAAGCTTTACAGCACACATCACTGGGTTTAATCAGTACAAAAACCAAACAGTAAAGACAAAAAGTTGTGATTTTACAGTGACTTTTGTTCTGTGTTATTTCCTTAAAACACATTTTTTTGATTGGTGAGCTTTAGAGATGCAGGCAGGTGGATTGTTACCTTTTGACAGAGCCAGGCTAACTGTTCCCCCCCTGCTTCCTGTCTTTGTGCTAAGCTAAGCTAACCGTCCCCTGGCTGTAGCTTCATATTCAACCCACAGATGAGAAGATTGATGTCAGTCTCATATCTAACACTTAGTAAAGAAAACGAATAAGCACATTTCCCCAAAACTGTCAAACTACTCCTTAAAGAGTTTTCAAAAAGCCTGTACACAATTCATAAATCTTCAGAGTGAAAATAAAAAGGTGTGAAATGATATTCGACGTGATGTAAAGATCTCATCACCTGTGCAAAAATCTGACAATTTAACTGAGACTGAAACATCGAAGAAGACTTAAAACATTAGAAGAAAAAAAAAAATCATTGGTATTTGAGCTGAAGCTGGCGAACAGCTGCTCCTTCAAACAGTAAAAGATGTTTTCAACAATGAAAATATAGCAGATGCATCCTGGCAAAAATAACAATGACAGCAAAAAGTTTTGCTTTAAGTTTTAAATTAAATTAAAGTTTCATCCAGGACAGGATGTTAACTTCGACCCTCATGATGACTGAAACTCCAAAATTTACTTAGCAAAATGATTTGTGTATGAAGAGGAAGCTCTGAATGGATGATTACGTCTCTTAGTGGCGAAACGAACCTGTCGGCCACATTTATCCTCATGTAGCGAGTAGCTGGAACCATGACGGATCACACACACACACATCAGGCCTCATGCAACAACTCGTATTAACAGATAACTGAAGAGAATCTGTCGCCTTCACTTGTTTTCTCTTTGGTAGAAACAAAATTCACAAGTGGTCCAGACGTGTTTGCATTTTAAATGTTACTGAAATCGATTTAAAATTAACTTTGGCAGTTCATTAGAGTTCTGCAGTTGTTCCTTCAGCTTCCTCAGGGTCTTTCTGTCCATACGAGCATCTCTCATCTCATCTGTTTAATACTCTCTCATCCGTCTCCATAACTGTCTCGTCCCTTTTACGACCTCTCATCTAAATCACGTAACGCTTTGCTTTAGCGAGACATTTGTTTTTTGCATTTTACTTCATTTCAGATCATTCCTTCTTTATTTTCTTTCTTGTTTATGTTGTTGGCAGCTGTCGGCAGCTCTTTTTGCTAATTAAATCTGTAGCAACGTGGGCATCAATTATACTAATGATCAAATCCCACAAACCGCTGACATTCATCACAATGAAATGAGCCATTTACGCCAAAAGTTGGTGAATCAGATTTGGATCACTCGTACGAGCAAACCTCACAGAGCTAAAGTTAAGGAGAAGAATATAAAAATGTTCTCGCATGAGGCCCGATGTTGCAGTCTCATCAAAAACCAGCGTGTGAAATGAGAGCATAGTACCTTGAGAGGAAATGAGATGATGATGATCTTTTCATCCCTGCGGTGTTTTAAAAACAGGCCAGCTACGTATGCGAAGCGGCTATATAGTAGCACCTGATCATATATGCATCACACCTCTGAAAGTCCTGAATACTGCGGTCAGTAATGTCCCCCTGCCCCCAATTTCACCATTTTTCATTCAATACGCCCGTGTTGAAAGATAATAAATACACCCAAATGAGAGACATTTCGATAAAGAGTGTCTGTGGGGAGACATTCATCGAGGTGCGTCCGAGCTGACGGGAGGCCAGCGGGGAGCCTGGAAGGCAGAGCAGAAGAAAGAAAAAACGGTTTGAATAGTTTGGTTGTATTTGGTCGTGTTGTCGTATTCCTTGTTTAGTGTTTGGCTTCTTGTATTAAAGCAGCTTTGGTGAGCACGAAACGCACAAACATACAATGGTTCCAATATCACATCAGTTTATATCCTTCCGAAATCCAACAAAAAAAGGTTACGACATTCCCTCCTGGAGTGGGAATGTTTTACCGGCAGCTACTTGTCCTCTCTGATTGGCTGCGTGTCCACCTGTGCACAATTAGCTGCAGCATTAGCACGTCCCGCTACAACCGACAGCTTCTCCTTCTGTGCTCGACCACCTTTTATTTTTTTTGTTAAGTGGATTTTTTTTCTCTCTCTCTCTCTCTCTTCATAGTTTGAGTGTGTCATGGTCTGCGTGTGCATTAGATGGTGTTTGTGATGTAGAAGATGAACTCCATGTCCATGGCAGTCTGTGGGACGCTAGCGCTACCTCCGTGGATGACGGGGATCAGAGCGCCGTCCAGCTCGTTCATGTAGCACTGAGGGAGGAGCCTGCCTCCGGAACCAGCCTGGTACTCCACCTGAGAGCAAACACACACACACACAAATATGTCTTTAATCACAAGAACATATTCTACATCACCTGTTACAGCCATGTGTACTTAAAGGGGACGTATCATCTATATTTATATTCTGGGGCTCTACTGGAATATCTTTGCATGATTTACAGTTAAAAACTCCTTATTTATCTCATACTGGTCCTTTATTCAGCCCCTCAGTTCAGCCTCTGTGTGAAACAGGACGTTTTAGCTCCTGTCGCTTTAAAGCCACTAGAAAGGCAAATCCATATTGGCTATTAATTATGTAATTTGAGATCTAATGTGCATATAGTAAACACCTAAAAAGTGGTTAGGAGGTTAGCAGTTAGGCGGGGCAGAGCAAGGGAATTTATTACGTAATAAATACCCACCCAGTCATATTTAGGTGAAAGATGACTGACGTGGCTATCCGGCCAAGCTGACTTCACAACGCTTACTCTCATCTCCCGCATGAGAAAACAATGCAGTGCACTTTTCTTTGCTTTTAGCTGGATTGAGAATTCAAATTGGCCTGATATGGTTTGAAAGTTACTGTGTTAAGCTAACTAGCAGACTCGGGTACACCATCCAAATCTTTATTAATCACGGAGGGGATAAGTGGCTCAAATGTAGTATAGCAATGCTAATGCTAACCGTTTCATGTAAGTGAATGGAAGATGCTAAAACACTTAGCTTCGTAGTCTGGAAGGTATAGTTCAATAAAAACATATGTGTGGTCTAGTCTAGTCTGCTAGTTAGCCGATTAGTCAAGATAACTAGTAGACCACTGGGGCCACATTTCCAGAGACTTTAAGGCCCCCCTCCCAATGAGCCCACTCTGTTCTGATTCTGAAGCTTCAGGAAGCTTCCTCCAACTCCGGAGGCTACGTAAACAAACTATAGTAGCAGGATTTCACTTCTTTTTCTCCTTCTTTACTCCAAATGTCAACTTCTCAAATACTTTTATACACGTTGGAGCCTGAATCTGATCTGAAATATGAGAGTGGACAACGTGAACAACCCATGGATGGAACAACCTTAGCAACAACCTTAGCAACAAAGGCTACATCCTACATTATAACTATAAGAATAACAGAAAATCACAAAAACCATAACATGTCCCCCTTCAACTACAGAATGATCATCATCATCATTATTACCATGTCGGCCTGTGTGGAGATGCGAAGGGAGAGCGAGTTGATGCCGCTGCAGGTGAGAACGGCGAGATGAGGCGTCAGAGCGCTGCACGCGGCCAAAGCGATCTCCTTCTGAAACACGCTACAGGACTGCAGCACCGACGCCAGACTGCAGTCTGGAGTCTTCAGCTGGTAGAACACCTGGAGGGATGTTCAGGTTAGATCACACACACACACCTGGACTGTCAACACATTTATGGTACAGCCTCGTCACGTGTGTTCACTGAAATCTGACACGTATTCTAACCAGATGGGTATAAATAACTCACCTCAGTGCACTGGATGGTGCGTCCGTCCACCTCAAACTCGGCGTCCTGCTGCATCCTCACACTGCGGACTCCGTCCAGAGGTTTCCCATCAACTGCGCTACTTATGCTGCAGAAAAATCACATTGCAGATAAATTGACCACTAATGTGTTTGAGTGAAAAAACGTGGCTCATAAAAATAATTGCGAGCAACACGAACAACAAATCCATTCATTCCTTTCAGAGCTCGGTGACCAGGGAAACTCCAGCGATGTATGTGCAGTCAATAAAGGTTTTGTCTTTAAAAAATCTGACCATGATTGAATTTTCGACCGCTACAAACTACAGTATTAACAAATCTGCGGTTTCCCGACAACACAAACACTCATTCATTCATTTGTGAATGAAAACTGGACCTGACGAAGTTCAGCAAAATTAATCTCAGCCCTTTTGTTTTTTTATTGAACTTTAAAGGATATGGTCACTTTGTTACGTCCGTCTCAAAACACTAATGAAGTGTAGAGCTGCAACTGATGATGATTTTCATTATTGATTAATCTGGTGAGCATTTTCTTGATTGATTTTTTAGTCAATAAAATGTCAGAAAACAGTGAAAAATGCCAGTTATGATTTCTGACAGCCAAAAGTGATGCATTGACATAACTGTATATGACAAAGAAGAACATTTGAGAAGCTGGAAACAGAGAATGTTTGGCATTTTTGTATGAAAATAAAACGATTAATCCACAATGAAAATAATTGATGATTAGTTGTAGCTCTAGTCAGGAGCCCATAGGGCCACTGAATCAGGTTTTTCTTGCTGTAATCATTCCTCATGTTCATACAGGCCATTAAAAGATGAAGTTTCAGTGTAAAAGATGGCGACAAAATCTACAGTCGTCCTCAGTAAAGAAACACAGTGCAGGGAAACCAGAAGAGTGAATTCTGTACAACAAAGACTGATGACAACCACTTGATTTAACTAACTCAAGACTGCTAAAGCCTCAAATTAGCTTCGAATAAACGTTTGAACACATTTTTGCATGTGAGGACTGGATTTTGTCCCTCATCACTTACACTGGAAACCTGTTAGGAGGAGATTCTCTTAATAGCATGAATAGTATGAGCAGGAGGAATGATGACAGCAAGCAAAAGTCAATGTACATACAGTTCCAGCATCTGAATATTGTTTTAAGACAGACTTGAAAAAATGCAAACATATATTTTTAATTTCCAAGACTACAGGAATGAACATATTGAAATTATACTCAGAGAAATGTTGGATCAAACATTACAGTTGACAGCAAACTCTGAGGTTCCTTTACTACTTTCTTTATTTGTACTTTTCAATTAAAGCAACTAACAATTATAATTAACCTTTTAGTCAATAAAATGTCAAGAAGTAATGAAAAACTGTCCCTTAATTTCCCAGAAACCATAATAACATCTTCAAATATCTTGTTGTGTCCAACCAACAATCTTTGGTGTTTTTTGCTCGACTAATCGATTAATTGACCTCATTAGCACTTTCTCTGTGGCTACATAAACTCAAAAACAATAAAGTAGTAGAAACGTGATATTACTTGTGGAAACTCTGCAGCACAAAGAGTTTCTCTCTGTATGAACAGCTGATTAGAGAGAGGTTACGGCCTGATAGAAGTGCAGCGGTGAACAGGTTTCACAACAGTGTGTAAACAGCTCTGTGTTTGGATGTGTGAACTGGGTGAGGTGCTGTTACCCTGTGTTGACAGGCGAACTCCAGTTGACCCAGCGGACGGTGACGTTCTCTCTGACCTCCCCTCCGTCATTCCTGCCGCAGGGTATGTGGAAGTCTGTCTGCTCCCTCAGCGCGGTGCGCAGGGACTCCATGGTCTCCGGAGGGATTTGCACCATCAACCCATCTGACACACAAAGACAGACTCCAGTTAGGCTGGTCCAACAACAAACATTTTACAATATGAGGCAAATTATCATGTTTCATCTTAAAGGACGGGTTCACAGTTTGTCATAAAACAACAGTCAGGTGCCCATGTTACATACTCCCCCCCCTGCTGGATGGGATATGTACAGCCTTATTACTGACCCTTTGTTTGTGCTCTCTCCCGTTATGTTTAGTTATGTGGATTTAGGTTAGAGAGGAGAGCCCAGATCCTACGGCCCTTTGTGGGCTGGTCTGGGTGTCTCCTCTTCTTTTTGGCCAGCTCACCAGCTTCTGTTATTTGGTTGTTGTTTTCGTTAATAAATTTGTTTAATTATTGTGGTAAATCCTGACTCTCAATCACATCGGGGCCCTTCTGTGGGCGAGCTGGTTTAGAGGGCCGTAACATAATTTTGGGGGCTCGTCCAGGGCCGTAACAGCCCAAATGAACACTGAAGCTGTTTTTTACTTTTATCTTTCTTCTTTTCTACAATGTAAGTGATTGGGGACAAAACCACAGTTGTCCTTCTGTGCAATAATGTATTAAAAGTGTATTTGAAGCCAATATGAGGCTTCAGTCATGCAAACTAGTCAAATCAGGTGGATATCTATCAAAGTTAGTCATTTTAGTTCCAATTTCCTTCTTTAAAAAGAGATAAAAAGAGGAAATTTGATGCTAAAAACTGGAAAACATCCACTTTATTGGACTAACTCAGACAGCTGAAGCTTCATATTATCTTCAGACAAACCTTTAAATACATTTTTGCACAAACCGAGGACTGTGGATTTTGGCTCCCATCGCTTACATTGTGAGTGTGTTTGGAGGGGTTTTTTTTTTTTAATGGTCATTATGAACAGAAGGAATGCTTACAGCAAGCAAAACCTCTTTCAATGTTTATATGGGAACCTGACTGTTGTTTTAAGACCTATCCTTTAACTCACAGACTCGATCAGATGGAATAAGAGTCAACAAATCAGTCACGTCACCTTCAACAATGCTGGATTTGGCAATAAAGCCTGAGGAGGCTTTCAGAGCTCCATTGAACACCACAAAACTGGCTCCAGTCACTGTAACAACACACATCACCACAGAATAAACTATTTATATAAAACACAGTCAAGACACAACAATAACTATTACATAATTTAAATATTTATGATTTTATTTTGCCTACTCACCCCTATCTTCTTTATTCTGACACAAACGTTACTGATGTCTCTCACCTGTGCGGGTCTTTCCAGGCATGCTGTTGGCCTGCGTCTGATAGTTTCCATCCTCATTCTGGAAACACACCAGGTGAGAGTCGGCCTCAGAGCTGAAACTCGCTCCGATACTGATGACGTGCTCGTTGGATGAATTTACCACCTTCTGCATCTGTAAAACACCAGCAGACGTGTCGTCCTCAATCAACCTGGAGCCAGTATCACCACGTTAGCAACATGAGATCCTTTTTCCAGTTCACTATAATTGAAAACAAACACCATACTTGCGTGTGGCTCCCTGTTCGTTTTAGAATTGATTTTAAGATTTTACTGATCACTTTTAAAGCACGTCTGGGTCCAAGCTACATAACAGATATGTTGACCCCGTATGAGCCGGCCTGCGGCCTTAGATCCTCAGCTGGGGCCCTTCTGGCTGTTCCAAAGTCAAGGCTTCAAACTAAAGGTGACCGTGCTTTTGCCATGAGGGTCCCTCAGCTTTGGAACGACCTGCCTAATGAGATAAGGCTCCGCAGAATCAGTAACGTCTTTTAAATCACTTCTAAAAACCCATTTCTACAGACTTGCTTTTATGTGATGTTGTCTTTCTATCGTCTTATTGCTTTCTGCGTCATGTGTCTTTGCTTTTGTATTGTGCTGCCTTTGCTTTGTCTGTCAAATCGCTTTGTAAACTCTGTTTTTAAAAAGGTGCTATATAAATAAAGATATTATTGTGAATCATGCTTGCACTTATCCAGTAAGCTACATATCACAGTCTCCCAAAACTTCAACACTTCAGTCACAGATCTGCTCATGAAATATGTGACAGGAAGACTGTTGAAAATAAGAAGTGACTGGATTGTAGATAGTCTTTTCAGCAGCCTATAAGCTGGCAAAAAAAGATGTCACGCAGCCGTAAATTAACAAGAAATGTTATTTATTCAGACAGAAAAAGTCAATATAAACCATGTGAAATCTGCTCAGTTCCACCTCGATCTCTCCAACTAAGTCTGCTAGAAATCTGCTGCATCTCTCACTGCTTCACACTGTATAAACATCAGGAAACATCAGGCCTCATCTGACTGACTACGTCTCTTGTCTTGACTACCGTAAAGTGCTTCCTGTAGGGCTGCCAGCATGAACAGTAAAACCTCCGCAAAGGATCAAAAATGCAGCAGCACGTCTGCTCTTCAACCCGCCAAAAACTGCTCATGTCACTGCACTTTTCATTAGTCTCCACTGGCTCGCTGTTGCTGCTCACATCAAGGTAAAGTCACTAATGCTCACCTACAGAAGAGCAGTCTCCCTCCCTACAATCTCCCCTAAACAACTAGTCCTACCGTCACTGTGAGGCGGGAAATCTCAACCCCTGATTCAGTCAGCAGGATGTAAGATGTAGAAATAAGACTTTCATTTTAATCACTAGTATTGCTGCAGTATACTTTCTGACCACCAGTGGGCGCACTGGACTCAACACTGCAGGGCAGCACTCAAGTCTAAAAACATAAACAGACTTTCTGTTACAACTTTAATGACTGGATCTGTGACTGACATGTGGGCGTTCCTGCAGACATCCATACAGGTCTTTGGTACAAATGCATCAACAGTTTTCAAGCAGCAATCATTTATGATGTAAAACAGGCTCCTGCTCTGCACTGCTGAGTGTACTGGGGTTTTTTTTTGTTTACTGTAAAGCTCTTTTACCTCATTGAAGCTACTTTTGGGAATGTCGATGTAGCTGTGGCCCATCTCCATGTGGATCCTCAGGCCCTCCACGACCGCCAGACTGTACTGGTAGTTCCTCAGGTCCTGTGGTCAAACAGTTTAGAAGTTATGAATCATGTCTGCAAAATATTTATAATTTAAAAACATTTTACATGTTTGTATATAAAAGGGTGCCACAAAGGCCGACAATGTGCATCTGCTATCATGACTGTTGGTATTTAAAAAGTTTTGGAGTTGAAATGTTAAAAAAGCAAAAGGGACTCAAAACTGATCCCTGAGGCGAACCAAACGCCTCACCACTCGAGATGAGCTTTCATCCAAAACCACAACCGCTCTCTTCCTGTTAGGTAAGAGTCGAGCCAGCTGACACACTGCCCGAGGCCAACATGTTTATCTTATTTTAGAAGTATCGTGTGATCAACTAACTGCGTCAGATATTCGCAGATCGAGCTGCAACGGAGTGGAAGCTTCATTCTGGTCTCAGTGGGCAACTAACGTCTGTCTGAAAGCTGCCCCTCGATCCAAACTTAAAAATATCTGAGTGTTTACAGTCTTAATTAAGAAAGGAAGCTTCAGCAATGATCTACAATTACCGAGTGATGATCTAAATTAATTTTCTTTAACTAGACTTTAACAAAACAGTGTTCAGTGCAACTGGGAAATAACCTCATTGTAGAGAATGATTAACAGTAGACAGGAGCTCCTCAGCTACTTAATTACAAATTATGTTAAAATGTGGCGTCAGTGAGATTAAGAGCACAGAGCTTCAGTTCTGCACCTGAATGATGACAACACAGATGTCTGCTTGTGTTATGATACTTACAGCCAGTAAATTCATAATGGTGTGTCCCGTCTCTCGATACACAGAGTCCCGAAAACGGACACTAACCAATGTAGTGGGATACACTGAAAAAGAGAAAAGAGGAAAATTAAGTTTGTTATTACTATAATTTATTATTTATCTGTCTTTATCTGCAAAGTATGAAAATCTGTTTGTTTTAAAGGTGTAATCCATAAAATAAAAGTATCATAATATTATTTTATTTTTTCATTGAGGGATAATTTTGGTCAAAATAGTTTTTAGGGCTGCAACTAACAATTATTTTCACTTATTTTCTTTATCTGCCAATATTTTCTCAATTAATTGGTTTAATAATTTCTATATGTATCTATATGTCTATAAAATGTCAGAAAATACAAAAAAAAAAAATCACATTTTTTTACAATCACAATTTCCTAAAGCCCCATGTGACATCTTATAATAATTTGTTTTGCCTAAACAAAGACTCCAAAATGCAAAGAAATACAATTTACTATCACGCAAGATGAAGAAAAGCAGCAAATCTTCAAAATTGAAAATATGGAGAGAATTTTGCATTTTTGCTTGTAAAATAACAATGAATTGACGACCAAAATAATTGCAGATTAACAAACTATTTGTCTCAGTTCTAATAATTTTTGTAAAAACAGATAGCAAAAATGTGTGTAACAGTGTTAAATGCCTGTTGAACTGATGTGAACTCAACATGAAACTGTACGAGTCTTGTGTTTGAAGACAAAAACAACAATAAACCACGGAGGGCCACACACACCGCTGTATTCAGCTCCGAGCCGTAGGAGCAGTCTGAGTGGAAAGACTTTGGCCCAGGGCACTTCCAGTTTCTGGATAAGCAGGCCGAACAGGAAGGGCTGCGAGGGGAGAGTGAGGCCCTCTAGAGGCTGACAGGTGGGAGAGAAGAACAGCACCCCGGCGTGATCCTTACTGCCCAGGAAACTGCTGGTGAACGTCACGTTATCCAGCTCCTCCAAAAACTTGCCTGTAACAGAAGATAATGAGTCTGCAGTCGATGTTTTTTCCGGGTACAAAAACTGTATTTCAGATTCTAAAAGCCAACAAAGGTCATGTACGTGCCGTCTACCTTTTTGGGCATCTTGGTAAATGTTGAGATAGAGTGTAAAGAGGTCTCTTGGCAGAGTTTTTTCTTCAGGCAAACACTCCACCAGAAACACCAGCTCTCTCTGTCCCAGTGCCTGAAGCCCGTTAGAGCCAAAACACCAGCACTGCCGACTGGAGTCTGACGATTCAAACAAACACAGTTAACAAGGTCTAGATCTGTGGGAGGACATCTAAAGACATCCATGGTCCTCATCCTTATCTGAAACATGCAGTACGTATGTGAAAAGCATCCAAATATAACCCAAGATATGAGGATTCAAGATGTGTTTTACTCACATGTGACCAGTTTGACGTTGACTAGCAGGTTGGCGTTCAGGACGAACGTCAAAGGACGAGGTCCTCCTTCCTCTAATAAGTGCAGGATCTGACACGGGGCAGGACTTTCCTCAACTAAAACATCTAAAAGAAACACAGCAGAGCATGTTGAGCTTCATGCATACAATGTTAAGTGATGCCTTGAAGGATAAAGCTGGAGATTTTCTATATTTTTATTATTGTTTGGAGCCAAACCAACAACGAACTGATCTACTAACAAGTATTGTGTGTGTCTCAAAGCCTGATATATCTTATTCCTTTGTGCCATAGACCTCCGTTGTTGTCCTAAAACTATTAAAAACACATCAAGGAGCCTCACTGCTGCACTGGGTGACATGTTCCTTCACCATAAAGACAATGGTTGTGGTAGTTACAGTTGAATGTTACATAAAGAGGTGTATGTCTGAAAGGGGGCTATAAATGGATTGAAACTATGCAAACACACTGAAATAAACACTCACCTCCAGCTTCATCTTCTCCGGTGGTGATGAGCAGAGGAGGGAGCTCATCCTCGTTATCCGTCAGCAGACTGGGAATCCTCTTCACTGAAGAACCGATTCCAGAGAGCAGGGCGTAGTCCCAGGGTCCGGACACCGGAGGCCGAACCACCTCTACCACCCCGGAAGCCTCGGGGCTCAACGAGTTACCGACTCCGACCTCTGACCCTGCTGAGCCAGGCTGAAATGAGACGGCCGATTACTGTGGTACCATTCCCATTATACTAAAATGAATTCAGTCATTTTTAATATTTATATATTTGTAGAAAGCTCAGTGAAGCAGAGAAATTGTCTATTACCACATTTTATCCACTGAGAATAATTTCTCAGAGCAACTATTGTGGCTTTTGATAAAAACGTCCTGAAAACTAAGCATGTGTTGTTTCCCTGTAGCTAGGCTGTGTGGAGGATGTATCCTCGTCTTACTGTTGTTTGGTCTGGTGCGACGCCAAATTCCTGTGAGCTCCTGCGGCTCGTCACCGACAGCTTGGTTGTGTCTGCCACTTCTCCGTTGGGCAGGATGCCATCAGCGAACCACACGCGCTTCTGTTCACGAGGACAACCTGATGATACGAGGATAACGGAAGTCTTTTCAAGGACGCCGCTCAGGAAAAAACAAACTATAGCAGCAAACTATAAACGGTGTACAAGTATACAAGAGGAATCATACTGTCGTTGCTTGGCTGTTTGAGAACGGACACGGGAACCATGACGGTAGGCGGAGGAGAGTTGAGAGTACCGGCGGCACGGGCCTGCTGCAAAGGGGGGATGGTGCTGCAGTACTCAGATGGGACGTTGGGGTTCGGGCTGGGACCCGTTGGACTCATCATCCGCTCCAGGGCCTGGGCTACATCGAAAAGAAAAGTCAAAGAGGTGCGTTAATTTTAGCACAAATTTCAAATTGGATTTTACTCAAAAAGCTTGTTTCTCCTTCACCATGTCTTGTATGGCCACTGCTGCTGCCACTACCCTTAAACCTCTGGACGCTATCTACCACAGTGCTGTTTGATTCATCAGATTTGAGTTTGCTGTGTAAGTTCCTCCGCTCTTACTGACTGCTCTGAAACCGCTGGCAGCTACTCTCAGCTTCAGAGAGACTGATTGTACATTCAGCGCCCTGTGCAGAATGATGGAGAGCTGAACTAAACTAATGGCTAAAACTGATGCACGTTGCTGTTTTTAACTAATTGCTGCTGTGAGGTTGTTTCGAAATTTATTTTCTTCCCTCTAGCGGTCAGAATAGCTCGATGAGTTAGAGCTTCAGGTCAGTTTCTTGATCCAATATTTTTATGTAAACACATCAACTGAAGAACTTTCTTTAACAATCCTCTGGTGTTGAAGTATCAATATTTTTTGCTGTCATTTTCCAAAAGATTTAGAGTGACATTTCCTGTCACTTATATTATAAATCATCACAGACACAAGGACGACAAGGTTTGTTTATGAGCTTTCTTCGATATCGGAGGTTTCCGATGACAGAAAGAACGAAGATGTTGCCTGAAGCGACTGTCGCTGAAGATTATATTTTTGTGCCAAGCGGTCAGATATCAGAACAGATCAAGAACTGTAGCGTGAGCTCAGAGGACATAAGCTTGACAGCAAAAAACAGTGGACCGCTGCAGGCACAGTGTGACAGATGTGTGATTACTGTAATAAGTCATTTGTGTTTATCACTGAGCGGCTACAGTGTTCTGTCTATAACACAGTACGATGCTGCAGTGGATTCTTGTGACTGCATTTCCTTGTTTTCAATACACCATGAGTTCGGTCACAGATTCGTAGATGAAGCCAGTTAATTAGTCACATTTGAATCAAATAAAGCTTTCAAGAAGAAGAAGAAGAATCGAACAGTGGACGACTCAGCTTCACCCCACGGCTCATTACACAGAACTGATGAATAAAGGTTTATTGCAAACAGGACAGACATGAGTTGTTACTTCCAGGAAAGCCGGTTATGACTGAGAAGGCTACTCAATGCCTTTCCGGTTGCACTCCCAGAAATGCTGATGTTGCACTCGTCTACATTACATTGATTAAGCATCATAGATCCTTATCGATCCGGTGTAAACTGACAACAACTACAGTGTGGTTTACAAAAGCGCAGGAAACACATTGGAGGGAAGTACGTCGCAAAGACGTTACAGTTATTCAGACCCCTTGTTAATGTAAAAAAAAAGGTCTTTTGTCCCTTGAGAGATGTTTCACCTTGTTCTGAAAAGAAGGGATGACAAGGCACAAAAAAAAGTCATCCAGGGCATTTCATAAACCACTTCAAGTACAAGCAAAAAATACACTGGTGATCGTATTTTAAGTGTAACATGAAAAAACATAAATATTCCTTTTTAAAAATCAACTAGAAATGAGCATTCACTTCATCTAGATAGACTATAAACACAACAACAAACAAACACTGTTCTCTATCGCAACACAACAACAACAACAACAGTCTATTTATCAATAAATCAGACACGTCTTACCTCATCCTCATCATCCTCTCTGCTAAAACTCAACTGGTCCACTTCATCACAAGTCTATTCCTCAGTCTGACTTTAGACGCCGTTATCACTTAAGACTCCCTGAAGCTGCTCCTCGCTCATTTCCGTGAGTCTACGTCTGTTGTTAGCCTTAATAGCATGTTAGCTTTAGGCTGGGGTGTGTGTGTGCGGTAAGTCTCACATGCAGCTCGCCCAACGGATGCGAGAGATGGAGAGCAGAGAGAGAGAGAGAGAGAGAGAGAGAGAGAGAGAGAGAGAGAGAGAGAGGTGACGGAGAGGAGAGAGGGATCGCATCGCACGCCGCTCCAGCGATCACCGGCTACAGAAAGTGGATCACCTCCTTCTTCTTAATTTAGACATTGTGTGTGAGCATCACATGTCTACTGCGTTAGGCGAGTACTGTACCACACACACACACACACACACACACACAACATCAAGGACAAATGCCAATGTCCTGCTATAACTCTCCTCCCTCTCTCTCCAGCCGTCTCCATCCATCTTCCGCCTCCCGTCTCTCTCTCTCTTTATATCTCTACTGCAGTCTTTTAAGTGTAAAAAGGTGCCTTTAATCATTAAAGCAGACACATAAACCACAGAAATGGAAACATTTTACATCTGATTTTTAATTTTTTTTCACAACGTGCAGAATAAAAAGAAGCCAATAAGCTGTAGTGAAAGAATAGTGTAAAGATAAAATTCCTAAAAACGAAGGTTTTTAAATGTTTAATAAATGTTCAGAGGGACATGAGGAGAAAAACCCCTAAGCTACTTTGTACAGGACAGTTTTTGTGTTTCGTGTCTTAAATATTCATAAACTGCATAATGAAAATGTAAATGTGATGTTATTAAGTTTTAATGACAACTTAGTGAGTTCGGTCTATTTTTAAAGTTTTAAAGATAACTCCTGGGTTTAGAGAAAAAAAGACCATACAGATGCAGTAAAAGCTCTTCGGGGGGAAACAGGGTGGTTTGTTGACAACTGTCAGATATTAAACCAGTTTCATTTGTTTTTTTTAAGTCATTTGGGGGCAGGGGGGGAAAATCTGTAAACACAACACTGACATAATATCATTATAAAGCTGATAAGGTGAACAAGCTCATGAGGCAAACAGTTGCTTATTTACATATCAAGCAGATTGAGAGCAACATTATCATTCATTTGGAGTCGTGTTTGTGTCCAGCTGATGAATGTAAGTCTGATATTTATTCTCTTTTAAGCTTTTTTCATCTCCACAAACTCCTGAGGGAAATTTTTGGCTCGTAAGCTGCCAAACGCTCCGCTATGTTCACCAGCTAGTCTACAGCTAACTGTGTCTGTTTGCTGTGGTGAGATATCACTAATAACAGTGAGACTGAACCGAAACAGCCGTAAAATCAAAACAATGAGTTTGAAAACGGCCTGTAAAGCTGGGTTCATCACTCAGAGCGACCCCCTGCTATTTGATCCACTGCTAATATAACAAGATTAAGTCAAAACCTCATATATGGCTGGACTGTTTATGGTCAATGTGAGAAACTGTGGCCAGTTTGTGACAAGGATAGTCAGTGGTAGCGTCTGTAATGTGAATTCCTGGATATTACATGTTCATCTGCAATTTTCTGTAGTGGTCTCAGTAATATTTAGTTAAAGTGTACTGAAGTAGCATCACATGACATGGTTAAGCTATGTTTGAGTCAAAAAAAGGTTAAAAATGCAGTTGTAAGAACTATTCTAGTTATCTGTTAGCACCTGCTGCTCTTTCATCTGTTTCTATCTGCAGATGTCTCTCATTTTTCTAAGACTCACTCCGTATTGAGTATTTTGTCAGAGTGATTGTTATTTGTGGTGCTTTAACTGTGCTGCTCTCTCTCATATCCTCCCAGCACATGAAGAGCTGTTTGTCTGCAGCCACACAAACAAACGTCAGAGTTTCCTCATGTGCAGCAGTCCCAGGCACACCGCCGCCGGGTGAGCCGCCGACATCATCCCGAGGAGCGACATGACGCTCCCCGACGGCACCGAGGCCGCGGACCTCACGCGCCGGGTCAACAACAACAACAACAACAACAACAACAACAACAACAACCTCTCCACACGCTCCTCTGACAATCTTGCAATCATGACGCCCCCTGAGGATTTAATAGAAAACTGTTTGCGCCAATTCATTTTGAAAGAGCAACGGCCGATGGGGGAACTCCAACACTCGGCCGACCAACCAATGGTGTAACTTCATCACCCAGTCAGTCAGTGACGGACAGACATGTATATTGATCATTGCAGCTTTAAAGTGTTGTGTACATTGATTCAGCACATGTGCATTTGGTGGGTTAAAAAAACTTCTAGTTAAACAACTCAAATTTCAGTATATTACCAACCGATCGTCCTCTTAAGAATCTATACCCATACACTTCTGTTTACACACTCAGTTAATCCTCTGTAAGCAAGCAATCACTTCATAAAAAGGAACAGCAGGAGAGCGAATGCTAATTATCATTTATAGAGAGGAGGATGTCTGCTCTTTTGTCCACAACGCAGGAAAATAAATGAATGCTAATTGGAAATTTTGTGCACTCTAGCATAAAAAAATATAATTAAATTCATTCATTCAAATTCATAATTTAAAAAGCAGGTCCTTCAAAAAAAAAAAATCACAGGCTTCTAGCACTGTATCTTCCTTCAAAAAAATCCATATATAATGAAGTTGAGCATACACAACAGATTGTGAAAAGATTAAAGCATCTCTTGTCTTATGAAGTGATTCTCAGCAATCAAACGACTCCTGACAGACTGTGATAATTCAGTATTTCCCCTTTTAGAATACTGAAACCATATTCACACACATCTGGATTAGCTTGGAAACACGTTTCTGTAGAAAAACGTTGAAGTGAAACTTTTGTGGTTGTGCCAGATCTCCAATCAGACCGAACCCGGGGGGCTTACCTCTGTGTATACTATCGAAGCAGATGACGCACACGCGAGCCTCTTTCTCCAGGTACTTCAGCTTACACTTCCTGTTGCAGCACACGGCACAGTAGACCTGCCACAGAGGAAAGAGGACGACAATGATAAGATGACGAACGTGCTACGGAGCAGCTCGCACGGACAGTAAATCCACATAAATTAAGAAAGAGTACAGTTGTTTACAGTGTGTCTACACATCTTTGTGTGTCTAGTCCCTTAAGCGGCAGTGAGTCGTGCTGTGAACAATAACACATCTTAAACAGTCCTCTCTAATGCTGTTTAAATCACTGGCCTTAAAGGACTTAACTCCAGCTTTAGGACACATGGCTCGGTACAGATCTATAGGAGGGCTGCGGAAAGAACTGCTGACTCATGCTCTCCTTTTACATGAATCCACTGTGCTATATTTGGAGCTGGGACATAATCTGTTTTATTTCTAAAACACGCCACCTTCATAAGAGCATTTCACTTCAGATAGTGTTGAAAAAAAAAAAAAAGGCATGTCACTTCTCATTTTATATCTCCAATTAAACAAATAGCAGAAAAAATAAATAATCATGTAAAACAAGCACATAATGGAGGCTGATTTTCTATATTTTGGTAAATTTAGTTAAGTCATATTTATAGACGAGAAGGCTCTTAACACCAGGTGCAAATCTTATGTCTCAGAGGATTTCAATTAATTCAGTCTGAAGCATTCCTCGAGTTCACACACACACACACACACACACACACACACACACACACACACACACACACACACACACACACACACACACACACACACACACACACACACACACACACACACACACACACACTGCGTGGTTCTGTCAGCAAAATAACAGCTTTGAAGACAATTATTGCAAAAAAGCTGGTTTATATTTTGGTCCTGAGGAAAATACTAAAAGAGTTTTTATAAGTTGCATCTCACTGGATGTCTACCTGCCTGTCAAAATACTGTAATACAAGTATATTGTAGTTCTAATGGTTTCCTTGTGGTTTTCTGTTAATTCAACTAACCACACAGGCGCCATATTTCATTCAAAGTGTAGAACATGTGGGGTGAAGTGTGGATCATAGTTTGTAACTAGGCAGTGTGCTTTGGGTCAAGAAGTTAAGATACTTAGGGCTGCAACTATTATTTTCATTATTGATTAATCTGCAGATCATCTTCTTGATTAACTGTTTAGTCTATAAAAGTATCAAAAAAACGCCCTTTAAAATTTTTTTTTTTTTACAGAGTCCAAGGTGACGTCTTCAAATTCCTTGTTTTTTATGACCAACAGTTACTGTCCTATATGACAAAGAAAAGCAGCAACTCCTCACATTTAAGGAGCTAAAACTATATGTTTAGCTTTTTTGCTTGAAAAGTGACTGAAACAATTAATCAATTATCAAAATAGTGGCTTATTAATTGACTAAACGATTAATCATCTAATTGTTGCAGCTATGAAGACACTTTACTCTCAAAATCGTGTTCTTGATTTGCATCGATTTGCACCTTTGTACTTTCTACTTGTATTTATATCTCACCAGAGATAAAGTTTCCACATACAATATTCCAGCTATAAAACACAATGAATTCATTTAAATGTCTGCCTATAAGCTGACTGACATACCTTCCCGCAGGCTCGACAGTGATGCCGCCTCTTGGTAAACGTGAACCTCTGGTAGCAGTTCATACAGTTGGGAGCTTCAGAGTCCGGCACCCAAGCAGGCTGCCTGCACCCCAGCTCCTCCGCTCCCTCTCTCTTCCAGTTCACTGACCTGGCACCTTCTGAGGGTGGCTCCCCGGGGTAAGGCGGGGGCTCTGAGAGTTCGTCGTACCCCACGCTGTAATCCTGATGCTCCTGAGCTGCGTATATCGGGCTAATGTTGGAATGCTCTTCTATAAGACCGGGGCTTGTGGGAGAACTCTCTTCAGCTTCTACTGTGCCGGCTCCACCGCTGAGCACCTGAGCCTGCTCCTCTTCTTCCCCTGCTGGTTGAGATCTTGCAGTTTGGCAGTGTAGCTGTTTAGGTCTGGCACCTCCATAGGAGGGCTGTTGATCAGAGCTACTGCTGTACTGGGACTGGAAAGTGTTGCTGGTCAAAGAATGGTTTCCCCCAGAGGAGAGTTCTGGCTCTTCTTGACACGAGTCCTGCGATAGTGACGGAGCATCTGGGTTTAAACTTTCCTCTACAGAAACACATATTGTTCTGTCACTTTCTGGGGAAGCCAGGCCCTCTAGTTCCTCTCGTCTCGCTCGACTACAGATCCTCAGTTCCTCTTCTGCGAGCCTGTCCTCCAGATCCCCGTTGGATTCTGAGAGACTCTCGGGTTGAGTAAAATCACCAGAGCTGCTGCAACAAGAGACGCCTCTATCCTGCTCTGCCTCCGTGTGCGCCTGCAGGAACGCATCCAACTCCTCGTCTGTGACCAGCATCTCGGCCTGGTCGCTCTCCGGCAGATACTCGAAGCCAAACTCGGGAGGGTCGACTGGGCTGGGTTCTGAGCGATCAGAGGAGGGAAGGTCCACAGGGGGGGCGACAGCAGCAGGTTCAGGAGAGAGATGCTGCTGCCCCTCTGGTGACAGCCGGCCCCCTGCGAGCTGCTGGGACACAGAGACTCCCGAGTCAGCAGGTTTCTCTAAACAGGACCTGTTCTCCCTGGCTTCCAAGGCTGACAGGGAGTCTGCCTCTGTGCTCTCAGATGCGTCTGCCTCTTCACACTGCTCTGTAGCTTCCCCCGACTCATCTTCTGTGGTCTTTTGGCTCACTAGAGCTCCACACATGGATACAGCTATGGGCAGGCAAGACAAACCCACTGGTTCACTGTCTGAGGCTGCTGCATTTATAGACTCTCCCTCACATTTATCCAAAGTTTCTTTTGACTCGTCCTCTTTATTCTCTGAGGTTGTTGTAACTTCTTTACTGCTTTCAGCAGGCAGGTTGCCCTCTTGTTTACAGTGGTCTAAGGAGGCATCCACTACTTGGTTTATGCAAGCCACCTCCTCACAATCCTTCTCCTCTCTGTCAGCTGACTCTGTGGTCTTAAGTGACAGTGACTCATCTGTGGACTCGCAGCTTGTCTCCACAGCAGCAGGAAGAATAACGTCCAGCAGGCAGAGTGAGGCAGAGTATCCACCGACCTGCTCCTGTGATTCTAGACCCAACAGTTCGTCTTTCCCTGCAGAGGCTTGCTCTTGCTTGGGGTCTCTACAGCCGGCGCTTTGGCTAAGCCCCCCTTGCTCCTCTCCACGTACACTCACCACAGGGCTGCTGAAGTCCACAAGCAGCGTCTCCTCCTCCTCCATTTGCTTTTCCACCATGTCCAGCTCGCCGAAAGCATCGTGGCTGTTGGCTCGGACCAGGATGGCTGAGCTTGTGTCATTCACAAGGTCGCACACCGGCTTCAGAGCCCGATCGGGGCAGGGAGGCGCAGAGCTTTTAGCAGGCCTGCGATCCACAGAGGAGAGAAGGTCCACTCCGGTGAGAGGCTGACCTTTGACCTCTCTGTCATCAGTGCTGCGGTTGTGACTGGTGGAGCTGTCGGGACAGCTGGTGGCAGAACCATAATGAAGAGAGTTAAGGTCAGGGAGGTTCGGTGGGACAGTGGACGCCTCGGAAGACAAACACTGAGGGCCCAGAGAGGAGAAGGGGTACGCTGACGGCTTCAGGAAAACCGATTTGCATTCATGCTCCTCTGTAATAAAAAAAAAATCAAAACAAGTTCAGATAAAACTTTAAAATGATCATTTAGAGAGGTGAAAGAGACTCACTTTCTTTTCTGAAGTTATTTTAATGGCTTCGCAACAACACACACATTCAAAATTATGGATCAGATGTAACTGTACATGTGTTTTGTGAATAATCTCACCAGTATTGAGCTCAAAGTCATCCAGCAGTTTATCCAGATCACATACTGCTGCCTTGAAGAAGCTGTCCATACTGGGCTAAAACAAAGGGCCCTTGATCCCCTCCAATTCCTAAAAATAAACAAAAAGACATGTTGTAATTCTGAGAGGAGAACGTATGATTTTTCAGTCTCTTTGGTCTTTTGATTTAAAAAAAAACCTCCTTAAGGGGCAAGAATCTAGGTCAGTTCTCGACACATTAACCCCATTTGACATTCTTGTTTATTCATTCCTCATGCAGCAGAGAATTCATCTTTTTGGCAACACCTATTTAGAAAATTAAACATAAGGGAAAGTACTGAAAAAGAAAATGTGCATGTGCATGTGAAAACTTAATAAGTTGACACTAATTACTCACCCTTAGCTACTTAAGAAGGGCTTTCATACATATAATTTTAGGCAAGGCAGACGGGTTCATGCTGACATAATCAGGCTTCATAATCTGATAACTGGCAAGTACCAACCACACCTAAAATCTGTGTAAATAATTACTAAGACATAGCAACGGACTTAAGATGACACAGAGGCATATAGAAGTCACTCTAGCTTTGGTGATAAAGTCCATCATCACATGTGTACATATTTGGGGGTTGGTTGTTGGAGCTTTCAGAGGATGTTTATGTGTAACAACACTCTGTTTACAGTCAACGGTAATGTGAATTTGAGGCTTTCATGTCACCCAGCTGGAACAGTACAAGTGCAGAAAATAGTATCACTTAACTGTGATACAGCCTTTAAGGCTGAGAAAAAACAACTTTTAAACTACACCACAATATTGTATTACACTCCTGTTAGTTTGATGTCATTCATATTTTGCAGGACATCCTTGAATATGCACTTGTCTTTACAACACCCTACATCTAATTTGTACTTCTAAATAAACGTACAGTAGGATATATTTTGATAATCACCCCTCTGGTTACAGGTACAGTATACAAACTGCACAGGAATGAAGAGTTGTCTCCATTATCTTCACACAGACTGTAAGTTTCACAGCAAACAGACTGTGTTGCATCATGTGATTTTTTTCTAATGTAATAACCAGCGACCATATGTATTTGTCATTTTTGCTGACAGAAATGAATCAACTGTCTTCTGCTATGCAGGAAAATGGTTTATACAAGATTATTAAAGTGTGGTACTTCTCAACTTGTCAAGGGCACAGTCATTTAATTCAGTATTATCTACAATACAATTTCTATAGATTGAGACTTTTTCCACCTGAGGGTAATATCATGACTTTCCTTTTCTATGTCGCACAGGAGTTACACTGTCTACTTTTAGACGGCCTGCAGCTTTTTCAGCTGAGCAAGCTACAGAAAGCACAGCATGACCGAGAATCAACTTTTGTCCAGAGGGAAATATTAATATTTATGTTTTCAACTGGCATTAAAGGAACTGCATTAAGCTGGTTTAAGTCCTATTCATCAGATCTATTTCGGTTTGTACACCTTAACAATGAATCCTCCATGCACGCAACACTTAGGCACGGAGTTCCACAAGGTACTGTTCTTGGACCAATACTATTCACCCAATTATATTCATCAATGAAGCAAGTTGAAACCATTCAGTTAACTAAACTCCAGGCATGCCTTAAGGACATAAAGACCTGGATGACCTGCAATTTTCTGCTACTAAACTCAGACAAAACTGAAGTTATTGTGCTTGGCTCTAAACACCTTAGAAACACTTTATCTAATAATATAGCTACTCTGGATGGCATTACCTTGGCCTCCAGCTCCACCGTAAGGAATCTGGGAGTTATCTTTGATAAGGATATGTCCTTTAACTCCCACATAAATCAAATTTCAAGGACTACCTTTTTTCACCTACATAATATTGCAACACTGCGCTCCCAGAATGCAGACTTAGTTGTTGTTCCTAGAGTTTCCAAAAGTAGAGGGGGAGGCAGAGCCTTCAACTATCAGGCTCCTTTCCTGTGGAACTATCTTCCAGTTTGGATCTGGGAGACAGACACCCTCTCTAAGTTTAAAAGTCAGCTTAAAACTTTCCTTTTTGATAAAGCTTATAGTTAGGGCCGGCCCAGGCTTGCCTTGGACCAGCCTTTAGTTATGCTGCTATAGGCCTAGACTGCTGGGGGACTTCCATTAATATACTGAGTTCCTCTTTCATCCTCTCCATCTGTACACATTCATGTACCATTAATGCATGTTACTAACTTGGCATCTTCCCCGTAATTTTGTGCTTTCTCGTCTCACAGGTACCTATGGATCTGTGGTTGCGCTTGTTGCACTTGCACTTGTTGTAATTATTGTTCTTGCTGTGCTTCTCTCTCTCTCTCTTTCCTCCCTCCCTCCGTCCCTATTTCGCTCTCAACCCATCCGGTCATGGCAGATGGCCGCCCACCTAGAGCCCAGTTCTGCTCGAGGTTTCCTCCTGTTAAAGGGGAGTTTTTCCTTGCTGCTGTTGCCAAGTGCTTGCTCATGGGGGAATGTTGAGTCTCTGTAAAATAAAGAGTACAATCTAGACCTGCTCTATATGAAAAGTGCCCTGAGATAACTTCTTTTGTGATTTGGTGCTATATAAATACAATTGATTTGACTTCTTCTCGCCTAAAGAAAGAAACACAAACATAAGCCACAAACACTCTCAATGTCTGTGTTACAACATAAGGAAGAAACATGCACTAATAACGAGCATCAGGAAGAAAAGTGTATAATAATGTGCTTTTGTGGCACGGTAGGACTCTCCCTGATGCACTGTCTGGCAGCTCAGTGCCTGCAATAGCTCACAGCGCCATCACCCATGGAGCTTCAAGTGTCTGGATGTGCAGATCCATAACATAGTCACTCCCACACAGTTCAACTTCAATTGTAAAATCAATAATAAACATAAGAATCTCCAGGCCAAATCATACTTGATACTGATCACTTCATGCTAAGACGTGCAGAGGAGAAAAGCCAAATTGCCCTTCCTTTTAAACCCGATTCATGGAATGTCAGAAATGGGTTAATAATACTGGGAATAAAAATAGGTCAATTTATAGGAAAGCAAATATCAAGCATGGTTAAAAATAACTCACTTAAAAGAGAAGGCAAACATCAAATACTTCTAAAAATCAGTCCCTTGATAAAGAGTAGACTGAATGTTCAAAATGAGAAGCAGTTTCCTTTAAAACCTCGAATCCATACTTTACATAGTTGAAGTACAGCCAAAGATAGTCCAGATAATTTAGTAGTTAATAGTTAAATTAAGTTATAGAGATGCTCCTGCTATAAGGAATCAGGCCAAAAATGGCATAAAACAGATTACTTTTGAGGTGTCTGAGACTTATAATCAGATGACAGATTTCTCCATGCATCTTTGTGTTAATTCGTCCTCACGTCTGTGTAGAAAAGCACTGTAGACTTTAAAAGATTAACAACTTCAACAACTGTATCAATAAAGAAGCAATAAAGAAGCATTGTAGAAGACTCACAACATCCAAGGACACTGAGGAGCTCTAAACCGCTGGTGCAGCCTCCTCTTTCCACAGACCAACATGTGTCTAAGTGGTTAAATTTAGCAAACAACTTTATTCCTCTCTCATCCACCAATAAACCTCTCTGTACTGTTGTGTCACACAATAATTGTTTACCAATGTAAGCTATATATGGATGGGAATGAGGAAGTCAGTCTTACTAAATACATGTCTTGCTGTTTATCATCACAGTTAAAAATGCACTTCCAACTTTTTCCACAGTAACCATTTGTCAGTCTATTTTTCTGACTATGAGTAATCATTAATACAAACATTTTTTTTTCAACTTTAAAGATCATGTCAAGACATGTGTTAAGACAAAAAAAAACTCTGCGTAGAATAATAATTTGTCTGATGTGATTTTTCCACAAATAAAGTTCAATTACTTAGTTGCAAATTCATAAAATTACATCTAGACCCTGTGATCCCGACTACACACTGCTTTTTGTAAGACATCAGAAGCCAAATGGGTTAGAAACCACTGATTTAATCTTTAACAAGGTTTTGTATTTTAAAGGTTCTATATGTCAGAATTATGAAGCAATCTACATTTTTAATCGTTTTTTTATTGCCAATGAGTGACACAGCACATTGATCCCAGGCAACAGCTTGCTGAGCCCACCAGTATTTGGTAAACACGATTGGAAAAAGAAAGTTGGTGGTTTGTGGGTCAGGTCAGGTTCAGGTGGTTGATTAACACATATTTTTGGGAGGTGTGGATTGACTCTCACCAGCCAGCAGCCACAACAGAACAGGAACCTGTGTGTGTGTGTGTTTGTGTGTGAGTGTGCAAACAAACACAAACACACACACAGGGGTGGAGGGGGGCTAACTGGGTGCGAGAAATGCTTTGCTGAACCACGGTGCAAAACACAACATTAGAGATCTTTTATGTTAATATGAGAAGTGTAAGCGAGGAAAAACACATCACCTGCAATAGTCTAGATACTGTTAAGTGAGCTGTTGACTGCAGTTCATTTAACAACCACTGGTGTCACTAATGAGAAGGAATTTCTGATACCTCCGTATAGCACCTTTAAAAGCTTGTTATATTATCCATTGTGTCAAATCTTCTTTTGAGTAGTAACTAAAGCTGTCAAATAGATATAGTGGAGTAGGAAGTAACATTTCTCTCTGAAATGTAGTGGAGTGGAACTAAAGTAGCATCAAATGAAAATACAAGTACCTCAAAAATGTATTGAAGTACAGTACTAGAATAAATGTACTTTCCACCCCTGATTTATAGCTTCACTCTAAAAACATTACACTTGTCAAGCCTCCACAAACCACAAAAAGGCAGCTTGGGTGACATTTTTTAAGGATGAAGTCGGACGGTTGTCTGGACCGTTTAAACCGCTGACGTTAGCAGGTAACATTAGCAACTCTTAACATTTCACCATAACAAACACATTGACACTTAGCATGAACGTTAATTATGTGGCTGTTAGCAGCTAACTAACCGTTTACACCCCTGAAACAGTCAGCCACCGATACACAACCTGTTGTTTGTCACCTGGTGGTGATTAAAGCAGGTGTAGCTAAAGTTAACATTAGCCTGTTAGTTAGTTATTGGAGACGTTAGCTGGCTAAAGTGGCTAGCTAACCTGGTTTATTCCATAACTCCGACGTCGTCCTCAACGGTAACGCTCATCTTCCGTGTCGACAAAGGAACAACCGTCGCCGGTATGGTCGTTTCATCCTGTGATAAGACCCGTTATTAAAGTTGTTTGCGAAGCTGTCGCTGTTGGATGAGTTTTATTGAAGATGTGTAAATGCTCCACTCAAGCGGCCATCTTGAACAGACTGTCGGGAGGTCACAGGATCCGCTCAGCCTCAGTGTTGGAAGCCAGCCCACCGTCTAATTACACTGCACATTAACACTGCAATTATTCCAAAATGAAATGGACATTTAATTGCAATCATATACAGAAATTATTAGGTCATATGTATAAATATAGATGTATATGTCCTATATATGCATTCATATATACACATACATACATAAACACATAAGAGAAGAGGCAGATACTCAAACACTACAGTTGAAAACAACACAATGACACAACTTAGATTTCTGCAGAAAGGTGTGGGCTGTAGCTACAGCTTATAATGTTGACACTGTTAACAACACGTCCTATTTGACCTCAAGAGGTAATATCAGAACAACAAAAGCAAAACAATACAAAACAAAAACAACTTACATGTCCTCTGCCCTGCCCTCTCTTATAATGTTTCTGTCTGATTATACATTTTTATATTTGTTCAGTTGTTGTTTTTTAAACTTACTAAGTGTTCTGCATGTTTTCAGTTCCTCATTACAGCTGTTCCATAAATTCACACCTTAGACTGAAATACAAAGACTTTTTACGTTAGTCCTCAACTGTTTTTTGAACATGCAAATTCCTCTCAAATCATACTGACTTTATCTCTAGAGTCTAGATTGTGGTTAAAATGACTGATGCAAGATGCAAATAAAAGAAATAAGCTCATGAAAAGCAGATAAAATGCCAGTGAATATAAAATACCTGGAAGTGCATATAAAAATACTAAAATGTTACAGCTTTTTCTTTCTTCTTTTAGGCAGCTGCTCATTTTTAATGAAAACACACATTACAGTGTATGAATCCACTGACTTTAAAAAAAAAGAATTCTGATATTGTATTGACCTAAATATTCTTGAGATGTTTAAGTTACAATTTGCAGCCCTTACTTAGTAATGTAAAATGTATTAAACTGCCACTATCAGCACTAGGGTCAGCGAGTAGATTCAACAAAGTCCTCTTATTACCAATTACTGACTGAGAGTCTACACATACCTTTGTGTGTTGTCAGTGTTACTTGTGTCTCTTGTTACCTTCATAAAAAAATAAATGTCCTGTTTACCTACAACCTGCCTCTACCTGGTAACCTGATCTCCTTCCTTTCTACAAACTCTAAACTTTCCCATCCTTCTAAGTAAACTGCCTGTAACCATATCTGCAGTGTTTACTTCTGCATCTGAGTCCAACTATTATTGTCAACAAGTCTGAATTGTAATAAGATGATAAAGTTTGAGATTGGCTGATTGTAACTTTAACATGTCAGACATAAGCTCTTCTTATTTGTATTTTTACATATTTTCTTATGTATTTCAAACATTGAAATAGCAGCATCCCATTGTTTGAAACATCTAACACAACTATTCTAAGGTTACAAATTAAGAAATTCATCCTGGGTGGAAATAATTGCTTTGTCTTCTGTTGTCTCACTTATACATGTACTGTGTGACTTCTGGGTATAATCACTGGTAATTAAGATTTACATCTTATATCTTTAAAGGAGCTTGTTTTTTCTTCAGCACTACATGAGTTTCCGGGTTAAAGCCTTCTGGCTATGATCTTGCTTTTCTTCTTCCTCAGTTGTTTTTACGTGGTATTACACGTGTGCATCCTTGTGTTGTTGTAACATTCACTGTCAGAATATGTTTCTATTGACTTTTGCGTCACCATTTTCAAAATAAAGCTAATCTGTGTTCTCAGGTTGATATCCAGAGGTGTCAAACTAGCAAGCAGTAAGTTTTTCTACCATGTTGTCCGTTTCTGAACAGTTCAGTACTGCTTCATGCTCAGTGTCACAGGTCTAGAACTACTTTTTATAAGAGGATTTTAGAGTTTTGGGTCTGTTTCTGTTTGACTTTTTATTACTCAAATCAGAGCACAGATGTTAAGTGATTTAGCTTCTGATAGATGTTGTGGGAAGTTACCAGAGTCAGGAGTCTCTGGAGGTAGTGTTGGAACTTTTTTAACAAGATATGGACAGAGCATGTGACCCTGCATGTGACCCTGCATGTGACCATGCAAAGGATAAGTGGGTATAGATAATGGATGGATGGAGAGAGATTTCCTCTCCACTTTTTTTAATTTGCCATTTGTTAGACATAAAAACTGCAGCCTAGTAGTAAAAGTAAAAAAAGAAGATGCTGTATGATGGTGACTGCAAACACAGTATGTTGAAGTGCAGTAGGTGGATGTTGGTTTTTGAGAAATAGCTTCCTGACCACCTGTGCCACCCTCCTCAAATCTAACCTACCACCCAACTTCCAACCCCAAACCCTTTACCACTTATCTCTTAAAAGAGTTGAGATTAATCTGCTAATGTTATAGCAGAAAAGTTAACATAAGATGCTTAAAATGTTTTGTGATATCCCCTCAATGGAAGATGTTCAACTGTATCTTCTAAAGGAAGTAAAACCGTGTAAAGAATTAATAAGATAATTTGACATCACTGTGTAGTTACAGTTTATAACCATTAGATGGCAGCAGTGTCCTGTCCTGTGCTGTCTACTTCTGCACCAGCTTTGCCCTCTACTATTTCTACCTCTTTAATTTTATGCATTTTCATAATACAACAGCTGTTAAATCCAAACCAATATAACTTTTGGCAAAAAACTGCTGAAACTTTAAATCAAAGATAACTTGCTGAATATTTCCACAGTTAATTTTACTACAGTTTCTAATCTTAGAGAACATTAAAAGTATATTTTAAGTGTAACTTTGATGTGGCTGAGATCTATTTATGAAAGAAAGAAACAGCAGAAGATTACAGAAGTATTCACATGGACTGAGAGAAAGACTGGCTTTGAGTTAAAGAGAGACATCAAATGCATTAATACCTCACTTGTGCAAATGACATGTACTCCTTCCCTCATTAAAAATCAAGAATCTATAAATATGCAAATATTTTTCATTTCTAAAGTTTAACAGCTGGACACCATGTCTCCTCCTTCACTGTAAAGTTCATTCTCAGTGTTTGTGCACTGGAGGCTTCAAGTTTCCACATCAAACTTGTGTAAGTTTCATACTGGACCAGGATTATCTTCCAGGCGGTTTGTGATGATATAAATCCATCTCGAAGGCCCCTTAAAACTGGATTTTCAATGAGCACAGAGAAATTTTCCACGTTCAGCAGATAAACGTGAAAACAAACTCTGCACATACATCATTCTACACAGAGAAGCTCAAACATCCAACTGAAGGAACAAGATGAAAAACACATTTTTGAGTGAAGGGGGACTTTAATTTTTCTGTATATTTTTGACTGTTATGCACCACAACACCAAGACAAATTCCTTGTATGTGCAAACCTAATTGGCAATAAACCTGGTTCTGTTTCTGAACACTTTAAGGCAGTGGTTCTCAACCTTATGGGTTTCAAGGACCCCCAAATTGACGCACATTGCCGAGGACCCATATTTGATAAGACGTAGTCATCATATGATAAGATTTAGTTATTTTATAACTGTCTATACTGTAGCTTGACAGATTAACAGTGAAGACTGTGACACCTATGAACAGAATATTCATTCTTATACATTCTTTCATTGAGCTAACACCTAGTCAATGAAATAATATAAATAAAATATTCCCCATTTTTCTGGGGAACCTCTGGAACCTGGTTGAGAACCGCTGCTTTAGGGCTCCATATTACGGAGCCCCTAAAGTCCAAAAAGGTGGTATTTTTTTATCTTGTGCACACAAGTTATTATCTTGTCTGTACAATATAATTACCTTGAGGGAACAAGTTAATATCTGTACAGTAAAGGCATGTTAGGCCTACGCTTTAAAGACGAAGGGGATCAGTTGCGTTTATAGCTTTTAATAGTTTGTTGATGTATGGTAGTAAGTATGTTAGAAACATGGCGGCGTTTTTGCTATGTTTTTTACAGAACCCCTACAGTCTCAAAAGGTGGTATTTTTGTATGTTGTGCACACAAGATAATAACTTGTTCCCACAAGATATTAAGTTGTGCGCACAAGATAAAAAAAATACCACCTTTTGGGACTCCAAACGTACTCCAAACGTTAACTTTGTTGACCCTGGAACTAAACTGCGCCCTCCGGACCGCCAGGTGGCGGTATCGCGGGTGGACGCCGCGTGTCAACCAGCTCACATCACACCCAAAAGAAGTCGACGAGGAACGGAAAGAAACAGGAAGAAGAAGACGACCAAATCGGTACCACAATGACTTCGACCAGGAGACTAGGCAAGGTAAGAAAATGTTCAAATTACCGGCTTTATTTCACTTTAAGAGGGTTTAAACTACTCGTGTCGGCCGTGTGCGTTCAGCTACACACACATCGTCCAAGAGAAAACGCCGTGAAGCCGAGTGTTTGGCGTCCATCTGTCCCGACAAAATGAAAGGATAATGACGTCCGACAAACGGTAGAGAAGGTAACGAGTTAACCGCTAGTTTTTGAGACGTGATTCAGCACTCACAGAGAGCCGTCAAGAGACAACACAAAGTCGTTACAACAGGTTTTAATCCGAGCAGTGGGAGGGGGAGGGAGAGGAGAGCGTTTAAAAACACCTTTTCTCGGTGGAAACTACAGCCCGCTGGTTTTTAACGCGCTGTCACCGTCTGAAGGCTAAAACATGGAGACTTTGGGGTTGGGACGTGACGTCAGCCCTCAGCTGGGCGATATATCACACGGTAAATCATCATATTGTGAAATATGACCAAATATAGTCACTAATGGTCATGGTAAGTACTTCAATATCGCGTTGTAAACTCGTTTCACTCGGGGGGCTGAAAAGGGAAAGTGATTGTGTGGCTGCTCAGTCCTTCAGTTTCTGTATGACTCACTTTTAAGATTTGGTTTTGTTTTCTCCGTGTGTGTCGTATTCAACAAATAATCTTTGACAGGGATTTCTCTCACTAGTTGGAGAGCAATTAAGTATATTTACTCAAGTGCTGTACTTAAGTACAGTTTTGAGGTACTTGTACTCGAGTTTATGCTACTTAATACTTCCACTCCACTGCATTTCAGAAGGAAATATTATACTTTCTATCCATGGCAGTCATGAACTCTGTCCTGTGTTTGTCATGTGTTTTACTGGTGTCATAGTTCACAGTGTCCTTCCTGAATCTATCACCTCTGTCCTGTTAGTGCCCGTCATTAACGACGAGGCTGTTAAACTAAATAGCATGGTTAATTATAGACCCATTGCCTCTGCTGGTATTCTCTCCAAAGTTCCGGAAAGAATCCTGTTAACCCAAGTTGGAAATGTTTATTCTCACCACTGATATTCAGTTTTGGCTTGAAAAGAAAAAAACACGTCACTGATTTATGTTAGGAAATAGCTGCTAAATATGGAAGCCAAAATTCTACTATGTGTCAAATTTTATCTCGCAACTGCAGTTTTCAAAACGCAGGAGGCGCAATATTTGTTAAAATATGTATCCTGGCTTACAAGTCATATTGTATAGATGTAAGAAAACATCTTTGTTTGATACAAATCCCAATAAAAATCACACCATAATCAGTTTAATATGTTTTTCACTCCCTCTAATATCACAAATCATAACGCAATATCAGTCAAAATAATCAAAATTGGATTTTTTTTTTAAAAAAATCTTTCAGCCCTAGTTTTGTTGATGCATCCAAGGCCTTTAACAGAATAAATCATGAATAATTATTTCTGAAATTGCTTGCTAGAGGTGTTTCAATAAAGTAGGCTATATACTTAAATGGGGCAATGCTGTATCTGCCCTATTGTATGTAAATAATTCACCAAGTTGGAATTTTGTGTATGAATGACCTATCGAAACAATTGAATGGGTGTAACGCAGGCTGTCTTTTTGGAAACTCTGATTTCAGTCAGCTTGTTTATGCTGTTGACTTGGTAACATTTAGTCCGTAGAGTGGCGGGCTACTGAAGATTATGACATTAAATTTGATGCCAGAAATAATAATGTCCTGATAGTCAGAAGTAGAGAGGATAGGAAATGAGTTTTTCCTGTGTTTCACCTGTGTGATATTCTTCTCATGACATGCAAGGAAATAAAAATACCTTGGCTGTTTTCTCACTGATGATTTAAATGATGGCAGATATTTATCGACCATGTTGTGAACTATACGCTCGGTTTAGTCCGTCGATGTTAAAGTGTTCGTTATTTCGAGCGTTCTGCACATCTCTGTGTTGATCTTCGGTGTTTGCTACAGGAAGAGTAGCATGCGGAGGCTCACAATGACGCTTTGAGGTTGCTGCTTCAGGTTCCCAGATGGCACGGTGCCATCAGTCAGTCAGCCGTCTGTGTTCTCCGGTGTTCCTACATGTGAAGCACTTCTAAGACATCTGCTGTACAATTTCATGTGTTGCTCGGATGAGTCAGAGAACAGAATCATAGAGGTTTTAACCAGCCTGAGGAAGAACTGCTCTCAGTATTCATCCAGGCTCAGAAAACACTGTTTTTTAGATTGAGTGATGAATTGTTGTGGTTTTATCTTTTTTATACCACATACATGCTCTTATGAGTCCAAAATAAAGTTTGAATTGAATTGAACTGTATTTATTTAACAGCTTTAGTTACTTTTCAGATGAAGATTTGACACAATGGATAATATAACAAGCTTTTAAAATACAACACATTGTTAAAGATGAAACCAGTGGTTTCCAACCTTTTTGTCTTTTGACGTCTTACAAAAAGCAGTGTGTAGTCGGGGTCACATTTCACATGTCTATGAGTTGTTAACAGCTCCACCAAATAGTGATTTTTCCCTCTAAACTTCTCACATGCTTTCATTTCAATAAATGTTCAAATGATCCAATATTTCAGCAAAAATCAAAGATTAGAGAAAAAGTCCAAAAACTGAAAACAGATTTGTGTATCAGAACTTTGTTTTTTCTTCTTTCCTCTCCCATTAATCATCTCACGACCTCTCAGATTTATCTGCTGACCCTTTGGAGGGCCCTGACCCCTAGGTTGGGAACCGCTGGACTAAACTAGCTAACTGTATATAAAGTAGTGTAAACTAGCTCCACCTCCAGCAGCTACAACAGTAACATGCTGCTCTAACACTGATGCTTCACTATTAATAATCTAATGATGTCATATATAATAATATAACAGTCAGAGGGACCAAACCACTACTTTTACTGCAATACTTTAACTACATCAAGCTCATAATACTTATGTACTTTTACTGCAATACTTTAACTACATCACGCTCATAATACTTATGTACTTTTACTGCAATACTTTAACTACATCAAGCTCATAATACTAATGTACTTTCACTGCAATACTTTAACTACATCAAGCTCATAATACTAATGTACTTTTACTGTAGTAGGATTTTTCATGCAGGATTTTTACTTGTAATTGAGTATTTTTACATTGTTGTACTTGTACTTTTACTGCAGTAAAGGATGTGAATACTTCATCCACTGCTGGAATTTCTCATGTGACTGACTGACATCAGTGATAAGTTTCACTGAGTGACTTCCTGATAATCCAGTTTTACAAGGCAGGTAAATGTTAGTGACAGGAAGTGAAAATAGTTTTACTCTCTGCTGTCACAAAACAATAAAACTTACTAACTTTCTCTTCTGCAGTTTATGAAACTTAAGTACAATGACTTCAGCTATTGGCCAGTGTAACCAGGAAACATCACTACAGCTTGATAAAAGGGATTATTATTATTATTATTATTATTATTATTATTATTAGCTTTTTTTAGGCAAAACTAACTCACAGCTGTCCTGAAGGTTTTGCAGAATCCTCAAAAACTCTCCTAAACATCTGCATGAAAAAACATTTTGTCTGTTTCAGGATAGAAGAGAAATGATTTGTGGTATTTAAAGTAATTTTACTAACATTAATATTTTACTAAATATACAGTATTATTTTATATTATTTTATATTTTCAAACAAAACACTTGTACAAAAAGTGCAAAAATGTCAAACATTCTCAAATGTGACAGAGCTGATAGTGAACTGAATATACTTTTATCACTATTTGCTGATATTTTACAGTCAAATGATTGATTGAGAAAAATTGCAAATTTGTTGATTGGCCAAAAAAAAAGGCCAACTAATAATTATTTAAGCCATTTTTCAAACAACTGTGGGAAATTGTGACTGTCATATTTCACTATTTTGTAAAATTTAATACACCAAAATGACTCATTGAGGAAAATGTCAACAATGGAAATTAAAGTCTCCAAAAACCAGCTTATCAATCAGCTCTTAAGCAGTAAAGGATGATCATATTTACATTTACATTTATCCATGTAGCAGGCAGCACAATCTAAGCTACACTAGATCAAATTTATTGTGTATATTTGTAAACCAATCAGGATTCAACAATATTTAGGTCACTGTCAATCAAACCTGATCAAATCACATCCACACAGTCCTGATAAACTCTCCATAAATTACAACTATAACTAACTTTAACTTTGATTGTTGCACTTTTTTTTAACAATGAAAATTTACTGAGTAATACTTAAGATTTTACACCGTGTTTTCAGGGGCTTTAAAGCATATTTCAAGCAGTTATAATAACATAATATTAATGTTAGTAAAGACATCATACAAGACTCTGAAGCACACAAAACTCTATTGTAGAAATATGTAAACAAGAGAACATTGTGTTATATTATTAGCCACTAATTCAAACATATAATATCCCGACTATATTGCAGTATTGATGGTAAAACTATGGAAGGACAGTGAAGTATGTAAGCAGTGACTGAGCAGCGGAGAGCGGATATGAGTCTGATGTAACTGTTTACTGTCGGAATGGAGTCGCTCCATCAGGGCCGTATTACATGCTAGATTTTATTCCCCCTGCTGGTTGATTAAAGCATCACTATTATTATATGTAGAAGTTTATTCTCTATGAGTCACAGTGTCTCTGATTTTATCCATTTTAAATCAACTGTGTTTGTTTGTTTTTTTGGCAGGAGCTCGATGACATCCGCAAATCTGGAATGAAGCATTTCCGCAACATTCAAGTGGATGAAGCAAATATTTTGAACTGGCAAGGGCTCATTGTTCCTGTAAGTACTGAACAAACTGCTGCTAAAATAAAACATAATGAGAGGTTCATAAAAAACTTTATTGACAAGACAACCTCTTCTTCTACTGTTTGTCTTTCCCTGAAGGATTGTGCTCCATATGACAAAGGAGCATTTAGGATTGAGATCATCTTCCCGGCGGAGTATCCCTTCAAGCCACCTAAGATCACTTTCAAGACAAAAATCTACCATCCCAACATCGACGAGAAGGGTCAGGTCTGCCTGCCCATCATAAGTGTGGAGAACTGGAAGCCAGCGACGAGAACTTGCCAAGGTGAGGACAAGTTTGTTCCTGCTGTCTGATCCTTCTGTGCTTTGTTACAGAGTTTAAAAAGGAGCTCATTAATCTCGCCTTGTATATTTCATAACACCACAGTCTGAGCAGTCAGTGTGTAATGTGTTGGTCAGAGACTCTGCAGCTCCTCTCGGCTTTACGGAGCTTTATAGTGAGTTTCAGCTCATTGTTTAACTGTCCGGCTGCAACTTTACTGTTTCAGTTCACTCTCAGCGCTCTCATAGTGTCGCTTTCAGCACCAAACAGCAAACAGACACAGTTAGCTGTAGACTAGCTGGTGAACATAGTGGAGCATTTAGCAGCTAAAGAGCCAGATATTTCCCTCAGGAGTTGGTAGAGAGTAAAAACAGAGCTAAAAGAGAGTGAATATTGGACTTACATTCACCAGGTGGACAGAAACACGACTCCACATGAATGATAATGTTGCTCCGTAACTGCTGGATGTGGAAATAAGTTCAACATATCAACTTAAAAGCTGATGATGTGTCAGAGTTGTGTTCACTACTTGTTTCTGCTTTTGTTAATGCAGGTTTGAGATTTTCATTATATCAAAACCCCATTTTGATGCCATTTATAGCTGTCAAATGTTCAGCAATAGCTACTGAATGTAACTGACCTTCACCTGAACAGAGATTCTGCAGTCATGCAGCTTAATAATCATAACTCAGTCTCTTCAAAACCAGAACATGCAAGAGCCAAATCTTTACATCAGTAACGTGACCCAGCATTACCGCTAAAACCAACCTGAGTTTTGTGGTTATGTTCAAAAAGTCACGTTCACAATAACACATCCTCTGTTTTGTAACATTTTCCACTTGTGCGGGAAGCTGTAAGACTTTATAGTAATGTTAGCGACTCTATTGTGCTCTTGTATTGGATTTTGGGAAGTTGACCCTCCAGCCTAAAATAGTATCACATTTACTGTAAACGTAAGTTAGTTCTCATTTAACAGTAAAAGTGAAACAAACTGTTGCAACAATATGAATAAATATGTTAACTAAGCTTCCCGAACAGGCTGAACAGAAGTCTAGTCTCACTTGTTACCAAAAGTGCAAAACAAGTTCAGTGTTGTTTCACTATTGCAAAGAATGAATAAAGTCGAGCTCCACAATACAAAAAACACTAATAAAATCAACATTTTTGGACTTTGAAGGTTGACAAATGCAACAAATGTTTCCTCACAGTTGTTTTTACTGAGCTGAAGTTGTCTTTTTTTTAACTGGTAGAAAGTCCCACATGTGTTTATACATATGATAACAGAGACTTCTGTGCATCAACAACTTATATTACTGTTTCCTGTCTCCCTGCAGTGATTCAGTGTCTCATCGCTCTGGTGAACATCCCTCAGCCCGAGCATCCGCTGAGGGCAGACCTGGCAGAGGAATACACCAAAGACCGCGCGAAATTCATGAAGAACGCCGAGGAGTTCACAAAGAAACACAGTGAAAAGCGGCCTGTGGACTGACAACACAACAACTGACACTCACGGCTGTTGGCCTCCTTTCTGTTTCCTGTTCGACGAGCCTACCCCCCCACCCCTCCCACCCCCCCCCCCCCTTCAACATCTCTGTTCTTACCCCCCCCCCCCC
Source organism: Thunnus thynnus (assembly GCF_963924715.1). Lineage (NCBI taxonomy): Eukaryota > Metazoa > Chordata > Actinopteri > Scombriformes > Scombridae > Thunnus > Thunnus thynnus. The sequence continues at coordinate 4,675,345 of NC_089535.1, forward strand.
GACTATACAGAGACGCCCCGTTCTTACGCACCTGCATTGTTTTAGCACTCTCCTACCACTCCTTAATAGAGGCTTGTTGTTTCTGTTTCACTTTGCCAAAAAAAAAAGCAGGACTTTTTGGTGAATAGGCAGGCTCTGGCCTCTAGGTGTCACCTTTTGGTTGTTAATGACTTCTTTCTACTGATTTCTTTTTAGAAAAAAATAAGAAAATTGTCAGAGGTGGCATCCTGGAAACATATTTAAAAAGAAAAAAAAAAAAAGAAGTGCTGTTCTGCCTACTTAAATGTTGAATGTTATCTCAGATTAATCATTCGCTTATGCAGACCTGTTTACAGATTATAAAGCTTTGTTTTCAAAAGTTAACAAACATGCTCAGCATTTAATGCTGTTGTATATATCTGGTTGTCTCTCTCCTTTTAATTTTCCTTTTTTTTTTTGTTTGTTTGTTTTTTTTCTCTTATGATACACTGTACTCTGTAAAGTCACCTGTTGCAGTCCAAGGAAAAATTTTAAGTTTGTTACTGATGCAGAATCCAGATGTAAAAAAAAAACTGGCAAACAAAGAAATGTATTAAATGCAACAACAGTCATGTTTCCTTTGAAATGTTTTTGTATTTGACATGTTGGAACAAGTAGTCCCTTATAATTAAAATCCTTCCACCTCTGTTGGCCTCCCAGGAAAGTGCATACTGTCAGTGAGCATTATTATTATTTTTATTATTATTATTATTATTATTTGCCACACAAGTGGGAAATCTGATGTGTTTTTTCTTATTGAACTCCTGCATGTCTGGATGTCAGACACAGTTCTACAAGGCACTTTGTTCATTTCTCTCTTCTGACCCCCGTTCAAGCACACGATGTTCACACAGAGTTGTCCAGTTCTGCAAAAGTAATAAAATATGATAACATGCGGAGGTACTCTCCCCTCTACTCTCACTTTGATTTTACCAATTCTTGTTCATTTATTCATGAGAATATTAATATTTTCACACTCAGAACATGGTAAACTAAGCACACATTGCCAATATGACTCTGAACAGTATTTAAACGGCTCTAATTAGCTTTTCCTTATCAGTAAACTCAATGCTAACATAGTCTGAGATATCATAGCTCACCAGCAGACACGTATAAGGCAGAGGACAGGAGTTGCTTAATTAATAAAAAATCTGTGAAGGATGCTCAATCGAATGTGTATCGTGTTTATTATCCTCTTTGCTGCCTGTTTGTTTTTATACCTGTCGGAGTCTTAAAATATCAATTTCATAACGTGACTAAAGGGGAAAAACCTTGTGTATTAAAATGACGTAAATCATATGTCCTTCACAGTCACCAGATCTCAACCAGCTGAACACATATGGAAGATTAAAGGTGTCACATTATTAGAAGGAGGACTATAAATTATGGAGCACCAAATGGGTGTTAAACAAGTCAAAAATATATCTAAATACACCAATAAATGATCACTTAACTACGAAAAGAATAACAACAATCATAACAATAACAATAACAGTAGCAATAGCAATAGTGGGGAAGGACGCCAACAGGACCGCAAAGGCTCGGCCTGCAACCCAGGATTTCCTGCGAGATGAGAAAGCACAAAAAACTCTGTTATGTTATGGAATATTTTAATTAATTTAGATCACATTGTAATGATCTGTTTGCACTTGGACATTTAGGGACTTTTTCTGTTGATCAGTGTGGATACAACAACACTATACTTATGATGCTTTTGCAACTAATACTTCTGTACTTTTACTTGAGTGAGATTTTGAATGCCAGACTTTTACTTGTAATGAAGTATTTTTATACTGTGGTATTGCTACTTTTACTTGAGTAAAAGATCTAAATACTTCTTCCACCACTGCTCGCCAGAAAGGTTGATGTAAAAGAACAAGAACCCGTGTTTATATTGAACTTCAACAAGCTCAAATCAGCAGCGCTGGCTCCAGTCTGTTGGGTGTTAGTTCCCTCACGCTGGTCTTTGAGATATGCTGCTCTCTTCGTCGTGAATATCATATATTCTTCGAGGGTAACCTACAGAGCTGTTGGAGTTGCTGTTTGCGAACATGGAGCTCGGTGTCAAACCCAACACGACCCGCCGCCCTAACTAGTTTATCTTGCAGTGACAGACTATAGACTCTCCACCACCATCATACAAACAACAAATGAGGGAATATATAGACTTATATAGACTTCCACAGACAAGGAGCACTGAAGATCTTCTGGAGGCTCATGGTTGCCCAACATCTTAAATATGACACTTTGTATAGTTTTCCTTCCATTTGTCTATTAATTGTGTATTTTTAGCCATGCAAGCGATGTGACTCGGGATGGTGATGTCGGTCTGTCTGTGTTTTGGTCCAGACTGAAATATCTCAGCTTGCCATAATATTTTGTATAAACATACCTTATGCCTTTTTTTATCAAGCACCAACCAGAAGACCAAATATTTTCTTAAATCCGGTGAAATATCTAAACATCTACTTGATGGATCGGCACTAAACCTTCATGGTTCCCACATTATGATTCCTGAGAACTTCGGTCCCTAGCGTGGCTGTACAATATTAGTCTTGTTAGTCATCATTTCTTGTAAAAACCTTCTTGTTAACATATAATAATATACAACTGGTAAAAGAATGAATTCTGGTCAAGCAAATGATCTAAATCAGATCTTATGACAGCCAGTCTGGACAATAGCATGTTTCATTTCATTTTAATTTAATTATCGGTCATATGATGCTGCAACTGTGTTTATATTTTACTTCTTCCAAAGACTTTCAGATGAGTTTTGGCCTTTGTTCGCTTTGGTCCACAGTATGATGCAATTTAATGAAAAATCTAAAACAGCAGTTGGCTGTAAACATCAAACACAAGAGTAGCAAAAGAATGTCGGGTCATGAGAATAAAGTGGAATTTGTGAAAAGGAGCGAAATAACATAAATTAGAGACAAAAAAGGAAAAGAAAACACAGTTCAACGTTTAATAGTGTTGGTTTTATTGAAGTCAGGGTTACAGTGAAGACCTTAACTTGAGGTAGAATTCTCCCCCTAACTGCAGATAATGTCTAAGTACAATATTTTTAGACTACTCTAAAGATTTGCGATCCTTAGACATAAAGAGACGACCTCCTCCGTAGCAGTGGACAGACAACGTTTCAGTTTAGGAAGGAAGCACCGAGCAGAGAGCCGCCCTCCTGCTAACACTGATGGGATGACGAGTGAAGCTTTCATTTCTTGAACTGGGCGATGGGAGCTGGGACTTTGATGTCGTAGCCCTTCTCCAGCTTACAAAGCAAAAAACAGACAGGTCACATAATATGAAGTTACACACAGTAGCACATCATACAGACACACACACACACACACAAAACATTAAGTTCACTTTTGCACCTACAACACTGTTTCTTGGCCTTTTTTCAGTGAAATTGATTAGATCTTCACCTCAGATTTGCCCAGACGGTCGTTGTTGGAAATGTCAAAGGTGTCTCCAGTAGCAGCTGTGTCCACTCCTCCTGTGCCTCTTTTCTGCAGCCTCAGGTTGTCGAGGATTTTGGGGAAACGTGAATCCTGCAAGATCATTTCAGTCATTTAGTAAATGCAACTAAATGGCATTTATTTCCAAAAAGAGAAAGTTAAAGTTGATTTGACTTTAAATAAGTTATACGTTATTGTGTGAGGAAATGGTGCTCTTGACCTCAGTGAAAAATTTACATATTTGCATCCTGTAAAAAAGAAATTGAGACTGAAAGTTCATTCTTCACGTTGGACACATCAATGTAAGGTCCGTTCAATAGTTGTGCTGTAGTTTCCAATCATACCACACAATCCTCCTCAACAGTTGGAGTTGAAAGGTTAAGGCTAGCGCTAATCAATAATTTGTCATTGTCAACAAATCTCATGAAAAGACCAAAGCTGACAAGTTCTGTCTGTGGTTTTCTGCTCCATCAAAGCTGCATGAATATATACTTCTTCTTTTAAAGGCCCAGTAGTTTCCTAAAACAGCTGGTCACTGTGGTTTTTAACAAACGTTACTCAGACAGGAGGAAATAACGCATTTGTTGGGGACTATTTGCAGCGGTGGATGAATCCACATTTGGTGCTCTAGTGAGTATTTCTGGTAGCGAGACGGACGGTGTGTGTGTTCATGGTGATGAAGGAACATGTCACCCAATGGTGTGTTTTTAATAGTTTTTGGACAACAACAGAGGTCTGAGGCACAAAGGAATAAGATATATCAGACACCGAATACACACACAATACTTGTAGAATCAATTTATTGTTGGTTTTTGTCTTTTCACGGGACAAAAACAACAAAACAAAACTATAGATTAATACTAGACTCCAGCTCCAGACCAGCAACCAAACTGACCTTGTGGTGAGATTGTTTTTGCCACCCTGGGTTACAGCTGTATCTGAGTGTGTGTTCCTCTTGAGTTGTAACTGTTATATTGTTAAATGATAAGAACAGTATGTGTAAGTGTGTGTGTGTGTGTGTGTGTCCATCTGAACGTGTGTGTTACCTTGCTGAGTTTTGGCAGGCGTACGTGCACACCCGCCCTGAGGCCGGTGCCCAGGTTGGAGGGACATGTGAGGACGTAGCCCAGACGCTCATTCCACATGAATTCCCAGCCTCTCTCCTGGATCAGATGCTCCACCTATACAACATGACAAGAGTACCAGAGTCACATGTATGTTATATACTGTATATTTATGTTAGGGGGGTTGACACATGCAGGGCTTTGAAGCAAGATGCCAGTACTGATTTTCATACATTTCAGCAAAAAGAAAATGCCAAAAACACCATGAATACTGTTTTTAATTGATCTTTCTTCTTTGATTAAATATAATCAGGTTACTTTACAGATTTGGTTTCATGGACAGAGTGAAAATAAAGGTTTGGTAGACCGTTTTTCATACAGTTGAAAGTAGAAAGGTGATGTACTGTGAGTTGGCTGGTGTTTGGTTTTTGCTCTGCTGTTTTCAACATGGCAGCCGCGTCACAAATGATCCCATTTTACAGCTAAACAGTACACTAAAGTATGTTTCTGAAAACATTTGAGAAGAGAAATAGATAATGCAATAACAGAATCTTGATTCATATGTGATCAGCACTGCAGAGTTTGGCAGTTTGATTTGAGTTTCGTGAGCCGGCTGTGTTGCACTGATTGAACCTCATTTGCATAAAGTTGAGGTTTAGTCATGATTATGCAAATTCAGATACAACGGTCAGTCTGTTAACTTGCCGTGCTGTATCCATCATATATCACATCACCGTATCGCATCTGGATCTCCTGCTCTCTATAGAAAATGAATGGGATCCGTTGACTTGACATCCATCAATGGATTCATTGTGTCTGCACCATGCTAGCAGCTCTGTGAGGCTGTACTTAAATGCAGAAGTGCTTCGAGCTAAAAGCTATTGTAAGCTTGCTAATAAGCTCACAATGACAATGATAACATGCAGATGTTAAGCAGGTGTAATGTTTACCATATGTACCATCTTCATTTGATGATTTACGGAGCCAGTAGATTAACATGCTAACATGCTAACATTTGCTAAGTTGCACTAAATACAAAGTACAACTTAAGCTGACTGAAAGGTGATAGAAAACTGAAATTTTGACCTGATCTTGGCACTACGTGAAAAGTCAAGGAATCATCAAAATTATTACAATTCGTGATCAAGGAGACCAGAATGTCTGCACAGTATTTCATGGCAATTCGTCCAGTAGTTGTTGAGATATTTTGGTGGTGGACTGACTGACAGATCGACATTGCTATCCTTAGTGTTGCTAAAACATTGTAATTGGCTCCATAAATAATCAGACTGATCTGTTTTTGTGTTGTGTTTGTGCTAGTTTTGCAGACTCCACCGTACCTGTTTGAGTCCTCTGCAGAATCTCTCAAACACTCTCTTCATGTTGCCTCCCTTCTCCATAGAGATGACTCTGGTGTGGTCCTCCTCATTCACCCAGATCAAGAAGGTCTTCTCATTGTTGTGCCTGAGGAGAGCAAGCTAAAGGAACTAAATAAAGAGCTCTCAAGGTAAAAAACAAAACAAAACATTGCTTTCATTACTGGAGATGACTCATGGTCATGAAGGATCTGATTTTTGATATTCATGCTGCTTGTCTGTGCAGAATTAATTTGTGCGACCGTGTTCTGAGGGACACATGCATTCTCAAAAGGCCACATGGACAAAAAGGAAAAAATATATGTATATATCTCTCTAAAAGTATTTTTTCCACCAACTTACATCAAAAGCAGAGCACACATGTAATAACTGAATGCTTCGGTTGGGCTTCACAGGATATAGAAAGATATTTAAAGGACCAGTGTGTAAGATTTAGGGGGATCTATTGGCAGAAATTGAATAAAATATTTTTTCATTAGTGTATAATCACCTGAAAATAAGAATTGTTGTGTTTTTTTTACCTTAGAATGAGTCCTTTATATCTACATGGGGAGAGGGTCCTCTTCCACAGAGGCCGCCATATTGCACCGCCATGTTTCTACAGTAGCCTAGAGCGGACAAACCAAATACTGGCTCTAGAGAGGGCTTTTCGTACTTTTCGTGAGTTTTGCGGCCACCGTATGTTCTTCCACATGCTTGGAAGGAGAGGGGAGGGGGCATTATTCAGTTTGTTGCAATCTGCAACCTCACCACTAGATCCTTCACACTGGTCCTTTAAAGATGAAATATAGAATGACATGGATCAGGTGTGGAAGTTACGAATCTAAATGGTCACACAGCAGACATGCAGTAGAGCTGAGTAGACCCTACCAGATGCCTCTGGCGTCTGGCCAGTCTCTGGCCATAAAGGCACATGTCAACAGTGGAGAAACAGGCTTGTCAAACAGGAAGTGGTCCTACAGGTGGGGAGGGGTAAAGGGGGGTAGAGACAGGTTGAAGAAGAAAACAGAGGTGGGAGGATGTCAAAGAGGAGCAGAAGGACTTTTCTATAATTTAGTGAAGACACTATATTGCTATGGTGGAAAGGAGAACAATAGAGGGACAGTTTAGGAAGGATTTCAAGACACAAGAGTAGGATAGGGTGTGGGTCCAGTATATGGAAAAATATTTGTATTTCCTATCTGCGGGATGGGATTTCACTGGACTGTGTTGGCCTTACCAGATCCCTCTGGAATCAGGCCAGTCTCGGGCCATGAAGGCCGAGGTGAGTAATGGAGACACAGGCTTGTCAAACAGGAAGTGATCCTGATGTGCCGCAGTGTGAATGAGTCAGAGCAGAAAGGTCAATAAAAATGAACCTACATTATCTATCTTATGGAAATAATTGGGGCTAATTTATATATAACATATGGAGTATGTGTGTGTACAGTAGTTGGCTAAATTTGTCCTTAGAAGGGCACTATAGTGATTTCATATTGCAGTTCCTTTAAATTGGAGGAGAATCAGATTTAAAAAGAAGAGAAAAAGGCTGAGATATCCTGACCTTTAGTCACTAGTGTAGCTAAAGCTCCAAAAAATGCTGGATCCTACAATTCCAACCCTGTCTCCTAGAAATTACATTGGTAAACAACTGATTTCCAATAGCATATTTAATGTTGTGAGGGAAATGTAATGCCGCCTGGATTAAGTTTCTAAGTTTATTGTATTTCCAGGTTGTCATTAACTCACATCAATGAGCTGCTGCTGCTCCTTCTCTGTCATATCTCCCAGGCTGTAGTAGCGTCCAGCCAGGTCTCCCTTCAGGCCGGCCAGGGCGGTGACAACCACCCGTTCCACCTCACGACGCTCAGCCCTAGAACAGGCTGGGGGGAGGCTCAGCCCACGGATACTGCGGCCAGTCCGGACACGGGACGACAGAACGTAATGCTCGTCAAACATGCCATTGGTAATCTGGAGGTGGAGGAGGGGGAAGATGGCGTAAGAAGTAGAGAAAATATTGTTTTATACATGCAGGAATATAGCAGATACATGGAGGGGTCATGGAGTGATGGGGTGTTATGGTGTAAACACCTTGGAGGCGTCAAGGTCAGTGGGGTGTTTCATGGTTTTGGGGTCGTAGCCATTGTGCCTGTCTTTGATGACGGGGTCAAAGAGCTCAGCAAACACCTGGAGGGAACAGTAGTACAAACCATTTACTTAATTTAGGACACAAGAAGATGGAAGTTTTGAAACATATAGACACAAACTATGACATTTGACATCTCTTACCTCGTAGCTCTCCTCATCACCAGCCACACAGCCCACTGTCTTGATGAAAGGGTGTCCGGGGTTGTCGACTCCGGTTTGGATGCACTGGTCCAGGGTCCAGTTGTTGGGGGTGAGCTTGTCCCTCAGTTTGGCATAAATGGCCGGGGTCAGAGCCGTGGCCATGCAGTTGTTGTGTTTCCTCAGGTCGGGGAAGTCAGAGCTGCATAAAGGGAGGGGTGGAGAGAGTTTTAGCTGAAAACTGGTGGCGGCAACATGCTTTTTTACATCCTGTGCCCTCAAGTACAACAGACCACACCCGACCACAGGATGTTGAAGACTTCTGTATTTAAACAATAGAGGTCAGTGCAGTTACTGTGTTTTTCCACTTTCCAAAATCTTGTGTGGAGTTACTCTTTTAAAATTCGAGGCATGTTTTAAGACATAAAAATATTTCGCTTTGGAAAACAGTTAGTGTCTGATATGTGTTTTTCACAAAAGAGTTCAATTACCTAGATAGAAATTCTTAAAATTACATGTCCAAACATCATCACATCAAACAGTCATTCTATCCATTAGTAAAGGGGACGTATCCTGCACATTTTCAGGTCTATATTTATATGCCGGGGCTCTACTGGAATATCTTTGCATGATTTACAGTTAATAACTCCTTCTTTATCTTAAACTGGCCTTTTATGCAGCCCCTCAGTTCAGCCTCTGTCTGAAACAGGCCGTTTCAGCTCCTGTCTCTTTAAGGCCCCGCCTCCTGATGAGCCATCTCTGTTCTGATTGGCCAACTTCAGGAAACTGCCCCTCGACGGTCTTACTCCGGGTTCGGAGGCTACGTAAACAAACTATAGTAGTAGGATTTCACTTCTTTTTCTCCTTCTTTACTAGAAATGCAAACTTATTAAATACATCTGTACACATATGAGCCCGAATCAGATCCCAAATGGACAATGAGTCCATGCTCGAGTGTACAACACCACGTAACAACCTTAACAACGACCTTAGCAACAAAGACTACAGAATGGACGGCCGTTTGTGGGCATGTGCGAACAATCTGACGTCATGAGGAAGAAGAAGTAGAGGTAACTTTGCAAACAAAGCGTTCAGAGCAGGTTGAAGCCCTGACTTTTGATTTGTGGGGAGCATTTTGCCTACATTCACCTGAAGTTTTGGAACTTTGACCTTGTTTAATATGGACATCCAACATCATATTAATGTTCCCTTCAATATAAAAATACTCATAACCGCAGCTTTAAGTCTGACCAAAACCCAAGTTTCAAGCCTATAGCTCTTCTTTCAAGTATTTCAGTTTTCAGTTTTTTTATATCCATATCCTACTTCCATCATCACAAATTATGCTAAATTCCCACTAATAATAAACTGTCCGTTCATATCTAACTGATATCCCATCGGTCATTTTACAGCCCAGCCTCCAGTTTCAATAAGAAATACATCACATTAAGAAAGTACGATATTCTCAAGATGCCACTTTAATAAAACCTAGTATTCCCAGTGATTATCAGTCATGTCTTTGTATATATATAAAGAGAGAGAGAGAGGTGGGTGAGACAGGTTGGAAAGGAGAAGTGTGTGTGAGAGAGTTTGTGTGCGAGAGAGAGGGAGAGTAAGTCAAAGGTGGCGCAGCTGAAACCTGAGAGCGTCAGTGATACTGTAGGATAGCGCCAGTGTTGCTGCTGTGACCTCTTTCATACTCTCTAATGTTCACTCGCAGCGTGCTGACACAATCCACACGGTCACACTGATCCTCAAAATGTGTTTATTGAAGCTGCACCCATTTGTTAGGACACTTTTAAATACACAAATGAGTTCACAAACAGTCCGAGTATCTCTGTTGATGTCACCTTTCTGTTGTGGAAACACAAAGCAATGAGTCATTCTTCTGCAATGTGCAAGTGACGTGAAGCACGTAGTCAGTTTCTGTGTCGTCAAGGCAATTAAATATAGAGCTCAGACTATTTACTGAGTCATCAAGGTCATCCGTCCACTGCACTTCTAATAAACACTGTGTGAACTTTTCTGCACTCATCTCAACTCTGTCTGATTCTTGACCTGAAATGACCTGATCAGTGTATTTTGCCTCAGTGCATGTCCCTCATATATGCAGTGTTGGTGTTGTCCTGTCTTACCTGGGAGGATAAAGCTTCTTCTTCATCTCGGCTGCCAGAGAGTTGTTTTCACTCAGCATGAAGCCAGTCGCCACCGTTCCTGCACCCAAGCTGGCCAACAGCACAGCCGTGTTGCGGCCAGACATCAGACGTGTGAAAGAGCTCGCCATCTTTCTGCTAGCTGAGTAACTTTGTGTCAGCAAATGAGCTAGAGAGAAAAATAACAGGAAAAAGATTCAGTTTGGTCCATGTTGATGATGGTCTGAGGGTCTGAGTAGGGGAAAGTGGGGTAAGTCAGTGGGTAAGTTGACCCACCCCCTGTATCTAGACAACTGTACACGTGTTTTGTCATGTGTAGGGATGCACGATATTGGATTTTTTGCCGATATCCGATATGCTGATATTTCCAACTCACTGTGGCCGATGCCAATTGCCGATGCCGATACCAATATATGCGCACATTTTTTCCAGCTGGCTGAGGAGACTATTATGCATGCAAGCTTAGATTGTACTAAATGTGATCAAGAAATACAATATATGAAGGAAGAACTCAGGAAGACTGGAGTTCAGGAGCTCAGTATTAAAACTTTAATGAACCTACCAAGTGAGTGGAGCAGTAGAGTTTTCTTTGAGTTTATTAGACAGACAGGATTAATGTGTAGGATTTAATCTCTGTTCCACACTCTGGAGCAGAAGGTGGCGGTAATGCACTTAATACGCTGGTTGCCAACCACCGTTATAAACCAAAAAGAAGAAGTTTTTTGTTTTGTTTTGTTTTGTTTTGTTTTTTTTGCACAGAGTGGTACATCCTGTCAGCCGAAGTGTTTCCTATCTCTGCAGTCGAACATAGCAGCACCTCGACATACTGTATCACCCTGACGGTCCCAGTGCTTCTTCTGCAGGCTCCACTTCACTCAGCTGCCTGTCAGACCTGCTGCTTCTTCCCACTTTAACATGAATAACAAACTGGGGCTCGGTGCTCTGGTTGGATCCACATGGAGAGCCAAGGCTAATGTTAGCTGAGAGGCTAGTGGAGCGTTAGCTGTAGCATGATCAGAGGGAAGCACAGCCAGCTAGCCCTCCAGCTAACATTAGCCCCGGCTCTCCATGTGGATCCAACCGGAGCACCAAGCCCCAGTTTGTTATTCAAGTTAAAGTGAACAGAAGCAGCAGGTCTGACGGGCAGCTTGAGTGAAGTGGAGCCTGCGGAGGTAGCACTGGGACTGTCAGGGTGACACAGTCCGTCGAGGGAAGCGCAGTTAGGCGGCGGAGGAGAAGGCGACATATAGTCGTTTTTGATTGTTCAATGGTCATAAAAAGTCAGATGGTCAGTTTATGCCAAGATGGCTCAATTTACCCACTCAATCAAATCAACTTACCCCTAACCTGTGGCAATCACAGCCTCATTCATACCCACGTGGCCATCAGCCAACTAGTCTCGTCTAAATAAGCGGCAGCTTCTGGGGCTGAAAAATTAAGCCAATGCAGAAGTGCCAAAAACTGCAGTTCCTCGAATGGCCACTAGAGGCTGGCTCCAAAAGTGAGTCAATCTCTATAGACCCTTGTGTTAAAATGCCAGACTTTACAGCAGAATTAAACATGTTTACAGCCTGGTACAAAAAAACTCTTTTGGTCTGTATAGCTAATTTCTCCATTTGTGACAACTGTATGGGGCGTGAATTTTTATATGACTCACCTGTTTATATTTTATTAAATCTTAAAGTTATGCATAATTAAGGGCGTGACCTCTTTGAGTGACAGGTGAATGCCGTCACAGGGAAGTCGCTACTACAGCGACAATGTTAGGTAACGTAACCATGGTGTAACCCCAGATTCAGAGTATAGGCGTAGCTGTAGCCGTCGCTATTTCAGTGTGTTTTCAGTTCACGACAGTTCATTGTAACATTTTGGTCACTTAAAAATTCTTGATCAGTGTTTGGTTGTACTAAAAGACCCTCTAAGGAGTCAGATGTTCAGTTTTTTCTGTTAAGTACATATTGTTTTAATGATTTTAAGCCCGTTTTGGGGTTTTTTGCTAGCAAAAAATAGCATTAGCATTAGCATTATCATAGTTAACCATAGACTGTAAATGCACCATGCTAACCAAGCTAGCAGCTAGTGTTAGGGTCAGCTCCACCCTCTCGTCCAAATATGGTTCTGGCTCCAAAAATCCAAGTTGGCAACGATCAAAATACAAACTCAAGGCTTCAAAATGGGAGTCCAAAAACCAATGGGTGACGTCATTGTAGCTACGTCCATCATTTTTTATAGTCTATGGTCTAATCATATTCAAGCAGGTGTACAGCACTACTTTTGTAACCTGACACTGCTTACTATTGTGGTCCAGTCACACAACCATTCAAAAAACAGTGAAATTTTGCATCTGATCTTTCAGGGAAGGGAGAGCCAAATAGTCCAAAATAGAGGAAGCTAGCTTATTAACTGTGTTACACCATCCACTTTAACTTATTCCTGTGAGTATAAACTGCTCCACAAAAGAGTCAATGGTGCAAAAATATTAAGTCTTTGTATACAACAATGTTCACACATTTTATAAACTATGTGAACTATTGTCCCGCTAGCGAACGAACTAAGTAGCTTGCTACAGTAACTGACAGCTAGCAAGCCCACTATCTGGGAGAGCTTTTTCTCTCTCTTCAATAAATCCTTATTGGTATAATGATGCACCATCCTGAGAACAAAATACTAGGATCAGTAAATGGCCTAGTACAGAGAAAATAGCTAGCATTTTCCTGGCTGGCTAGCGTGCTTCTTCAGCTATAGTTTATAGCCCTGCAAGTTACGTCTCCAAGCTTCTGGATTCATATATTTCACAAAGTCATGTGGATGAATTTTGCCGTGTCACTTTCTGGTGTGACCTTCAATAGTTTTGATATTGTGGATTTATGTTGTAGGTGTTTATTGACTGGACCGGCCACGGACCAGCCCTATAACTGCAAATTTCTGTCCATTACTGACTGATTGACTGACTGACTGACTGAATGAAGTTACAGCATTGTTGGCTGGCCCAGTGCTGGACCTTCCTCATTGGACATTGCTCTTTCAAAATGAATTGGCTTGAACAGTTTCAATTAAGTCTTCAGGGGACGTTTAAAGAGGAGCACAGAGCACAGCTCACTCTCAGCGCAGTCCCGAAATAAGTTTTAAAAATACACATTTACCAATCGAAGCATCTCACACGGAGGCTCCGACACTGACAGAAGCAGAAACGCGACCGATCCATTTTACTTGCCTGCACAGCAGCTAGCATCTAGTTAGCATGACTAGCATTGTTAGCATAGCCGAGCCTTGCTGTTTGTACCCTGCAGACTGTATAAAAATAAATAGTAGCTGCGGTGTTTCAGGTTTAACAGTTCCATGCTGGGCAGGTGACAGGTGTGTTCATGTTATTTGTGGGCTCTGAAAGACGTCATGGCCTGATTATAAAGTCACACAGCTGACGGACTTTTAGCCTATCCTACATAACATGGATGAGACCATATGTTTACAGACATTGGCAGATAGAAACAGATGATAGAGCAGGGCGAGTTAACCGATAATTAGAATAGTTGTAATTGCTACTTCAGTAAACTTTAACAACAAATATTACTGGGGACACTACAGAAAATTGCAGATGAACATTTAATGTCCAGGAACTTATATTATAGACACTACCACTGACTATCCCTGCAACAAATTGACCACAATTTCGCACACTGACCATACACAGTCTAGCCATATACTAGGTTTGTTAAGTGGGGATTAGCTCCCTCAGAAGAATCCTTGTTGCTCAGTTTTTTTGAGCTTATTTTGAAGCAAATCTATTACCTTGAAGCAAATCTCAGACTGAACTGCATTTGTGCCTTGTGTGAATATGCCACCGCACACCTGCTGCTTTGACGACCGGCCTGACCCCACAGGTTTTTGTTCAATACAGTAACAAGCTTAGAGAAGGATGGGCCGTGGCAGATGCTCTTAGCCTCTTAGCATTATCACAGAGTCTCCCACCCACAGAATGGACAGGTTTCATATGCCCACTAATGCTGCAGTAATGAGCAATTACGCAAAGACGTCTGTCTTAAGCTTACAGAAAAGATGGGACTCGTGCTCAGGAAGAAATCACAGTTTGCAGTCGCCAGTTAGGCATATTCAGTATTATTAATATTGTATATGTCCATTAGGATTGATTTAAAGTGTTAAATCTAGTACCTAAATTGAATGTCCTCTGATTTAATAAAACTGTAAGGTCATATTCTAGCTTGTCCTTCATGGAGGGTGGAAAGTCTCCATGCGAGTGCGTCTTAATATAGCAGGAAGCTGTGAGGAACCCGTTACTCCTGTTAATCCTGCAGTCAGACTGGAAGATGTCCGATCATCAGTCCCCTGCAACACACTTTGAGGTGTGTCTGATAACTGAGGAGTAATATTCAGCCAAAAAGTCACTGGGTTTTTATCTGCTGTACTGTATTTGTTCATCTTTATCCATTTTTCCTGTCACTCTGTAGAGGAAGGACTGTGGACTCTTGGCAATATTATTTATAGATCACTGGGGTGCAGTTATGCTGTCAGGATCTAGTGCCAAGACCCAAACCATCTCTGGCTCTGGCTCAGTGACATTCTGAACTGGTCACAAGACCAGACCCTCATGAGGCAAATGCAGTTGGACAGAGGGATGGAAACAGGGAAGGAGACATGGTAGAGCAGAAATTAGGATAAAGATCATTGCAGAAAGGGTAAGGAACAAGAGAATGATCCGTGGCCTTGTAAGGCCTCTACTACCAACTGACCCTGTGGATCATATGGTCTCATGATCAAGATTACACCAAAATCACTACAGACATGGGATCAGCCCCCCCTCCCCTGACCAGTGACCTTTTAACTCTGAGGGTGTACGTGCAGGAGGTAAGAGCAGCTTCGTCCTCACCAGAGGACACAGGCTTAACACAGACTCAGGTATTCAGAAAAAAAAAAGTTAAAAGAAGTAAAATAATAATTTTGAGGTAAAGCGCATCAAAAATGCAAAGCTGCATGGAGAGATATTTGACTGCAAAGCTTCTGTTAGTTCAAATTCACAAATTATGTTATAATATCTCTTAATTATTAGTTTTAAGGCTTTGTTGTTATTGTTCAAGTCATCACCCACAATTTCTATTTTGAACATTTTGACATTGGAAACTTAAAGTCACAGATGACCCTCATAATGTATTATTTAAAATTAAGCAAAAGGAGAAAATTAGAAAATAAAAAGTCAATATAATATGGTAACTCTTCTTTGATAAATGCTAAGCATAATTTCACAACAGCTAGAGATGCATATATCAATAATGTAAGCTACTGAAGCCTTTCTGTGAGAGAAATAAGAAAAAGGTACAGTACCTGTAGAAAAGCTGCTCTGCCTTCTTGCTGAAGGTCTCTTGTTAAAGAGCTTTTCACTCTCCTTTCAGAGGGGGCTCCACCCCCTGACGTGGGATTAAAAACTGCAGGCCAATCAAAAGTTCAGAAACAAAGTGTTATAAACCAATGGAAGGCCTCCAACATGACCTACAACAGTGCAGACCGCTGATGTGGGGCCATGATTAACCATGACCACTACGGGTCCGATATCACTGTCCAATTTGACCTTGATATTTTCAACTGCAGCCACACACACACACAAATGATCTCTTCCTACTACTCTGATTATCACATTCTGTCCCTGTAGTGACCGTGAGAGCTTAATGCTATGCTACTTAAGAAAACACATGCAAATATACAAGACACAAGAAAAATAGGAAATAATTTACCATTTTGACGACACATATTCAGCATTTAGAATAAAAACACTACAAAGAAATAAAACAAGCAAATTTAGAAACACATTCAGTAATTTGACACACATATGAGGCATAACAAAACATGCTGTAAACAGCAAAAACACAAATAAATACAGAAGCGCTGCAGGAGGCACAGAACAAAACACAACAGAGTTAAAAAATAAGGATGTAAAAGTTGTGGTGGTTTGTGGCTTGTGGAGTTGCTGAAGTCCACAATCAGTTTTGCTTGTGCAGCACATTTCTGTATTTGCTTATGTTTTCTTTACCTGCAGCGTGTTTCTGTTTTCAGTTGTGTTTTTTGTATTTGTGTTTTCAGTATATGCAGTGTGTTTCTGTACTTTCTGTATTTGCTTGTGTTTTCTTATTTGCAGCGCATTTCTGCATTTTCTGTATTTGCTTTTATTTTCTTTATTTGTAGTGCGTTTCTATATTTGCTTGTGTTTTCTGAGTATGCTTGTGTTGTCTTTATTTGCAGTGCATTTCTGTATTTGCTCATGTTTTCTTTATTTATAGCAAGTTTCTGTATTTGCTTGTGTTTTCTTTGTTCACAGTGTGTTTCTATATTTGCTTGTGTTATGCTTGCATTCTCATCATTTGCAGTGCATTCCTGTATTTGCTTGTGTTTTCTTTGTTCGCAATGTGTTTCTGCATTTACCTGTGTTTTCTCAATATGCTTATGTTTTGCTGTGGCAGAAAGCAGATGATGCAGAAAAATCAGCCCTGAACAAACCAAGCTCAGAGTTGCTGAAGAACCTTCTCCAGCTTCACAGGTAGGAGATAATCTGGAAAAAGCTTTTTTAACAACCTCTTCCGGTTTACAGCTGACCTTGGAAAGCCTTGAAGCTGGAGACTGATATGTTGCAAGGAAGAAGTGGAAGATACTGTGGCAGCTGCAGACGGCGACCCCAGCAGAGACATTCCACTGGGGGACTGTCCTGTCCAGCTGCCAACACTCAAGTGACACACCCCAGACTTCACTCTTGATGAAGTAAGGGTAGTAGTGGAAAAAGCTTGAGCAGGATCGTCTCCAGGACCATCAGGCACCACTTACAAGATCTACAAAAACTGCCCACAGCTACTGAAGAGGCTATTGAAGCTTTTAAGGACGGTCTGGAAGAAGAAGCAGAAACCCTGGCTCTGGACACTCACTGAGGGTTGAATTGTCTCTAAAGAACTGAGTTCATCAGGACAACAGTTTCAAGAGATCACCCTGCTAGACATTGAAGGGAAAATATTTTGCTCTATCAGTGCTAAAAGACTAACATCTACGTACCAGTGAGTATGTTGACACAAGTGTCCAAAAAGGAAGAGTCCCGGGGTACTCTGGGTGTCTCAAGCACACATCAGTTATCAGGCAGGTCATCAAGGAAGCAAAGAGAAACAACAATACGCTCTCAGTCGTATGGTTCCTGCTATATGACTTCCCCAAGTGAAAGCAGTGGAGAGACTGTGCATTTGTGCAAAGATGGCTGGGTATTCCCCCAACTTTCAGCTCAGTCAACCTGTACAGCAAGACCTCCAAGCTCCGCTTACTAGTCTCATCAGTGGTGGAAGAATTCAAAGCCACTAAGGCAAGAGCAGTCAGCACACTACTACTATCTGAGGATGAGAAAGTTAGAAATGCTAACAAGACCATCAAGTGTGGCAGGAAGTGGAAGCCTCAGGAAGCAGTGAAGAAAGCAGAAGCCTACTGGAAAATTCAGGAGATTGTTGGGGCGGTCTGTCAAGGATGGTTATGACTTGGAAACTACAATGCCAAGAGGTGGAACAAGACTAATGCCAAAGTCAAAACATGACTCGTGGTGCAGAGGGTCCGAGAGGCAGCAGAAGAAGACCACTGCATAAAAGCAGTAGGGCTCACCTGCCAGGGACAGTGGATGCAGTGGGACCAGGCACTCGAACGATTGCTGTCCTGGAAGGAGCTCTGGAGTACCGACCAGGGCAAGTTGTTCTTCCTCCTGTCTGCTAAGGCTGACCTTTTGGCCAAGGCCAATACAGGTGGAGGAACATCAAGGTCCTTACAGAAATTGCCAAATTGAAGGACCTGCATAGGGTCAAAGCCAGCAAACACCAGGCATCATCATCACCTGAAGTTGTCAATTTCCAAAGGAAAGAGGATAAGGCTCCTAGGATAAGAACCCGCTTTCCATTCTGCATCAAGCTTTTGACTGGGAGATACAAGTGGACCTTAAGAAGAGACTTGTCTTTCCAGAAGAGATGGCAGTAACCTCACTCCGACCAGACATGGTTCCTCTATCGAGGAGCACAAAAACCATCTTAGTAGTCAAACTCACAGTGCCCTGGGAGGCCAGGCTAGCCATCTCTCTCCAACTGAAAAAAGCCAAGTACTAGGATTTGATTGATGAGGCTCTTGTCAAAGGATGGAATGCAGCCTTATTCCCCATTTAAGTTGGTTGCCGCTGCTTCTCAGCAACATCAGTGTGCTATGTCTTACAAAAGATAGGTTTGGAACCCAAACAACTGAAGAAAGCCTCAGGGGAGATAGCCATGGTAGCTGAGACTAGCTCAAGATGGCTGTGGTTGACGAGAGCCTGCAGTTGGACCACTTCTGCAGATGAAGGCTAATTTAGTCTTTGTTGCCCCACTCAGGTGAGGCATACAGGCTACGGGGCAAAATGCTTGTGACTCTGACATACCTGCTGAAGATGCAGAAGGGTTCCCAACAATGTGAATGCTCTGACCACCCTGCCACCGACGAATACCATGAAGAGGAGTAAGAAGATGTTCAGTTGCCTGTGTTTTGTCTCCTTGTATGTGTTTTCATAGGTTGCGGTGTGTTGAGCTCTTAAGGCCATCATATCTCCATCTCTACTCACCAAAAAAAGGATTTTCAACTACTTTATAATTTTCTTTTTTGCTTTTATTTTTAAGCCTGGAGTGTGTAAATATATGTACATTACACTGTGAAATGCATGGAAAAATACAACAGCAAAACTGGAATTTCAAAAGTATACAGCAATGTAGGAAAGCAAGGGTATTGTATGCTAATGCATTTAAGTTTTAAAAGATTCCTGACAACAGGAATGACCCAAAATAAATGAATAAACCTAATAAAACTCAGTAACAGTCAACTACAAGGACAGCAGTTATTTGAAGAGGGGAGATCATGCTATATTCATGCTATGAACAAGTTTAGAGTCTATTGACATTCTTTACAAATGAATACTGCAAAGATATTACTATTTTACTAATACAGTCAACAAGGTTTAAAACATGAATATGATTAAATGACCACATTGACAAGGAACTTAAAATAATAGTGATAAATGTAAAAGAAATGTAACTGTAGGACTTTGTAGCATGTAAGAAACCTTTTAGGCCCATTCTCTTTTTTAAAAAAGAGCACAAATGAAGAGGATTTAAAATCAGCAAGTTTTGTGTACAAAATTACTAATATTATAAAACCGAAAAGACGTGATTTTCAGCTGACATGCTTTTGATTGTCAAGAAAGATAACAATATCCTAAATCTGCCATGAGCATATATTCAGATTTGGAATGTGTGTAAACTACATTTTTTTTGCTGTAACATGCAAATATAATACAATAACAACTGCAACAACATAAACCTTTAGTTTAACAGATGAGTAAAGATATAAAAATATTGGAGTGAAGCCTGACATCATGTGAGTATCAACAACACCAAGAAACAAACCAGTCAGTAAGTATTAAGGTAGATAAAATATTTGAACTGTACTACAGCTGTCGAGGAAACCCAGCATGTTTTGACACACACACATACAAGTCCATCATACACAAAGCTGGATTACCAACCGGGCAAAACAGGCAAATGTCCCAGGATTCCAGACCACCAGGGTCCCCAAAAACCCCGGGTTCTCTGTGTGGCAGTTGGTTTGTGGTAATTTCATGCAATTTGGGAATATTGGAATATCAGCTGAAATGAAGGTCTTAAGGTGCTTTACAACCTAATCTGCAAGCCCTGTCTTGAAGCGGGTGTTTCTGTCACAATCTAGTTGTAAGACCTTCATTATTTCTGCTCATACTGTGCTTCAAGCCCCCAGAACAGCGCTGAGCTGAGCTGTGAGGTAATTTTGGTGTAGCAATTCTGACCACAGTCAGGAGGTGCAGGTGCAAGTGACACCAAAAACACTTTTCCACCCATATCATTATAAAAGAAACTCTAAAACAATTAATACACTTTCTGAGTGTTGCAAATACCCTGAAATTATGGTTTGTATTATCACAATTCAAGCCATTTGGTCTAAGTAGAATATCTTCATGCCATTTAAAATCTAGTTTTAAGACCTAATTATTTCAGCGGATACTGTGCTTCAAGTCTGGAGCTGTAAGTAAAACTCAACTGACAACTCACAATGACAGCTCACATCTGAACATTTGTGTGCACCAAAACCCCCCAAAAGCCCTCCTTGTGACAAAACCACAGAGAATGATCACCCGTTCCTGCATTTCCCCTCAGCTCTACGATACACTTTAACACCTTTGAGCTAAATGTTGTGGTTTTATAGCCTGCAACTTTACTTCTTGGTGGGGCAGCCTGCTGGCATACAAGTTTAAAGCTTTTTTTTGTTTTTAAAGAAGTGTTTTGGGGCATTTTTTGCCTTTATTGGACAGCTGATAGTATATAAGCAGACAGGAAACAAGGGAAGAGAGGGGGGGCATGACATGCAACAAAGGTTGCTAGAGGAGTCAAACCAGGTTATGTGGCATGCGTTGTAACCATTCAGCTACTAGAGCGCTCCACAAGTTTGAAGCTTTGACCTTTGAGCTGCAACGTATCCAGTTCCAATCTGGCTGGTGACCTTTGTTGCATCTCTAGCTCTTTCCCTTCATTCCTCATCTCTCTACTATGTGTCTCTAGTAAAAGGCATAAAGAATGCCTGCCCAGTAGACAGACAAGACAAAGATGGCATATGAATGCTAATGTCATTGGATGTGTGTATAGACAACATCAACTTCATAAGATAAAAATATGTCGGTGCTGTGTATACAGCTCAATTATGCTGCTCCCAAATAGCCATAAAACATGTAGGCCCACTCTATAGGCCCAAAGACATGGAGGCCTGAAGGATATTTTTGGCTCTCAGTGAGTATGTTAACATGCACATTGGTATCCTGTTTTTGAGTCTTAGCCTGGTATTTATATGGTGTTTACATGGAACTTGAGAAACATGGTTATTAATATTCCTGTATACATGATTCTAAGAGTATCCAGGTTTCTGATCATCTTTGTCCAGTTGTGTCTTGATTTCTCAACATCTCAGCCTAATTTCACTTTCAGAAACCTGGACCAGCTGTTTACATGCTACATCATGTTGGTTTCCGTGGGAATAGTCCAGGTACAGTAGCTTATCCAGGTGTCTGAAACCAGGATATGATGTTTACATGTGCAACAGATAACTTTTGGATACTCAAAACTCATGATCATAACCAGGATAATAGTGCGCATATAAACATACTCAGTGGGCAACTTTTATTGGAATGACTGGGGTGCCATCTTGGAATACAGCATTCACTATTCTGAATACATCCTATGCAAATGCTGTGCTTACACGGTGCATATTCCTAAAATTAATTTGTGTTTAATCAAACCACCACACAGCAAACCCAGGGTTTTGTAATATTCCAGCATAGGAATGCACACAATGCACAGAGAGGGGAAGGAAGGGGTTAATAGAGGCCCAGCAGCTCATTTTTGTCCCCCAAGCAGGTTAATCCGGACATGATAATACAAATAAAGTAAAAGTCATCTGACAATGTTTATGTGCAAGACTACAGAGGCAGATTGTTTGGTATTTACAGTATGATAGCAGCAACTGGTTACTTTCTAGTCCCATGTTTAGAAGCTAACATGGTTGTCTCTACAGTCATAACTGTACGATTGTATGGCAAAGAGTTGTGTGTGTTATACAGTCCATTCTGTTTACTAAATCCTACACATCAGGTATTCATACAACAAGGCACGTTTTCTCCTGAGTTTCCTAAGCACAATAAACTGGTGGTGTTTTATGTAACAACCCCTGCTTTATTAGGAATGAATCTCAAGTTCGGTTAATGCATGTCAATACTGGTAGCTGGAAATTATGTATATTGTGTCTGTGTGAATATGTTTGTGCATGAAAGTTAGAATTAGCCGGGTGGTACTCGAGGTTCGATCTTCAGTGAGAGTTCATAGAGGGTGTCTTCATCCATCACCAGCGTCTTATCCAGGAGGAACTGAGTCACCTGGAAAAAGGTAAAAAGGAGAAGACGGAGAAGATATTTTATTTAAATAGGTAAATTCTACTCACCTCATATTGCACAAATAACGTAATGGTAAAGGGAGTTGCAAGTCATTTTATTAGACACACCTTTGGTTGGTGCTCTATCCTGTAAGGTGCTTGCTGGAACTGACGAATCTCACGGATAATATGAGAAATCTGAGAAAGCAGAGACAGAGAGAGACAGAGTTAATGCTGCCATTTTGGCCAGGTCTCTATTGTAAAACAGATAATGTCCTGGAATATTAAAGGTTATAAAAAGTAAATAGTCAACTGCTCCCCTTAGTTTCATATTTACAACCAAAAGCTTTAGTATTTTTGAAACACTGGGTTGTAAATTTCAGACAGTGGAAGGAAAAAGCAGCTTTTGATTTGGCAACAATGCACGAATCTGACGGTTGAAATGACAACTGTTGCAGGCAGATTTTATCTCTATAGCTTGCTAGCTAATTAAGCTAACTTTAGCTCCACTGAGTTGATTGAAAACACAGTCTCACACTGACTTTTTGATGCTTCCCGCAGACTTGTTTTAAAAGAAAAATCTTGTAAAAAGTCTTAAATATTCACCTGATGGCTACATGATATCATGCTAAAAACTGAGGCTAAAGCTACATGTCCCAGGCTAAAAGTTAGCATCCTTGCTAGTTGATGATCCATGTTGAAGACTGCGCTATTCTTGTATTTCCAGATAGAGCTAGTCAGTCCTAGCATTGTAAGTAAAAATGTAAGATTTTATATATATATATATATATATATATATATATATACTTATTCATACTTTCAAACCGTGTGCTTTTATTTTTAAGGTTACGAAAATTATTTTAGGGTGAGGACGAACCTGTGTGATTGGCAAATGTGATGGTATAACATTAGCTGGGGTTGCTGTATAAAGCGACTTATGTTAGCCTAAACTTTGGTAGTATCTAGGACAGGCTGCTGGTCGTGAACTTTTTTTAACCCCACAAACTAATGTAATGATAATTAGTTAATGATGTGATCCATGGAAGTAAAATTCTGTTACTAATGTAGGTTGTATATTTAGCCAGACACGGTAACACTTGCAGCTTACACTGGAGCAGATAAACGCACTGTTAAATCCACTTCTTTGCTCATGTAATTTTGGTTTTGGAAAAGATAAACAAAGACACCACCCTTAAAACTCTCAAAATAGAGTAGAGGTACTCTAAAAAGTACCAAAGTACCAAGTACCACGTATCCA
The DNA here is from genome assembly GCF_963924715.1 of Thunnus thynnus. Lineage (NCBI taxonomy): Eukaryota > Metazoa > Chordata > Actinopteri > Scombriformes > Scombridae > Thunnus > Thunnus thynnus. The sequence continues at coordinate 4,698,931 of NC_089535.1, forward strand.
AACCTTGGCTTGCTGTGCTCTGTCATGGTTGTAAAGTTATGATTGGACATTCACTGTTCAGGGGAGGGGTTTAGCAAACAGTCAATTTAGGTCTAAATTAGGATGATAAAAGAACAGGAGCAGGGAAAGTGTATATCTTTACCATCCTCATCTTGGAGAAGTTGACCAGGCCCTCCTCAGTGAAGTTGGGTGTTCCTTCTTCAATGAAAGCCAGGTCAGTGAGGTACATGCCCAGGTACGGGACACATGGAGGGTTACAGCTACACACATATAAACACAGCGCATTACACATAATATTGGACTGATTTTAAGAAACTGCATTTACACATTTATCAGTCTACTTTTTACTGGGAATCAGAAGTATTTACTTTTTCAGCGTCTCTCGGAGATTCTTGAACCTCCCCTCTGAGGACACCGTCTTCTGCAGCCTGTCCATGAGCGACTTTGTCTAGAAAACAAGAAAATCTTGAGTTTGGTGCACAGAGAAAGTTTTATTTTTAACAACATTTTTTGAGAATGGATTCCAACCTGTTTGCAGACTTTAGCCCAGGTCTTCTTCAGCCTGTAGATGGCGCTGCGGTTGAGAGCGGAGGTGATTTCAAGCACTCCGTTATAGTTGTTGAGGCAGCGACAGATATCGGCCACTGCCAGCCACTTTTCTATGGAGCTGGCCCTGGAGCCCACGTCAGTGTGGGTCATGATCTGAGACGCCACAAGGTTACTCATCTGTGGTGAGAAGATCAGAGGGAGACTTCAATGTTACAAAGACCACAAAAAGAGATTTTTCTCCTCATCAGTGAATACTCTACTCTCAGCTGCCAGTTTATTAGGTACACCTACAAAAAAATAATGCAGTCTAACAATGTTAAGTTTTTGTTAAAACAGTTTTAGAGATGTTGATTCAAGAGTAACACTTCAAATCCCCCTATTTAGCATTTATAAGTGGTATATAAAGAGTTAATAAATGGTTTATAACACACAATAATGTAATTGTAAGCAGATATAATTGTTTATTAATGTATTAGTCAACAACTATAACTCCTCCTGTGGACACTCAGAAGTGTTTGCTGCTGTATAACAGATAATAACTGACAACATAGTAAAATACAGTTGTTATAATATAAATAGGAGAAGTTATAATAGTTGTTTCAAATAGTCAAACACTTACTTACAACTAGTGTGTAATAAATCATTAATTAAATGCTTATATACTGCTTATAAAGGCTAAATAGGCAGATACAAAGTCTTACCACCAGGTAGAACTGGAACTAACTGTATATCCGTGTGATTTTATTTTTACAGTATGTGAAGTCTCATTATGTCAGACTTTTGAAAAAAACTACATATGTTAAAGCCCTTGTGTGTAAGATTTTAAAATTTCTGACTTTGGTGACAACTACTGATATAAATCTCAAGAGAGACTGTATGACAATATCAATATTCATCATGATGAATATCATGATGAATATTCAAAAATTCAATTTTGTTTAGTTTATAGGTTAAATAACAGATAGAAATTTCTAAGCTTGGCTGATCCAGTTAATAAAAAAAACAGAAATCAAGGTACTTTATCACATGATGGGGAGTCTTACATCATTAAAGTGCTGGCTGGTTTTCATGATGTACGGAGTTCTCTCCGTCTTGTCGACCTTCATCCAGCCTTGACCGAGGAACTCCCTGCAGGATACGAAACATCACCCAGTACAGTCAGACTCGCTGTTTGCCCACATTACACCTGCAATAACTTTTTATCCACTTGTTTTCAGCAGAGACAAAGTTGCGAATCGTCACCTTTTAACTTGATATATTGAACTTGTTAGCAAACAGTTGCTTATTTCCACATCCAACAGTTAAAGAGCAACATTATCATTTGTTTGCCATTCAACACATGATTATAAAGATATTGATTATAGCTGCTCTCCCTTGCTGAGAATATATCACTCGTTTCCTGGGTTTCTCTAGATTTCTCATGATATATGAATTATAATTAAATTAATCATTAAGTAATCATAATATCATATTTATTCTAGTTTTCTGGTATTATTCTTTCATATTAGTTTGATTATGTGGTAAAATATGTATTTTTAGATAAAGTGAACAAAGCCGAGTATAACATCTGTAAATGTAAACTGCCATTTTAACATGAAAAATAATTTGAAGAAATAACAGCAGCTGAAGTTGGTCCAAAAGTTGTTGTATTACTGCAATAAAGGCAGGATAAAGGTCAGAATACACAGTTATGCGTAAGCCTCTACGTATGATCTACTTCAAAGTGTGAACACGCAAGTGCACACAGACAACACAAGCACACACACGTTAAAAATCCCCAGAACCTGCGGGCATTTTTCCCAGAAAATAACAACATATTTTGGCGAGAATTCCCGGGAAATACCAAGATCTCAAGCCCTGTTATTCAACCCTGGTCCACGTGTCATGACCTGCATGGTAGCGGTTCACACATTAACCTGATGCACACCAAGTCTTTCATCTATTTAACTTCAGTAACTTGGTGTGTTCGCCATATTCACTGTGACGGAATATGTCACCTGATGCAACAGAATGACTCTTTTATGTGTTTAATAAAGTTTTTTGGATGACAGTGGAGGATAAGCTACAATATATCAGACTGTGACATGTTACAGTTTTATTTCTACCAATTTGCTCTAACCAAATGGTTTATCTTGTAATAGAGTTAATATTATTTACCACATCATCTGTGGGTGCGGTTTCATAGTCGATAAATAAATAACAATCAAATTAATTAAATGAAATGTTTATCTCTAAGCTGCTGTAGTGGAAATGATCTGAAAACACAAAACATACATTTCGTCTCAGCGAGCAGAAAGCAACCCTATCCTATTATAGTTGGAGAAGGAACAGAGAAATAATCTGTGATTGGTCAGTGTATATTATTTTATGGATTACAGCCAATGGCAAAGAGCCAAGAGATATACATTTACATGCACATGTATGTTAACTAAGAGCCACATCACCTAAAGACACAAATCAAGAGCTTCAAGCCATATGTGGACTTTGACCCCCCAACATGTCCTGTTTACTGCAAGACACAGAGATTTACCTTCTTGGGGATGAAACAGGGTAGAGAAGACTAGTGGGGCTTCTCAACAATAACAAAAAAACATGAGAAAATGTAATGATCTCACTTCACATTTGTATATTAAAATGATAAACCAATCCCTTGGTCTTTCATTACTTTTACATTGCCTATTGTGTCTTTTATAATATGGTGTTTCATGTTAGAGGAGCTTTACCACATTTACAGTATCATTAACGCTTTTCTGCATTTATTAGTATTTGCACATTTGCATGTACTGTTTATATTGTGAACATTTTCCTGGTCAGTATATGTACATTACATTCTCTCCGTTTTAAACTCTATCAGCTCTTCAGTTTTTAATATAATTTACATATTTTTATTGTGAATTCCTATTTTATATTATTTATTACTTGACTCATGGTAGTTGTATTCTGTCTTACCTTGTATTTTTTGTTATGCACCACAACACCACAAAGCAAATTCCTTGTATGTGTAAACCTATTTGGCAATAAACCAGACTTTGATTGGGTTTGATGTACTCACTCGTAGGGAATACTCCTGAAAACGATGTGATCCAGTAGTGTGATCTGTTCTGCCAGCTCCATGGCTGAGAGAGTCTCAAAACACTCCGCTTTAGGACTCTCCGCCTGGGAACACACACAAACACACACATATTTTCATTTTTTTCATTTTTATAAGTACAATTTAATGAGTACAAAATGTAAAAAAACTATTTCAAATAACTACAATACCACATAGACACTAAGTTAACGTCACATATTTGGAATCCAGCTATGACTGTAGATGTTTTAATGAGGGTTGTGACACTACGTTTAATTACAGCTTCATTAAGGGAGGAACTTCTTCATAACATGAACGTTATTCTTACCACGATGAAGTGTAGGAGGGGACAGCTTTTCTGTTCCATAATCAGGAGATAAATTGTTTTAACAATTGCTTAAAAGGTTTACTCGCTACAAATACTGTGTGTTTTATGAGTGAAATTTTTATAACTGAATTCCTTTTATTAAGTTGTGTGTGGTAATAAACGTGCAGCAATACTAACCATTTGTAATATGTCTTCTATCTTCAGCTGAGCGTCATCTTGTTCTTCTTGAGAAAGGGCACTGAAGAGCAAAACAGATACTATCAAGTGTCCATAGTACTACTGTAGTACTCATAATGGTACTCATGAACACTATAAAAAAAATAACATACTGCACATTGTATTTTGTATTTATTGGGACCATGTAAAGTGTTAAACATAAATGTTAATATTTGATGTACTGCACCAGAGTTAGCTTAAGGCTAATTTTCATTTGCAGTCCTTTACAATTAAAACATATAACAGCACAATAACAAACAGCAAAAATCACATCATACAAAATGCAAAACTACACACAACAGCACAACACATACACCCGCAATGTCAACTAGAAATTAATAATGTAAGTTTGTCAAATTAAAAGCAAGATTATTTGCGTTCATGAGAAGACCATAAGATGAAGTTTAGAGTCAGCGGTTACAGAGTTGAGTAGTTTTTAGGCACTATGTGTGGCTTCTGTTTAAATGTACATTTTTCTATAGAAAGTATCTACAGTACCAGTCAAAAGTTTGGACACAACTTCCCATTCACGTCAATGAGAATGTGTGTCCAAACTTTTGGTACTGTAGATATATTTTGTATGTTTAAATTTACATCTTTTTATTATGATTTATGTAAAATCAGAACAAAAATAATTTATTAGAAATACATTAGATATACATGATGATGAAATACGACAAACAATTAAAACAGCAATTAAATTGACAAAATCTTTTCATAAAAGTCACCAAAAGATTGAATCTGTTTAAAATGGCTCCAAAAGTTTATATTTTTATTACTTTTGTTCCATTTACTTTACCAAACACTACAGAGAGATGGATAGATGGATGGATGGATGGATGGATAGATGGATGGATGGATGAGGTTTTAGATTGACGACTGTACCTTAATATGTTCGATGTAGCTTTCCTCTCTTGGGGCATCAGGTCTGGATCTCGTAGCACCTCTTCCAAGAGTCCGATCACCCCCATCTTCAGCTCACTGTTCATGTCAAAGTCCTGATAGATAAACACATTTATTAACTATTAAAGCAAGACGAGTTTATTTATATATCACATTTCATACATGAGGGTAATTCAAGGTGCTTTACATAATGCATTCAAACATTAATAAAGAAAAACAGCATAAAACGTTAAAATGCACATTTAAAAGATTAAAATTGTAAAAGAAATACAAAAAAGTTAGAAGAGAGACATAAGTACAGGAGAGGTGGTTATTGAGGAGTAGTATAGAATACTATACTAATAAGTTTAGAATATAAAAGTCTTTAAACTGGATTTAAAGATGGTCAAAGTCAGAACAATCAGTCTAATATCGACTGGATGTTTGTAAATGTAACAGCTGAGTCACATTTATAGATTATGATTATAGTTTTACACTTACAGAAACACTGACCAGAGCAGAATATCTAAGATTGTCCTATAAAAGTCTATATTCAGAGATATCTTGCTTGATTTAATACTGATAATAATTACACATATTTTTAAATATTTTTGATCTACAATATAATTTACATGAAAAATATACAGAGTATATTTCTAAAGGTTTATAAAAAAAGTCCCATCCCCCAAACTCCTAATCATTTACAGTCACAGTGACTGCCGTGCACGTGGAAAGGATGCCCTCTAAAGGACATTTAAACCAGGTGGTGTATTTTTACTTACAATTACATCATCTTGTAGACAAAAACAAAGAAATGACACACAAAGCTTGAAACAGTCTCTGTATACAAACCGATATCTGGTATTTATTAAGTTTATTTAAGGCATTAATAATAAAGAATATGAGATGACGCACCTGGAGAAAATTCTTAGACATGAACTTACTTCTCATAATATTTATAAATTGACTGTGCTTGTTTAAAACTGGAAGAGCTCAGTTTGTTTACATGTGAAAAGCTCATTGACCTTAATTTAGTGTTGCTGGCATCCTCTGTTTGGCAGCTTTTATCTTAATGAACTGAAGGTCTGAGGGCCAAAAAGTTGTTAATATAGTGAGTTCAAGTGATGGATGGTGTGCAGGATTCTTTGGTTTCTTATCCTGTATGTATAAAATATTTAATGGTAATTTACAGGCTGTAAATAAAACGTTACCAAAGTAAGATCTGATGAAAATGTGTGTCAGTGGCCAGAAAATGAGACTGGAACTGTAGGATCAATAACAAGAACACAGTGAAGAGAATACGACCAAAACTCAGTTTACTGTTTTTATGGATAGTTTTAGAGCTGCAACTAAAGATTATTTTCATTATCTGTCAATTATTTTCTCAATTAATCGATTAGTTGTTTTGTCTATAAAATGAAACGTGTCGATCACTGTTACCCAAAGACCAAGATAACATCCTCAAACGTCTTGTTTTGTCCACAAACCAGATTACTGTCATAAAGGACTAAAGAAACCAGAAAATATTCACATTTGAGAATCTGGAATCAGAGAATTTGGGCTTTTTTTTTCTTAAAAAAATGACTCAAAACTGTTAATCGTTGATCAAAATAGTTGGCGATTTATTTAATAGTTGACAACTAATCAATTAATCAACTAATCACTGCAGCTCTAGACAGTTTTCCGAAGCTTTTTTCATTTTTTAAAAGAAACAAAATCAATGTTTTTGTCAAACTAACTGCTGTTTATATTAAAGGTTATTTACCCACTGAGGGTAAATAACTGCTCATCACAATCTCTGCTTTCACTGTCTGCAGACCCAGAACTGACCCAGAACTGTGTTTATCAATATGACAAAAGACTTAACATTCATTTTTAAAGCAACAACATCCAGGTATAAAAATAGCATCTTATATAATCTTCAATGAAAATGATAGTCCTTTAGGATCCCCGGGGAGGATGTTGACCTTTCTGCATGTGGGAGAAAAGACACGCAGAGCAAAGAGCACCTCCATCAGGGGGGGAAAGAGTGACAGGAGAGGCGACACGACGGGTGGTGACACAAAGACAGACACTGTGAGGTCTGCTTAACGAGTTTCCTGTCCAGGTTTGGGTCGGATGCAGACTGTCAGGACTAATGAACATGCGGAAAAACTTGAACCATCTTTAACCATTCATTCCTCCACAATCTCTAACTGCCAATCACGACTTAGCTGTCAAACTTCAAATCTGTTCCCTTCTCTGTTGCTGTCAGTTGTCGTCACGACCCTCCTCCGCCCCCCGTCCACCTCCACGGCCACGAAGCTCGCTCCTCTCCTCTTCATTCCAGATCACCACCTCATCTGCTGCCTTCACCATCAAGATCTAGACTCCATCTGGACTCCATCGCCTTCACCTCCCCCTCACTTTCATATCTGATATCATTCACGATGAGGTCTAATCGCCAAAGACTCTCACTTTCATCTCTCATGCATGCTCAATAAATAACATTCACCTGATTGAAACACAGCCAGTGGACTCACCTGGGAGTGCTTGGAAACCCAGTGTCGCAGCACATTGAGAACTCTGTTGGTAGCAGCTCTGCGGATGATGAATTCTTTGTCACAGGATTTCTCCGAATTACTAAAACCTAAAGCAGGAAAAAAAAAAAAAAAAAAAGAAAGATTAATCCAGGCAGCACCTTTAACTCTATCATGGCCAGTTCTTTGTAAACTGTGGCGCATTAACGGGGATCTGCTTCCTGACTCACACGAGAAATATTCAGAATCATAACACTGCAGCTGCTGATTCAGCTGACTTTTGACAAACAAAACAAAGACTGTACTGATGCTCGAAAATAATTGCTCAAACTATGATAACAGATGATAACAAACTCTTTACTGCAGAAGATTTCATGTTATTTCTGCCACTTAACTGCCTCTTAAGAGCATTTAATTGTTATATAATTGTAGAAGTTACAACAAAATAACAGTTCCTCCCTCAAACGTGTGTCTTTTGACCTTCATGGCTTGCCGTGCTCACCCTGAGAGCTGCTGTGCCCCGCGGCAGCAGTGGCGATGGCGAACGCTGAGGCCGGCGACATCGTACAGCGAGAGTTCTCCCCTGATGTGACTGACGAGGAGGCAAAGACGTTAAAAAACAGTATGAAACACACATGCACATGTCTGCTCAGTATGTTACTGTATGTATAAAGTGTGTATCTGTGTGTGTGTGTGTGTATGTGTGTGTGTGTGTGTGTATCTGTGTGTGTGTGTGTGTGTGTGTGTGTGTGTGTGTGTGTGTGTGTTTGTACCTCCTGACTGTCTGTAGCGTAGATGCCTCGGCGTCGACGGTGAGCGACAGGGAGACATGTCGCCCGGCTCGCTGCTGGCCGGAGCTTCAGGAATAAACTTATCCAGAGACACTGACTCCAGAACAGCTGTTAGGCGGGAAAAAAAAGTCACATATTAAACATTGAAATTGATTATACTGAAGATCTGAGAGCAGCTGATACTGTTGATAAGCTTTAAACATACAATAAACTTAAAACCTTAAGACCTCGTTAGCTTTTGATTAGAATGTTTTCATTTAATCATTTACTTTATTATATTTATTCAATGTTTTGTTCCATCTTTTCTATTTATTTGTCATTGTCTTTCATCTGTTTTATCAAGTTCCTATTTTATTTTGTTTTAAATGTATTTAATTGGTTTTATTACATGTTGATCTTTTTTAATTTATTTTATTTTGTTAGTCTCATCTTTGCAGCACTTTTAATTGCATTAACCTGTACGAAATGTGCTATACAAATAAAGTTTGATTGATTGTATTGATTGATGTGGCCATCTGAGCACCAATACAGGACAACTGATGATATGATGTAACCAGACAAGTCGATATAAGTTCTGTTTCAGCCAAAACAAACTGAAAACAAACAGGACTTTATCAAATATATCACAGATAATCAAAAGGAACGTTTTCCTGCTGTTCTAGATGTCCTGATGTGCACACAGAGGATTCTGCTTTAATCTCATCGTGGAGTTAAATCTGTATAAACAGGAGTTGGTTAGTTATCTAAGCTTTATTTATTTATTCAGGAAATCTTCTCTTTTTATGAAAGAGAGACCCGAGAACAGTTTACATAGAAACCAGATCATAATAAACAAACATTATGAGAAATATCAGTTACTAAAACTTTAAAGAGGGACACTGTTGCAGAGGAAATGCACCAATAACAAAACTTCTTGTGATATAATACAGCTCATAAACATCATTAAACATGATTAGACTTTCCTTCAAAGCAACCTGGTTGTCTCCTCCATTCATTAATGCCAACGTTCCCCCACTCTAAACTAGATTAACTGGTACAAAGCAGGGCTGCAACTAATGATTTTTAAAAATATATACAGTATTTATATATTTTTGGGGTATTTTATGCCTTAATTAGATAGAAACAGTAGAGAGAGATGACAGGAAGCGAGACGGAGAGATGGGATTTGATCAAACTGCAGATCTGTCTTAACCAGTAGGATGATGGTTAATGATTAATCTGTTGATTAACTTCTTGGTTAATGGTCTATAAAACATCATAAAACAGTAAAACATTTCCGTCCCAGTTTCCCAGAGTCCAAAGTTACATCATCAAATGTCTTATTTTGTCCGACCGACAGTCCAAAACCAGCAAGCAGCAACTCCTCACACTGGAGGAGCTGGAGGGAGAAAATTTTGGCTTTTTTTTTTCTTAAAAAATGACTCAAAACAAATATTGGATTATCAAAATAGTTGCCAATTAATTATCTGTCGACTAATCACTTAATCAACTAATCGCTGCAGCTCTACAAAGCTGTTGAGCAGTTTGTTAGGGACCTGACTCAGGGCTGAGAAAGCACTCAGGCACCCTTATTTGTGCACATTGGGCCTTATGAAAGAACATTTTCATAATCTTATGAGTTTTCCAAGTCGGATTCTGCAAACTTTCAACTCTTAGTTGCACAAATTTATCATAAATCGCTCATTTCTGTGTTGGATTATACTGTTTTCTTATAGTTTTTCTATCCCATTTATATGAAGGGTGGACTAAATATTAGACACACCTCTCAGTATGACCCAATCAGCCTCCATAATTACCATTAAATAAATCACTGCATCTCTAAAACAGATCATCATGAAGGTAGGACTGTTGTATTTTACTGCATTAGTTTTATTAGTGTACCTAATAAACGAGCAAGTGACCTTTGAGTGAGCTTTCATGCCAGACAGTGTGTTGTTCATGTGTATCTTTGAACTATCGGGTCATAAGCTGCTGTGTTTTGGGTGTTATTGGACGACTCTCCATTTCCCCCTTTCAATCTATCATTTTTCCATCTCGGGAGGCATTCGAGCCGCCGTGCAAGAGCTCGATTTATCATTTTCTCTCTTTCTCTCCTCTCCGATTTGTTGTCAGAGAATTCCCGACCCCCGTGCTCTGCCGCTGTTTTCGTAGTGAACAAGCTGTCAGCTGTAGCCAGATGGTGATCTAAGAGCACGATTATTCCTCCGTTGGGTAACTGTGACCCATTTATGTCTCTTGTTCCCTCGTTTATTTGGGTTGGCAGGCCACTATCAGTTATGTGTCAGACTCAAGAGTAATATTAATGGAGTTATTATTATAACAAAGTTCAGGAACAAGACCACGCCCCTCTCTTTCACTAATTCAATCACCTGTGCCTCACTAATTCAATCATCCGTGCATACCTGTATAAGCGTGTCTAACCCCTTTCTCTCCCGTACGTCTCAGTTCTCACACCCCCCCCAAACCCCATTCTTCTCCTCTCTCCTAACAATGGGCGTCACGGTGCTTCACAGCAAGAAGGTCCTGAGTTTGAACACTGGCCGTCCCAGGTCCTTTCTGTGTGGAGTTTGCATGTTCTCCCCGTGTTCGCGTGGGTTTCCGCCGGGTCCTCCGGTTTCCTCCCACCATCAAAGACATGCTCGTTAGGGTTAATACTTCCACATAAGTGATTCTTCTCATCCTATTCTAGGAACCACAGGGGGACGACGAAGCAGAAAGCTCATCGAGACATGTGTACCCCTCCCTGAGTCTCGACCCCCGGGTTCCTAGACGCTCCAGCCTCTTCGTGATTCCATTTGGTCCATCGACCCCCTTCATCCCTCTCCTCTACCCCATCATCCCACCGTACACGACCCGGACCAACCTTCAGCTCCCATTCATCCCCCGACAATCAACCCCTTCATCCCTGTCCTCGATCTGCATCCAGCCCACCGTACACTCTCCTCATCAATCCTGAACCCTCTCGACAATCCAAATAAATCTACTTTTATACCGTTCAAATGGCGTGGTCTTTGTTAGTGAAGTAATAAATAAATCACATTCCTACCAGTAGTTGCTTTGCCGTTTTGCAGTAGATGGCACTAATGTTCAAAATTCAGTCTTACGTGAAAGAAAAGCTCTAAATTCTAAAGCATTTACCTGTTTTTAAACCACAATCGACAGTAAGACGTGTGCCCACTCATGAGCTGACGTTCATATGGGACTGACTGAGTGTGAATCATGTGCTTCCCTATTCCAGCTACGTACCCCTGCGGATGCTGCGCCTCAGCTTCCCACAGAAGGCGTCGATGCGAGGCAGCTCTCCGCTGACGTCCTCCGCCGCAGCTGGACTGAGCTCCGGGGAGCTGGGACCGCGGCTGAGGTCCAGGGGGGCTTTGGTGGAGGTGGGAGGCGGTGACGACACCCCCGAGGCCTGGGGGAGGCTTGGAGAACGTGTGGCGGTGGGCGGAGGGGAGGAAAAGCCAGATGGGGGCCTGGTTGAGCCGGGAGGCGGAGAGGAGATGGAGGGACTGTGACTGGAGGTGGGGGAGTTGGCCGCGGAGGAGGAAGGGGTGGTGGAAAGGTCCAACGCTCCTGCTTTGGAACTGATCGGGGAGCTGAGGGAGAGCTTGCGGCAGTGGACCGGGGAGGAGGTGCGAGAGGGGATGGAGAGGGGAGGAGGAGAGGAAAACTTGCGGCACAGCCTCGGGGATTTGTTGTTCAAGGGGTCGGTTCCCCACGTGCTCCCCTGGTTGGTCGCGAAGAAGAGCTCCAGAGACCTGAGAGACAGAGGAAGAGTTGATGTGTAGCTCTGTCTCTGACAAATGTTGGTGCAAGTGAATCACCAGTCCGCCAGATCGGTATTTACTTGGACTGGTCGAGTGCGAGCTGCGTGATCTTCAGACTGTAGTCGGGACAGAGGGACATGATGGACAGACGATCACATGAATGTTGTTCGATCCTGGAACAGTGACAGGAAGAGGAGGAAGAGCGGTGGAGGGAGGGTAGAGGAGAGGAAGAGGATGACAGGAGGTGAATAATGAGACGAGAATGTGGAAATGGAAAGATGGCAGCCATGCATGAGTCTGTTATATGAAGAGTGAAGGAAGAAGATGGACGAACAAACGATGATTGATGAGGTGGAAGGTGGAAGTAGCGACATGTAGTACCTGACGGGTATGGAGGTGAACGGCTTCTTGTAGATGTCAGCCAGCTTGTCGATGACCACGGCGGCTGTGGTGAAGATCCTGTACGTGTGGAGGAAGGTGTTGAGGAAGTCTATGGAGAGGAAACGCAGGTCTGTCAGACGTTCCAGCAGCCGCTCCACGCTGGCGTAGCGGATCTGTGGGACTTTGCAGGAGTTGAGCGTCTTGCTGAAGCAAATGTCGACGTCGTCTTTATGCAGTCGGGCGTCGGACCTTAAAGGAGGAAAATAACACCACGTTTATGTTCATTCGCCGTATTCAGCTGACTCTTCAGACTCTCAGAAATCCTCCTTTTCTTACTTGATCATGTGCGGCACAGAAACTTTGGAGTTCTCCTCAAACACGCTGGTCATCAGGCCGTTACATCGGATATTATCGATGCACTGAAACACAGAGACTTGATCAGAAAACTGTTTTATTTGACAGTTCAAAACCATCATCACCATCCAGTCAGGCTTACCTGGCTGATGTCGCTGGTCCAGGCGGCCTTCTCCTGGCGGGACGGAGCCAAGAGGACAACGGAGAAGGACTGACTATCAGGAGGCTCCACCACTATTTTAAACTCCAGATGGTTGAAGCCTTGACCCGCTGCGTTGTCTGAAAAAATACGGATAACACATTAACGAAAGGTGAAGTCACAGAAATTGGATTTGACGAAAGAAAAAAAAGATACTCACAGTCTTCATCGCTGGCGTCGAGCTCTTCAATCAGAGTGCACTCTATCAGAGACAAAGCTCCTCCTTGCTGTTGGGAGAGAAAACAACAAAAGGAGGATTTGTTTGTTAGGTCAGATGTAACAGAGCTGAAATAGTAGCTAAAGAGGAAATAGTTTCAGTCTTTTAAAGGAAAAGGTTTTGTTTGTGAGATATTTTTGGGGGGATTTGAATGACAACAATGTTTTAAGACAGAAATATTGTGAACTTACCCTTTAATGTTCTTTATGGCTTTATTCAGACATGACAGGACATTTATAATAAGAGCTCATGTGATATTTGGGGTGAAAGAGGACATGCTGCATCACTGATGGATTTTAAAACTTATTTTGCTGTTGAAGCCTTAATTATTGACCTTCCTGCACATCAGGAATGTTTTTATAGACTGATTTGATACAAGAAGACTTTAATGTTTCATAATGATCCAAAATCTCATAATTGTGAGATCTTTTCTTGTAATTATGAGCTACTTTGAGATAAGGTTTGTTTTTGTTTGTTGTATTATTTTAAAGATGTTCATTTCTGAACTGCTTATAAGGCGACTAACAATTGTTTTATGTCAGTTATTGATTAGTATGGTTATTATTTCCATTATTTGTTGTGTCATAAATATCTGTAGACAGGTGAGACTGACCTTCAGCAGGTGAAGCTTCCCTCCAGATGTTCGGGTACAGATGAGGAAGTGTTTGGTGAACAGAAAGCACTGCCTCTCTCCTTCCTTCCTCAGTGAGAGGGAACCCAGACGGACCTTACTGAGCATGCCCCGCTCGCTGCTGGACGGCAGCTGGATGAGAGATCCTGATGATGATGATGATGGAGAGAGAGAGAGTCAGGAGTGAGTGGAAAGTAAGGATGCGGGTTTCCAAGAGCTGGTTTGTTTTGGATCCAGTTCCTTGTTGGTAAGATACTTGTAACAAATCTCTTGTCTCTTCATTCTTTGGAAAACTATTTTAACTTTTTCTTTTTGTCCTTACTTCATTGTCGAGGAGCTGAAACCTGAGATTTTTAGTCTCTTACACTTCTGTAATGAGATGTAACAGTACAGCCTGTTCTCATTCCCAACTCATCACATATCAACACTTGGTCAGGGCCCCGTGGTGTCACTTTTTAATGCACTGGGTAATCCGATAGACTTCTGTTGAGCTCCCACAACGTCTGAAATAGACATTATGAGACTGATGACGTCTATATGAGGTGTCAAATTTTACCCTGGTCACCAGAATAAAACGTTGGCATTGTATGTTTCTGCAAACCACAGATATGAATATGTACATTTCAACATCTGTAATACGGAGTAGGGATGTGCAGAGGGCCCAGTATTTGTATTTGTATTTGTATTTGTATTTGTTGAGGCAGCAAAATGATTTGTGTTTGTATTCGAATAAAAGTGGAAAGAGGCTTAAAAAATCCTGTTTTTGTTTTTATGACACTGTTAATTTTAGAAAATTAAAGTGTTATAATAAGTGTTCATGAATAAACTACCTTATGAAGGAGGTCCACACACCAGATCTCAAACTGGAGTCTCCCAGATCATAGACGACTGTGCTGACGACTGAGCTAAAACTTTACTCATTGACTCATTGCAGACAGACCTCTACCTATTTATACACCCATAACACAGAGACGGCACAGCGTGTAACATGTAGAAGAACTTCAAAGGTGATTATTGCTTTGTACTTTTCATTTATTGACTATTTTTTACAACCTAACTTTGTGGAAAGGAGAAGAGGAATAACAGGTTATGGAGAGTCCCTTGGGACTAACCCCTGATGGGGTTTTTTTCTTCCCAAAAACAAATAATTTTTGAAATATTTGTATAAAACAAATATTCATATAAAACCCACTATTTGTGCTTTGCCGAATAATGTATTTGTATTCGGGCACACCCCTAATACGGAACATATTAACATTTCGACACTGCTGAAGTGACGTAAGTTACTTCACATGATATTTATATAAGCTGACTTACTTTCTTATTAGGAGGCGGGGGGGTCGGTGCATAGCTTGTAATGATGTTGGCAGAAACTTGTAAATCAGCACAGAGAACGGTGCAAGACCACCTCGCCGTTTTTATTTGATTTTTTATTTTAACCCAAACCATTATCTTTTCCTAACCCTAACCAGACCTTAACCACCTTAAACACCATAAAATATAATTATTTTTTAACAGTGACCGTGATACTGCGCGTAGGAGAATGACGCTAAAGGGGGTCCTGACCAAACGTTGATATGTGAGTGAGAACGTGTTGAACAGTGAAGAACTTGAACTTATAGAGAGGTTAGGTTTCTCATTTTCAGCTGACTGTCACTGTCTCTGGTTAAAATGACAAACATCATCGGCAGCAGATTAGATCAGTTGTAGCTAAATGACGTTAATTCTGTAACGATTAAAATAAAAAGTGAGTGTGTTGTGTGGTTGATGTGCTTTCTGCAGCTACTGTCTGTTAATCAAAGACTGTTTGAATGAAAAGACACGTCACTCTGTAACACTGCTGTATGACCGCATGTAGACTGTGTGTTTTTGTAGTTTTACAGAACGGAGACATAAGAATCTCTCAGTTAAACTTTGATTCATATCAGATCGACCTTTGAATCTGATCAGCATCATAGTTCTTGATGAGGATCTTCAGTATTTGGAGGAAGTAGCAGGTGAGGCACAAAAGGTTACAGCTGTTCACTAACTGTGTCAGATACACTTAATTTCATACATTATGCATCCCAGCTCATATTCAGGTTATGAACATTAATTAACTAAGCCAAAAAAGGTGGTTAAACATCTTTCAGCTATAGTTATTTTAGCCTTTTTACTTACAAACTTTTAAAGGTAAACCTAATAAGATTTGATAAAACGCCATCGAACAGCATCCACAGTGAAAACTGAAAACTAAACTGATTTGTCTTTGAGAAACTGAGAGCCAGATGTTGCAGAGGAAGCTCACCTTGTCTGACAAACGTCTGACTGGTGTCCAGCAGGATGTCACATCCCTCGACAATCATCCTCTCTATGGCCAGATTCTTCCTGATGTTCTCCGTGTCGCTCACTTCATCATGCATCATCCTGACAACACGACCGCTCATCAGTATCATTATCGTCATCCTTCATTTATCCTCCTCATGAAACTCAAACACACACTTACTTCGACAGCTCCTCCAGTTTAGATTTGGCAAACTCCAGGCTCTTGCGCTCCACATGCTCATGAGGTGTGTGTGCCAGCAGCTCGTGGAGAGTGATGATGTATCGTGGGATCTAAAATATCAACGAAACACACAAGAGATTGATGACACAGGTTTGTCTGAATATACATCATACATTGGTTATTTTTTTGTGTGTTTGTGGAAGCGTGCGTCCTACCTGGAACATGGGATAAGTGAGGAACGTCTCCAACATCCGGCCCTCGCAAGCGGCGTTGGACTCGTATTGTTTCAGCAGCTTGTCAAAGTCTCTGTTCTGCTTACAGTTTGCCAGCACCTGCAGGCTGTACTGGTGGTTACGCACAAACTCCTGGTATATGTTCAGCATAGGCAGCAGGATGTCAAACAGGTCCGCTGAGGGTGAAAAATAACAAAAAAAAACACACACAAACCTTTAAAATAGTTTTTAGACTGATTTCTTACTGTCTAGACAGTCTTTGACTTATGTCATTCTGGCATGAACTGCAACCAGAGAATTGCCTTTGATAATTAATCAACCACAGACTTGTTATGTTTATGTTTTACGTTAAAGTATCGTTATCTTGGTGTGGTGACAAAACAAACAAAAACAGGTGTAGCCTCAGCATCATGTTAGCAGAGCAGCAGCAGTCCTGAGTCTGTTTCTACACATGATGCATTCAGGCTCCATGTCTGAGCATAGGTCATCTGCATTTACATGCATAAAACAGAAGATAATAGACTTGAAGTGTCCTGAAAGTAAGGTGCAAGTTACAGCTGTATTGATTAAAGTAGAAATGTATCTGTTCTGTCAGATGTGCTTAAGACGACGAAGATGCTAAAAACAAGCGGCTGAAATGCTTTCTGTGTAGACATCATATAAACTCTGCAGGACTCACCCAGAACCAGCGTGGGCCAGTTGGCGATCCGAGCTTTAAGACCTTGATGGAAGATTTCATGTAGAAACATGATGGTCTCACTAGAAAAACAGAAACAGCTTGAATGAGTTTTCTTAAACTAGAAGATAAAACATTTGCGAGAAGTTTCCCTCCATCGTACCTGTTGAGGAATATGCTGCTGACGTCATCGTGGCTGATGGGAGGTTTCTTGGAGCTGGCAGCCATGCGGAGCGGCCTGAGGAAACAGTTGACCAGGATGGAGAGCTGGTGGACGTACTCCGTCTCCGCTTCCACCATGTTGAAGACAATCTGGTTCCTCTTCCTCATGCTCTCGGCGTGAGGGGAACAGATGTAGTCCTGGACGATGATCTTCCACTTCCTCCGGCAAAGCCAGCCACGCATGAAACTCTGCACCTGCACAACCGAAGCACCAGGTGTCTCTCTTTGCTCTTATTTCTTTTTATGTATTGATAAGTGACACCAACAACTTACCTTTTTGATCTTTTTAATATCAGGGTCTTCTTCTTCCTGGTTGTTCTGGTAAGGCAGCATCCTCTCCTTGGCTTTGTTCAACACTACAATCTAACACAACAACAACCTCCATGTGAAAATACTGAACTGGCACCGAGGATAAAATATTCATGAAACTACTTTAGAGGATCAAAACAACGAATATGTCGTTGCATGATAAGGAAGTAATGGTCCAGGAATCGCTGGAGCCCTGCTGCGCTTTCATTTAAGAGAAACATGCGCCCTTGACTCAAGTGTTTTCCCATCATGCCAGATGCATTTGCATGCTTTGATCTGCAGTGTGCTCCATCTGAGAGCGCCTGTGCACATGCATGTGTGTGTGTGTGTGTGTGCGTGCGTGGATTTATGTATGCATGCACACGCAGATGTGGATGCACTCATGCATACCTCAGCTTTAAGCCTCTCGATCTCAGTGTCCTGGTCCTCCAGCTGAGTGCGGAGCTGATTGGCTGCGATCTTCTCGGTCTCCATGATCTGGACCAGGTGGATGTATTTCTGCATCAGGATCTCACGCTCGATGATGATGTCGGAGTAACTAAAGGGAGGACAGAGGGGGGGAATTATTGTGTTTGAAGACATATACTGTAATTAAATATATACAGATATGATTTAACTGACTGGAACTACAACAATTAGTCAACTGACAGAAAGTTAATTAACAGTTTTAAAGGTTCATTTTAAATGTTTGCACAATGAAATTCAGTTTTAGCTCCCAACATGCTACACGCATAGACAGATAGTGTATTTACAAATATTTAAATATTTTAAATTACAATAGAATAAAATAATCAATTTGGCAACAAAATAGAGCAAAGTCTATAAAAGTAACACTAAAGAAGAGATTAAAAAGGAAAAACTGTATTATATATACTGTATAAGGAATATACAGTTACATACACACAATAGTTTTTACAATATATGCAAAATACATGTTTTTTTTTATTTTATTTTGATATTTGAATCATTGTTTTAGTCATTTTTTCAAGCAAAAATGCCAAAAACTTGCCAAAATATAAGATTTGATGCTTTTCTTTGTCATATATGATAGTAAACAGAATAATTTGGGGTTTTTAACTGTTGGTCAGACTGAATAGAACATTTAAAGACGTCAATTCAGGCTTTTGGAAATTGTAACAGACACTTTTCACTATTTTCTGATATTTTATGGAAAAAAACAATTAATTCAGAAAACAATCAGCGGGTTAAATCGACGATAAAAATAATTATAAGTTGCAGTCCCTGTCACAGACCGGACCGACATGTCACCCTGCGAGAATAAATAAAGGTGGTTTTTTGATGTGCATCAGATTTTCTACTGAATGTTGAGATAAAAATAGGAAACGCAGCCTCGGTGAGGGAGAGAGGAGAGAAATAGAGGTCGAGTGGCGAGATCAAGTCTGTGATGTAACCAGTGTAGCAATACAGCACCAGTGTGACCTAAATGTGAACTGCTGCGAGCAGAACACATCCATGTGCACACACACACACACACACACACACACACACACACACACACACAAATATGGAATAACACGTGGTCAAATGTGTATCAGCACAAAGAGCGAGCAGAAAGTAGAGAACAGTTTGTTGTTATTTAACACCTCAACTCATGAAAAGTGTAGAACTACTGCATGTTACTGATAGTATATAAAACACTTAATTACATGGTAGAAAATATTACTACTGTACTTAATAAAGTACAGAAATATAAACAGCTAAATGTACTTAAAGTATGAAAAGTAAAAATACTTTTTATGTAGGAAAAATGTCCCCTCTGACTGATATATTATTATGTATGACATCATTAGATTATTAATAGTGAAGCATCAGTGTTAGAGCAGCATGTTACTGTTGTAGCTGCTGGAGGTGGAGCTAGTTTACACTACTTTATATACAGTTAGCTAGTTTAGTCCAGTGGTTCCCAACCTAGGGGTCAAGGCCCCTCCAAAGGGTCATCAGATAAATCTGAGGGGTGGTGAGATGATTAATGGGGGAGGAAAGAAGAAAAAACAAAGTCCTGATACACAAATCTGTTTTCAGTTTTTGGACTTTTTCTCTAATCTTTGATTTTTGCTGAAATATTGGATCATTTTATCTCTTTGGCAGTTGAACGTGACAAAGGGCCCTGACTTTGACACCTCTAGACCTGATGAAGAGCCAATATGGCTTTGAAATGTTGTACTTTTACTAAAGAAAAACATATTTTTAAAGGGATTATGAGTCCTTGAGAAGCAGAAATGAAGGAGCCAAAACTAGACACTTGTTTTTACACTCACTGTCCAGTTTATTATGTACACATGTGAAATCTAATACAATCCAATACAACAGCTCTGAGGGGGTTTCTAGTATTTTGTTCATTAGAAACACCTTTGATAATGTCCAGTTCAGCACCACTACGACCTAAATAATGAACATAAAGTAGAATTATCTCCTTTTTGACAATGTCAACAAAAACTGTAAATGTATGAGCTTTGTAAAGGTAGAATTCGTGGCAGAGCAGTTTTATTGGATTACATTAGATTTGCACAGGTGTTCCTAATAAAGAGTGTAAAAGCTTATCATATGTTTTATTGTAAAATCCTGATCTGAAGAGTAACCAGTAACTTCAGCTGCCAGATAAATGTAGTGGAGTAAAAAAGTACAGTATGTGAGTAAATGTGCTCTGCAAATCAAACATTAAAAACAGCAGTGATATTAGTGTTAGTATTAGAGTCCCGTCCTGTCTCACCTGGCCTGCTGGATGTACTCCACCCACTCGTTGCAGTCTGACTCCTCTTCTGTCCGCAGCTCCAGAGGTTTCTGTCCATCGTGGCCAAAAATCACCAGGAAGTAGTGCTGCATTAGAGAGAAAACAGACACAAAAACACCAAATAAATAAATGACTTCCTGCTCAGGTACGAGATGACCTGAGAAACTACTGTGAAAAACTCTTCTTCTTCTTCTTCTCTTGTTATTCCCAGTACAACACATCATGACATGAGGTCAGAATGAGCAGAACAGCTGCTGGTTTACAGTACAGAAGCCAACATTTGTGATTTGTCTGTTACATTCTCTCACTCCGGTTTATGAAACAAGGCTGTTACAGTAAATTTTGCAAATATCAGGAAGCCTTTATGTTATTTATTAAATCTGTAATACTGTTGTTCAGAAGTTCTGCAGTAAATTCACGTTATTGTAAAATATGTCAGCGGGATTCATCGTCAGTTTCATGTCCATCCATCCGGTCACGGTTGAAATGTTTCAGTCTGAACCAGAGTGGTTGACCGACTTATGTTGCCAATACAAAATCAATAAGAACACCCATTTTCAGCGGACTATATCTCTTCTCTTATATAATTCCAAATCAAAATATGGCAACAGCCGAACAGAAATTAAAGAAATAACTGTATATAACCAATGATATGTGTTTATCTGAATATCAGATTCAGATCCTGACATCCTGTGAAAGCTTCACGTCGTCATTGAGTGTCATGAAGCTTCGGGGGTTACAGATGACCAGCTTGTCTTTACGGCACCGCGTCCCGCCACTCTGTCAGAACGCATTAAGAGCTACGAGCCGTCATCGTGTGGCAGCAGGTTAGATCCCCTCCAGCGTCGCCGCACCACCATCAATGATCTAATTAAGTAACTTACAGGAGCAGCTCTGCCAAGTCCCCGGTTGGTACCCACAGATATAACAGAGATGATGTTGAGAAATTCTACCACTTTTTACTAATAAAAGGTCAAAACATTTTCACAAAAACATTAAAAACTTTAATATTTCAAGACAGAAAAATGTTTGCTTATTACACTTATTAAATTAATAGCAATGTTGTGTTTTACTGTGCATTAGATAAGATCATCTGCCTCCTTTTCCTTTTTATTTAAGAGATTTTAGTTCAGAAATGACGTTACATCATCACATCTAAAAATAGCGGACAGAGAAAATTAATATTTCTAAATTTGCATCTGATAGTCATAATATATATTTTTACTCTAACAGCTGCCAGTTATTTATTTATTATATACACTTGTACACTGTAAATTCCTGATCTGTCGTAGTTTTTCTGTCTTTATCTTTATTTTTTGTTTACATTATATCTTTATATATTTATATATTATCTTGTTGTTGTTGTGTAGAATTGTTATTACTTGTCCCAAGTCTCATCTTAAGCATTTCATTGTGCAGATGTTATTCTGTATAAATGACAAATGAAGTAGAACTTGGAATATATACTGTATTTCATTACATACAGAGTTCAAATATGTTTTATATTTGATTATGAGCTGTTTGTAATTCTTTGCAATCAAACTTTAAATCATAAGCTCTCATAACATCGGGACAGCTGTGGCTCAGGAGGTAGAGCGCGTTGTCCACTAATCGGAAGATCGGCAGTTCGATTCCCGGCTCCTCCGGTCTGCATGTTGATGTGTCCTTGAGCAAGATACTTAAACCCAAATTGCTCCTGATGGCTGTACCATCTGTGTGTGAATGATTAGTTTCCTCTGATGGGCAGGTTGGGACCTTGCACGGCAGCCCCTGTACCCATTCAGTGTGTGAATGTGATTCGTAGTGTAAAAGTGCTTTGAGTGGTCAGAAGACTAGAGTAGAGAGGCGCTTTACAAGTACAGTCCATTTACCATCACATGACGAAAAGACAGAAATACTGTTGTGGTAAAGACGAGGTGTACGATGAGTTTTGATTTCAGTTTGTTTAACCCTTTGAACCTTCGGGTGCTCTTCCTGATGTTTCTTCCATTTGTTTTTACTGTTAAAGAGTTTTTATTTATTTATATCGAGGGTCTGAGGATAGAAGATGTTGTCTTGCCCACCAAGACAAATTTGTGATTTGTGATATTTGACTGTACAAATAAAAATTGACTTGACTTGAATTTGAAGATGTCACCTTTGTGCTGTAGGAAACTGTTTACTTATGTTTTATAGACCAAATGATAAATCGATTAATCGAGAAAATAATCATCAGATTAGTAGATAATGAAAATAGTCATTAATTGCAGCTACAGACACAG
Organism: Thunnus thynnus; assembly: GCF_963924715.1. Lineage (NCBI taxonomy): Eukaryota > Metazoa > Chordata > Actinopteri > Scombriformes > Scombridae > Thunnus > Thunnus thynnus. The sequence goes on from NC_089535.1 coordinate 4,721,773, forward strand.
ATGTAGCTGAGGTTTGTTTTACTGGAGAATAAAAAAGTCATAAATTTGATTATTATGATTTAAGAACCATAGTTATATGTTTTTTTTCTGTGATTTTAAAGTGGTTTTACTGACGAGTATCTTTAACAGACTTCTGTAAAGGTTCTGGTGATTTTTACAGTACGTGTCTGTTTGTGCATTTTGGTTTAACAGAGTTACAGTTTTGAGATTAAAGGGTTATAAATGTTGACCTAAATTGTGAGGACAAAGGGTTAAGTCACATTTTAATCATCCATGCATTCATATTCTACACCCACTTATCCTGTTCAGGGACGTTTTAATTCAGAGTATACATAATTTAAAAAGTACATGGATGCATATGTAAATCTTCCGCTTGTGTGTTTATGCATGAATACATTCCTTAGGCCTGTATACATCACGGTGAAAAATTTAATTATGACAGTTGTATGAATAAGAACGAATTTCCAAGTCATGTGTGTAACAGTCGGCTCATCTGAATGTGGCGGTTTCAGATTTCTCAGTGTGATTGTTGGTCTATATTTATTGGTTTTATAGTTAAATCCATCACTATTATAACCTGATTATAATCCTCTACTATAAAATAAAATATTTGTGACATCTCACACAATTTTATTGTTTGTGACAGAGACAGACAGAGGAATCACTTCATTATATAATTATTTTATCACAAGAAATTGACGAGAAGTAAACAATGCACATTATTAGTTCTTAACAAAAAACAAACTGATCTACCCGACTGCAGACTGATGAGAATAGAAAGGAAGAGCAAAAATTAATCTGTGTGATCTGTCATATTCATATAAATACTGTATATACTTTCAGTCTCATCAGTGTCAAAACTAGCACTAATGGAAAGTTATTATTAACCTTGACTGAGCTCGGCTGCTCTACCTTGTGTGACATCACGTCCAATATCTAATTTTGAAGTGGATATTAATAATAATAATAATAATAATAATAAGCTTTATTTATAGAGCACCTTTCATGACATAAAATGCAGCTCAAAGTGCTTTACAAAAGAAATGTAAAACATAGATACAGATATATACATATGCACAAGCACATAGATACACACACACACACCTATATATGCGTATATATATACATACATACATATATAAACATATACATACATATACACACATACATATATCTATACATATACATATGTATGCGTATATATATACATACATAAACATACACACACACATACACATAAACAGGATAAATATCAGTTAAGACATAGTAAAGGAGTAAAAGACAAATTCTAGAGATAAAATCATAGAGGTAAAACAAAATCAATTAAAGGCAAAGTCATAGAAGGAGGTTTTGAGTTGCTTCTTAAAACAACCGAGGTGTCCTGTCTGATATGAGGAGGGAGCATGTTCCAAATCCTCGGTGCATAACATGAAATAATATTGAAATAATGAAAGCTGCCTTACAAAAACGAGTCCACATGTCACTATAGTTTACATATAGTAACATATTTTGGTGAAAATCCTGTTTCTACATTATTTTCCTCCACACTTCTGTGCCAAACTGCAAGTTGCTCTTTAAACACCGAGCTCAAACTGGAAAAGCTACTTTTAAAAAGTGTACTATTTACTTTTTAAAGATCCCCTTCAGACAAGTTTTCAGATGTATAGAAATACGCTTTTTTGAATAATAATTTGTGTCCAATAAGATTTTCTACAAAAAGAAGTTCAATTACCTTATATTAAAATCTTCAAAATGACATCTCCTCCTTCTCCCTCATTAAAAATCCAGAATCTGTGAATATTTAAATATTGTTTATTTCTAAAGTTTTCCAGCTGGACACCAGATGTTTCCTCCTTCACTGTAAAGTTCATTCTCAGTGTTTGTGCACTGGAGGCTTCATGTTTCCACATCACACTTGTGTAAGTTGCAAAACTGGACCATGACCGGCTCCAAACCGGTTGTGATGTCACAAATCCTGCTCGTAGGTGCACGTGTTAAACTGAGATTTGAGGTGAAAACAGAGAAACTTTTCTCTTTCAGCAGATGAATATGAAACCAAACTCTGCACAGAGAAGAACAAACATCCAACTGAAGGAACAAGAAGAAAAAATATGATTTTGAGTGGAGGAGAACTTGGAAGATACAAATAATGTAAATATACTTAAACCTGCATTAACTGAGTTTTTTGTCCACTTGTTTTCAGTGGAAACAAGTAGTGAACACAACTCTGACACATCATCAGCTTTAAGTTGATATGTTGAACTTGTTAGCAAACAGTTGTTTATTTCCACATCCAGCAGTTACGGAGCAACATTATCATTCATGTGGAGTCGTGTTTCTGTCCACCTGGTGAATATAAGTCCAATATTCACTCTCTTTTAACTCTGTTTTTACTCTCTACCAACTCCTGAGGGAAATATCTGGCTCTTTAGCTGCTAAATGCTCCACTATGTTCACCAGCTTGCTGTTTGGTGCTGAGCAGGTAGTGTACGGTGGCTTTTTAGAGCTTTTTCTCTGAAAACAGCTGCCTGCTGCGGCTGAAAACGACGCTATGAGGAGAGTGAACCAAAACAGTAAAGTTGCAGCCGGACAGATAAACAATGAGCTGAAACTCACTATAAAGCTCCGTAAAGCCGAGAGGAGCTGCAGAGTCACTGATAATTCTCTGTAGGTTCATCACTACGAGCCAAACACATTATACACTGACAGCTCAGACATTATCATAGAAAATGTCAATTATAGCCACATTAATTAGCGAGTTAGCATGAGAAATCTCCAAATGATACATCTAGACCTATTTTCCGCTGATAATGAGAAACTTTTTCCTGCATTTTTGTAGTTTTTACTTATTTAATATATTCTCTCCTCTGATGCTGCCACAGGGAGAAAGTAGGCCTGTGTAGTAATGATGTAACGATAAGCGGGTGAGAGACACTTGCTAGCGTGTGGCGGCTACGGACCAGAGAGAGGCTTAAGGGCTTGTTTATGTGTGTGTGTGTGTGTGTGTGTGTGTGTGTGTGTGTGTTCGGGGGGAGGGAGGGTTTACATAACCATCAAGGCTTGTACAGCTCCTTGCATTGCTAATGCGGCTTCCCCCGGCCACAAGCCTGCTTTAAGCTGGAGGATAACAATGAGAGAGAGACAGACAGACAGACAGTCAGACAGACAGAGGGAGCTTTAAGCCCTGCCCCGTGCCCCGCACCCAGTATCACTATGTCCAGTCACAAAAATCAGTTCATCTGTCTGCCGTGCACGGACACAAATACGCGAGCAGCCGGCTCTTAGTGCTGGAGACTCAGCATCACTTACAGAACATGACTTGCAGGACGACGGTACTAAGTTTGAATTATTCACTTCATCTCTCTTTCACTCGCAGAGCACAGATGACACAAACTGGGATTCAATACGCTCAGGCAATATGGAAACACTCAAACTATGCAACAAAGATTTAATTTTTGGGTAACATTTAACTTTAAGACCCCTTATTTATCATTTATAAGCAGTTTATAAACATTTAATAAATGTTCATAACACACTTATATAGTTATAAGCAGAAATAAGGACAGTTTATGTGTTTATCAATGTTCAGTATTTGTCAGTAATTAACTTCTCCTATTAAGACAAATTTTATATCATTACAACTGTGTTTTATTGTATTGTCATTCATTATCTGTTTATACAGCAGCAAACACTTATGGGTGTCCACAAGAGGAATTATAGTCGTTGACAAATACATTAATACACACATATATCTGCTTACAACTACATAATTGTGTGTTATAAACCATTTATTAACTGTTTATATGCTGCTTAAAAATGCTAAATAGGGGGACTTGAAGTATTACCAATTACCAACAGTCTACACTACAGTGTATTTATATTTTGTTAATATTAAAGTTATACTTTTATGGATTCTTTGCCACTTTTGCCTTCAGTAACATCACAGTAGTTTAAGTTAGTTTAAGCCAGTTTCCTTCTGTCGACATCTAGTTCACATTTCCTCTTGTTATTTTCCAACATACACTTTACAGTCTTTAGCAGGAAAGCTAAAGTCTGTAAAAGTCTGTGGCTCTTGTGTTGTGTAGCCGGATGCAATCAGGCTCAGTGTGACCTTCTGCTCTGCCAATGATAGAACTACATGTTATCGCTTTATGCAAAGATTTGATTTGCTGTATTGAAATAAGGACTCCAGCTACGTAAGCAGGTGATGGAACTGTATTTAATCAAAATAATGTAAAACTATTAATTTTAAATATGAATTTCCCCCATTTGCTTTCTGATTTTTTTCCTCGAAGGACAAGAGATTTATAGAGCAGATATGTTGCTGTAGTATCAGTCGGACTTTAACCCTCAAACAGCCCTTTCAAGGTCCGTCCCACCGTGAGGAGCAGGTAAAATGTTCTCCCAAGGCCTAAAACTCAAAGTGGTCCTCACAAAGATAGACACACAAGTACACACACACACACACACACTCACAGAGAGCAACTGCAGGATTTAAAATATCCACACAGCAGCTTTGGGACATTTCCACAGCTAAAGCATCAGTCCTGACACACAGCGTTGGCTATATCTGAAGAGAAATCAAGTAATTTAGCTTGTTGTTAGATAGTCTTTTGTATCGCAGTCAGAGAAAGACAGATCCACTCACAGTACAGTAAAAGGAAAGCTACAAATAGCTCAGGTAGCAGTAATGTGTGGTGGAGTGTGTGTTTGTGAGGTGCAGTTGTGTTGACTTGGTATTCAGACAGTGTCTGCAGGCAAAAGGACCAGTAAGGATGCTATTCTTAGTCGAGCACAGCAGCATCCCAGAGCACCGCCACCCTTACATACAAACTCACAAACACAAACACAGACAGCGTGAACATGTTCAGACTCAAAAATGACAGAATCCTGCTTTCATATTTGTGAACATTTTGTTTTTAAATGCAATAAACGTAAAACTGAACTCTCTCACTCTCTTCTCTATTTATTTGTCACAGAGAAAAGAAGTCAAACATGTCCATGTGTTTATATAAAACTGTCTCAAAATCTAATTTAATCATCATAATCTTCGTCTTGTTCTTCATCACTGACCAGCTCCCCTTGTATACCAACACTTTCAAATAACGTCTCCATAAATCTCCTCTCACCTCATATCTCTGTGTTTCTACCTCATCTAACTTGCTGTATGTGCTACAGTACATAAGCCACTTCAACTCTCAACTCTCATCACCATGGAAACACATCAGTCAGGTGGTCCGGCTGCCGCATGGGTTGATATCCTATAGTGGGCAGTACCATTAGCATAAAGAAATGGTGGGCAGAGGAAGAATAAATAAGTAAATCACCACAGATTTCACATCTGGCATGACAATTAAAAATAAATGCACAAAAACTAGTTTGGATGTACTTTTAACTGACCTACTGCTCTCTGTACTTTACTCCATAACAGGCTGATAATGGCAGAAATTAACAGGTGAAACATTATGGATTAGTAATTTGGAGAAAGCATTTACCTAAAGTTGCTCTGATCAATATTTTTGCATTAAAAATGGGTCAGACGACTACGACCCAATTCCAGTGTCCACCCTAAACCTTAAACACTGAACCTTCACTGACCAAAGTATCCAAAGCCTGATATATGTTATTCCTCTGTGCTGTAGACCTCCATTGTTGTCCAAAAACTATTAAAAACACATCAGTGAGCCACACCACTGTACTGGGTGACATGTTTCTTCATTATGAAGAGTTTGGTCACGTTAGTTTGTTTAGAAACGGCTCCAAAGACTAATAACAGCGATCATGTTTTCACTCTCTGGAGAGTAGTTCCTTGTAGGATCAGATATCAGTCTAGATGACTGTTTGCCAACACATATCAACTGTGCAAGGTGAATTTATGGGCTTGTTATGCTGATCTCTAAATATCTGCAAATTGATACTAAAATAATTACTGGAACTATAACCTTAACCGCACTTAATTTGTGCACAGCAGTCTTGCATACTGTGTATGTCATACGATGTTACAGATAACTGCATTTGAGCATATTTAAACAGCAATTAAGCAACTGTCAGTGCCATAGCAACTAAATAAACAGGAAAAGACAGACCATTATGTTTTAAGGTATCAAGGTAAGCAAAGTGTAGATTTGCGTACAATTAATTCTTCTTGTAATCTACAAATTACTCTCAGGAACAACCAGCTCAGCGTGATACAGGTGTAATAATAATCGCAGGCCTGTCCCTTCATTACTTACATGCGCTTAGCTAGCGAGCCTAGCTTACAAATGTTTCTAGTTCATTAAGCAGTAATCACAGCGGTAATTCACTGTTGTTCATATTTAATAGTCTGTTCACCTCATCTGAGACTAATCCAGTTTAGGGGGATGTTACAAATATTGTGTTCACTGGGTAAACAACTGTTGTCACTGACTGAATTGAGAACAACAAAGTAACTTCTCTAAAGTTATGACCTCTACGATTTCTATGACATGTGTGTGCACTGGTTTGTTAGTTAGTTTGGATATTTATTGTGATTGTCCAGCCCACACAGACTTATAGAGAGTCAAAGTAAAACCAGAATGTTCAGGAATAAGAAAACCTCATTCAAAATCCTATTGAGATTTGTAGTAATGTAAAAAACTAAAAATCCACCTTTCTGAACAGTCATGTTTTCACTCTCTATGCTTAGACAAGGATGATCCTTTTACGGAAAACAATCTAATACTGTTTATTCTGGATTTCTGTTTGTTTGAGGCCTTTGATAAACAGCATTTCCCATAAACCCCAGACGTTCACGGGTTAAATGTCACAGCTCGACAGACACACCGAGACCATGAGAGAGTCGAGGGGTCGCGGTTAGTTCAGACATGTCTGTAATAGAGCTGCAATGATCAACAGAAAATGAATCAGCAACTATTTTAATAAATGATTCATCATTTTATTCATTTTTTAAGCAAACATATGAAATATTTGCTGATTCCAGCTTCACAAATGAGATGATTTCATGCTTTTCTTTGTCATATACGACAGTAAACTGAATATATTTGGGTTTTGAGCTGTTGGTCGGACAAATAAAGATATTTGAAGACGTTGCCTTTGACTCTGCATAATATATAATAAAACATAATTTTTCACTTTTTAAAAAAATATATTTTATAGACCAATTAATCAGGAAATAATCAGCAGATTAATCAATACTGAAAATAGTCGTTAATTGCAGCCTTTGTCTGTAATAACAGCAGGACAGAGAGGAGCAGACAACAGAGATTACAGCTAAAAAAAAGTCTAAAAAATGACTTTAGAAGAAAGTGTTGGTGAATTTTATTTTATGAATATGGACAAAACCAAGTTATGATGATGTAATTACAGACGCTGCTCTGCTGATAAATTTTAATGGAAGCTGTAGTTTTTTCTGTACTCACAAAGTAATTGTTGTTTAACTTTGTTAAAATCACAAAGGTTTTGACTTCTGATGGGAACAGCTGTTGTGGAGCCAAGTTGTCCTTGAATACGGAACGTAAACTCCAGGAAAACACTTCTTTTTTTTTTAAGCAAGACAGATGAAATAAACACTGAATGAGAGATTGCACTGAGTTAAACAAAGTACTGGAACAGCGGCTAGACAGGAAATGACGTCATGACTTCAGCTCTTTATATATACATGCAAAATGAGGCACATTTAGAGACTACCCGCTGTTATTTTCCACATTGAAAACGGGAAACAAGGACCACAGACGGCCCGGAAAGTGGTGAGCTCATCCAATTAGATGTCTTCTTATCATACAGTAAACTGTCTGTCCCTTGCAAAAATACCTTTAGCCATGCAAAACAACACCGAGACAAGTAAAATAGTGAGCTGGAAGTTCAAAATTACCTCACTGGACCATGAAGAGTATAAAACTACACACATACAAGCCTCCTGTTCCATGTTAGGACTGACGAACAAAGATGTACATTCAGTATATCAAGTTTATTTTATTTAATGAATAAGATTCTTCTGACCACACTCAGCAGCATCAGATACAAATGATTGAATAAATCACGTGGCCACCAGAGCGCTGAGAGTGGACATCAAAAGATCTGAGTTATCAATCGTCCGATTGTGCTTTCATGTCCTCTGATGTTTTGTCTGACTTTAATGTCGCTCCCATTTAAAACCGCTGCCTTACATTTAAAGGCACAGAGTGACTTTCATAAAGCAGGGATCAAACAACGACTGTTTGTGTCATGAATCTTGTTACTTTCAGTCTGGATGTTAGATGTGTTTCGTCACAGACTGCTGCGTCTCCAACAAACAGGAACTACCGTACAGCTCAAAATGTGTCACGTAGAGCTGCAATGATTAGTTGATTAACTGAATAGAAGATCGAGAGAAAACTATTACAATCATATAAAATTATTAAACACTATTTTGATAATTGATTAATGGTCATTTTTCAAGTAAAAATACCAAACATTGAACAGTTGCAGCTTCTCAAATGGGACAATTTGGTGCTTTTCCTGGTTTTACGTTATCATAACTGATATCTTTGGACTGGTTTTGGACTGAGATTTAATTATTACCTTCTAGAAAACTGTGATGGGCATTTTCTTGTTTTTTTTTATGTTTTAGACAAACATTAAAAAAGGTAATTGGCAGATTAAACAATAATGAAAATAATTGTAAGTTGCAGCCTTTGTGTCACATATGATTTTTGCCTCTGTATGGTAGCTACTACTGAGGTTGGTCCAGACCTTGATAACTTACTTAAAGCGACTTTTGTTTTTGTTTTTTTGTCAATGAAAGTGATTTGCTGATTTTAGCATTTTGCACAAGTGCAAAATAAGTCTTGGAAAGCTGCTAGCATGGTTGTAGACCTTTAGTGGGGATTCAAACAAAAAAAGAGAAATGTAGGGGGCTTTGTTGGTGGGGAAATGTTGCTTCATAATCCATTAATCAGATGTGAAAACCAAGCGGCAACCTCTGGGGCTGTAAAATGAAGCCAATGCGGAAGTGCCAAAAACTGCAGTTCCTTGAATGGCCACTCGAGGCTTCAAAGGTGAGTCAATCCTCATAGACCCCCATGTTAAAATGCCCAACTTTACAGCAGAAATAAACATGTTTACAGCCCGGTGCAAAAAACGGTTTTGGTCTCTGTAGCTAATTTCCACTTTCATGACAACTGTACGGGGGGTGAATTTTTTTATAACTCACCCGTTTAAATTTTATTAAGCCGTAAAGTTCTGCATAATGAAGGACACGGCTGCTTTGAGTGACAGGTCCGCCAACGGCTAAGTGGCTTGCTTCAGCCATTCGGCCCGCCTCTTTGCCCATTTTTGATTGGCTGGGAGTTACACGGCGTCAAGTGCTGCCAAGATGGCGACGGCTGGAGCGACTCACTTTGAGCTTCAGAACCGTTCTTCAGAAACCAACGGGTGACGTCACGGTAACTACGTCCATATTTTTATACAGTCTATGGTCAAAACGCTAAACAGCAGTTTATAACACTCAAAGACAGGATATTTACAATAAAAGTTGTCAAGGCAGCCATTATTTTATCTTTCCTTGTGACGATCGTGAGGTAAACGGTAGAAATACTTCCTTCATATTACAAAGTAATCCACCAGGAATGTGCGCTTGCAGATATGTAACTGGCCACCACAGCAGCTTGCTGGAGGATGTCATGGCGCCCTACGCTGGCACCACACCATTGGACTGCCCCCATTCAAATAAATGAGGGCTGTGTTTTTCCCACACAGGACTGATGTCAGTCTGAACTTTTGTTAATTGACTGCTTTTGATTGTCTAGTCTGGTTTCCCAGCAGTGATGAGTAAACAGAAGCCACAGTGCAGGCAGGCAGCCCCCCCGTGGCTCTAATGCCAGCCTGTCACACTGCAGCATGAATCTCAGCTTATCAGTACCTTCCTGTTTCACTGTCTCTGATTAACTGTGTGTGTGAAGAACACTCAGAAACAGACTTTGATGGTGAAGAACAGACGATTGGCTGAATGTTCTGGCCTCAGTCCATCAAACTGTTATCATGTGAAGTAGAAACAGCTGGTTTCAGGTTTCTGTTTGTTGGTCCCTTCCCTTTCTCTCTTAATCCTTTCAAAGATGGTGTATTGGTTTAGCAAAGATATAAAGCTAGAATAACTACTGCACAGATGCATTATTCTAAAACATGCAGGTTATATAGCAATGAAACCTGTAATAATGATACTTCTGAGATGATTAGTCACAGAAAATATAGGAAGTAATTCATCAACATTTGCTGTTTTCTGCTTCACAATTGTAAGAATTTACCGCTTTTCTCTGTTTCATATCGTTGTGAATTGAATGTTTGGGGTTTTGGACTGTTGGTCAGACAAAACAAGCAATTTGAGGGAGTCAGCTTTATCTTTTTTCACAATTTTTTTGACATTTGATAGCCCGAACATTTAGTCATCTGAAAAATATTTTTTACAAACCTTCCCTCATACACTCTCCTTATCTTTATTGCTAAAACACACAAGCACTTCTTTCCTAAAATGTGCTCCGCAATGCAACAATCTCATCCTATCAAGTCATTTTCTTTTCTGTAATTCAGCTTTTAAAGTTTGATTTTCTTAAAACAAGTGAAATATATATTGAATACTTCTTTCATGTACTTTCATTCAAGTCAAGTTTCACTTTTTTGCCATTGTTTTTCCTGCCTTCCTTTCTTATTTCACAGTACAGTTTAAAATATTGTTAATGCATTATTTTTCACTTGTTTTAAGAAATTGAGGCTGACTTTTTGCAGTGAATAAAAAACATGAACCAACTGAAATCTTGTCAGCTTCCTGAAGGTAAAGAAAACACTTACAAGAGAAATGATTCATGCATTCTTTATGTAGAATTATAACAGGAAACCACCCAACATCTGAAACTAACACCTCGCCATCGCCACATCAACACATTTTACAGTCAAGTGAACTGTTTGTCATTTCTTTGAACCTCCAAACTAGAGTGTGGACAAACAGGTCTGTGCAAGCAAAAGTGTCAAAGTGTAAATAACAGATTATGGGGGAGGGTGTATCCTCCTCTGCATCCTGCTACTAACACTATTGTGTATGACAACAGGATGAACAACACAGGTGAGGTGATCGGCAAACATCCAATGACACAAAACACAGCGGACCGTTCTGTGGTATGTGAGGAAAATATGTTTTTAGTGATTAAACAATAAAACATTTGCATATGCAACAACCTGAAAGGCATGTTGCTACTTAATAGTAAAATTACAGATGTTATTATTTTGTTTGTTTAAAGGTTGCCCTCCTGGTACTTTCCATGTACAAGCACAATAAAGGAAAAGTCTATTATCTGCAGACAATGTGAGTCTTTCTCTGTGGAGCCAGCTGTTGGTTGTAAGGACACTGCAAAAGCAATGGAAATTACTGAGGTGGGGAGGGGAGCAAGGCTATACCCAGTGTTACTAATATTTCCTAATAAAAACAACACCCAAAATTATAAAGCATAAATAATTTATATCATTTTTTGCAAAAGTGTTCAAGTTTTTTCTTTCTATAAGGGATGTGCAGAGGGCCCAGTATTTGTATTTGTTGAGGCAGCAAAATTATTTGTATTTGTATTTGTATTCTAATAAATGTGGAAAGACGGTTAAAATATCCTGTTTTTGTTTTTTTACGCTTTTAATTTTAGAAAATTAAAGTGTTACAATCAGTGTTAATGAAGAGTGTGTCAGTAGTTCAGCTTTATCTCTTGATAACACCCCCAACTCCGAGAGTGATGTCCAAATTAGGAAATGTGCGTCATGTAGCAGGTGGATGTGACTCCCCTCACTGAGACCTGCTGATAGACGTCACAGCAGAGCAGAGGAGAGACACTGAGATAGTGATGTAACCGACCTGCACGCCGGTATTTAACATGTTTGTTTTTTCTTCCCAAAAACAAATAATTTTTTAAATATTTGTATGAAACAAATATTTGTACAAAAAAAAAAGACTATTTGTGCTTTGCCGAAAAACGTATATGTGTTCCTACTTTCTATTGACTTTGTATGTATTTTTACTGCGTCTAAAGTTTGCCTGTAACGTCTGAACTAACGTACTCTTCACTGTGCTGTCAGTTTTCTATAATGATGCAGAGTATAATGAAGATGTTCATCACAATCTTTGCTGGACATTCACTAATAAGATCCACATGTATTGTGTTTCAAAAACAGTCACATTGGTCCCATTAGCTCCTAGACTGAAACTCCTCTGCATACGCCATCTGTTTAATGTAAGTTTTTTATAACACTCTGCTTATAGTATCTGCTTCATCAGGACTGTGTGGGTGTGATCTGCAACCCAACAACTCTCATTACATTTAGATTCAAATGTTGCTAAAATAAAATAAATAAAGATTGGTGTTAACAGGTATGTGATATCTGCTTTACTCTTCAAACAAGCACAAAGAAAACAATGTTCAATTCTGATTATTTAGTCAGATCTGTTCTTTTTGTGTTGATGGTTAATATTTATGTTAGTAATTGACATGTATGCGGCTCTGGTGTGAACACTGCTGAGGTCCTAACCTACCACTCATGCACAGATTTAACCTAAACGTGAGCCACATGCGTATAAAAACAACAACAATAACGTCATTTGTGCAACAAATAAATCATAAACATGGATGACATGGCTTTGCTAGCGTTCATGAGGATGAGAGTGAGAAGGCGACAACGATGACACGCAATATACAGTATAACAAAACTGACTACACCCCTGTACAATATCACTAAAATGTTAAATGATTCAAAATGGTATCATCTTACAATAAGAGTAGTATTTTTAGGGTGAAGTGTAGGGTATTTGATTTTATTCATAATTAAAATCAAACAGGTTGTATAGACATAATTTAAAATACAGGCCTCAAACTACAACCTCAATGAAACAAATGTGATTACGCCTGTGACCGCCAATTCAGACTAATTGCCTGAACAAGGTTATAAAAGAACTTGAGAACAACACAACTTTGTCGGTTTTGGCCTGAGTCTGTCTAACGCAACATGGCGCCACATGAACAAGTAAGAAACCAAATTATTAGACTTCATAAAGATGGAAGAGAGCACAAGATCATCAAAACACAGCTGCAGCAGTGGTTAGGAGGTACAGGAGGAACCACGCTACTAATAACAGAAGGTGTAGCGGCCATCCTCGAAAAATGACACTATTTACACAACCTTGCATTGAAAAACAGATGGGAAAGTGCTTCTGACTCGGCACATTAATACTGACAGAGAGAAAAAGAAAAGCGAGAGAAATTAAAGCTTGTCTGCAAACATGGAGCGTTGCATTTTTGGTTTTGATAGGAGGGATTCTGTCAAAATTTAGCAACAGCAATCTCCTCCACAAGTGGATTCTCACAACATCGAGGCGTGTGAGCGGATGATTTGTTACCACATTAAAGCTGTGAACACGCTGTGACGCGTGTCTCTACAGTCATGACTGGGTCACGGAGTCACAGGCAGCGTGTGAGCAGCGTCCAACAAGGCGTGACAGATTAACCTGAGTATTAATGAGAAGATGAGCTTAATCCAGCTCGTATCTATCCATCCATAAAGGATCTGTTAACGACATGTGTAGCACAAATACAAGTTTATAAAATAACTCGTCTACATTACGCCAGCTGCTGACGGGAGGAAACACATCTTTATACCCCGCAGCGGCGAGAACAGGAATATGGGTCATTTAAAATTAGCATGAGCTTTCACAGAACAAATATTTTCATAAGGATTCATCTTGTTTATAATTATATTATCAGTAATGATAATTACTTATGTCTACCTCATTAGATGGTTAATGTCAGTCTGGAAAATTACAACCATAAAAGAGAAGTTTGCAGCCGCAAGGCAAATATTTATGTTAATGTCATCTAATGCAAAATATGGAAGTACATCAGAGAAGGGGAATTTTATTAGTTAATTTAAACAAAATCAGTTCTTGCATGCATGACGAGCATCACATTCAGCATGTTTAGTCGATTTATCGATTAGTCTGAAACTATTTTGATCATCGAATAATCGTTTTAGTCATTGAAAAAAAAGAAATGCCAAATATTTTTTGGTTCCAGCTTCTCAAATGTGAGGATTTTATAGTTTTCTTTGTCTTTTATGATGGTAAACTAAATATCTTTGGGTTTTGGACTGTTGGTCGGACAAAACAAGACATTTAAACTATTTCACTATATTCTGACGTTTTATAGACAAAACAACTAATCAATTAATCTAAGAAGAAATATTCAGCAGGTTAATCGATAATGAAAATAATCATTAGTTGCAGCCCTAAAGGAAAGTATAGCCAGCTATATACTAGCAAACCCTCCAAGACCAAAAACATAAAATGAATGATGAAGACCATGGCATGCTGTTTAAAGCTCCTACAAAGCTAGTAAGTGTTCAGAGTCAATTAAAGGACCAGTGTGTAGGATTTGTGTGCCAAGTGTGCCCTTATGTAAAGGCCCTCTCTAGAGCCAGTGTTTGGTTTGTCCATTCTGGGCTACTGTAGAAACATGGCGGTGCAACATGGCGGCCTCCGTGGAAGAGGACCCTCTCCCTATGTAGATATAAAGGGCTCATTCTAAGGTAACAAAAACACAACGATTCTTATTATCAGGTGATTATACACTAATTAAAACATAATTATGAATGTTATATTCCATTTCTGCCAAGTCTGTTCCACTAGAAGCCATTAAATTCTGTACACTGCACCTTTAGCTGATTGGTCCATACACTGAAAATTAAATCAGGAATTATTCTGATAATCGTTTACGTCATTTTTAAGCAAAAGTACCAAAAATTCACTGATTTTAGCTTCTCACATTTGAATATTTTCTGATTTTCTTAGTTTTCTCTAATAGTAATGTGGTGGCAGCACCACATGTGAGCAAGTGTTAGAAGTTTTCTTTTTTTTAACACTTAACATACAAACATTTCAAATAATCACAGTACACATAGTGTTTTGTTTTCATACAGCACACATTTTATTATTGACAGTTTGTTTGCTAATTTGAGTGCACGCATTTTGGTTAACATTCTGTCTTTAATATTTCTTGCTTGTGTTAAATCCTGATTTGTCTTTTGTTTCATGGATCCGGCGAGTCGGCACCAGTAAAGATGGCCTCTTATACTGTAGCAGGCAGGAAATGGAAGAGGCCAACCTGGCGTGCCAGAGGGGAGTCTGCCTCTTGGGATCCAGTTAACTTCAGTTATTTTAGGACTTTAAGTTTATTTTTCTTGCTTTTAATAGTTAGTTGGGTTGTAAATAGTTTCTTGATTTAAATCTTTGTTGAGATTAAGGTTAATTTGTGTTATAGAGATAATTGTTTATTCCTGCCCCCCCTTGTGTGTCCATGTAGACTAGCCTGTGTGTATATTATGTGTCATTTGTCAGGTCTGTTATGTTGAGTTCACTTTAGGCTGCTGTTTGTTTAGTTGACCTCAAGTTGAGTTAAAGGGTCCTAGTTTTTGGAATTACTTTCTTCTAGTTTTTTCTATTTTTGTATATTGGAAAAAATAATTTGTCAAGTTGAAATTAAGTTGTAAATAATAATAATAATTTTTGCTTAATACACCTTGTGTTCTTGAGTTTTACTGCTTCGTCCCTGACAAGTAAACTGCATTTTTTTTTTGAGTTTTGAAGATGTGAACCTTCGCTGTTTGAACTTCTGATGGACATTTTTAACCATTTTTTGACATTTTAAAAACAATCAAGACAGAGAAAATAACCTGTAGATCATGTAGAAAGTCAAGATGAAACGTTCTTGATCATGAGAGGATGTGCTGAAAAGTAAAACATCTGTCTGTCGTCCAAAACTAGAAATATTCTGTTGAAATGACATTTTCATTTTCTGTATTACAACATTTTTATAAACAAGCTTCTCCATCACCTGGACATAAGACATTAAAGCACAAGAGAACAAAGACGTTGTCTAATCTTTAGTATTATGTAAGTGTCGAGTCCAGACTCAGGTCAGGTTAAATAAATGATCTATGTTTGACCTCCAGTTATGATTATTGTAAAGCAAATAACAATCGAGGTATAAAAAACCTGATGTTTTGTTCTGGGTGTTTATGCTTTTTCTTTTAAAACATCCTGTATAGGGCTGCAACTAACAGTTATTTCCATTATCTATCAATCTAATGATTATTTTCCTGATTAAGTATTTAACTGTAAAATGTCAGAAAGTAGCAAAAAAAAGACCCTCTTAAATTTCCCACAAAGTCCAGGCTGACATAGAGAAATTGCTTGTTTTCAACCAACAGTCCAAAACCCAAAAATATAAAGTTTACTATCATAAAGGACAAAGACAAGTAGCAAATGTTCATGTTTGAGAAGCTGGAACCTGTTATTATTTGGCATTTTTACCAAAATTGTTGCCAATTAATCTTCTGTTCATTGTTTACTCAACAACTCCACCCTGATCCTTTCATTCTTCAGTTTTATTCCTTCCAAATCTACTGGTTCTATAGAGGAGGAATTAAACAGTGAATCATCTGTTTGGCTGGAATAAAAAAAACATTTTAGGACTTTATGAACTGAAAAACTTTCACAAATATGAATGTCACTATAAAAGAGTCAAATAACACTAATGTTTTTTTAAATGGCTGTTCAAAAGTGTTTGAGTTACGGCTGCAACTAGTCTACAGATAATTCTTCATCCAGTTAACCATAAAGTGTCAGAAAACAGCAAAAGAGTCCAGATTTATGTCTTCAAATGAATCCTTTTGTCCGACTAAGAGTCCAAACTTAAAGATTTTCAATTTATAATGATAGAAAACAACAAATCCTCCCACTGGTGAAGATGCTGCAACCAGAGAATGAAATGATTTAAATTATTAATCAATTATCTAAATCAGCAGTTCTCAAATTTTCTCAAGTCAAAGACCCTAAACTGACTCAAACTAGACCACAGACCCCCATCTGATAAGATTCTGCTTTTAGATGTTTTATTACAGAAAGTGTATAAAACCCATGACTGAAATAGTGACACATTCTGTCATTGTGTTACTTATAGATGAATTATAGTGACAATAAATGATTCCCCTTTTTGCTGGGGACCCTCTAGGAACGCCCTCATGAACCCCTAAGGGTCCCAGGACCCCACTTTGAGAACCACTGATCTAAATAGTTGTTGATTTTAAGTTCTTGTTGTTGTATTACACAGTCTGAATGTGTGTATTAGTTTAGATACATGCAGATGTGTTACTGTTGTAAAACTGTTGTTTCCTTTATCAACAAGGCGCTAAAATGACATTTCTACTGGTTTTAGAGAACTAAAATGTGAGTAAACATTACATCTGACTGGTTTTCCGCTGCTCTGGCATCTCCCAGTACAGTAAAGCGGGACGCACCTGCTGTTTCTCCATCGGCTCCTTGCTGATGGCGGAGACTTTGGGCGCCGGTGCCCGCTCGCACGTGCATCCCTCCAGGAGGTAGATACCGGAGGGCCTCGCGCTCTGGTCGTTCTCGAAGTAGAAGAGCACGTTCTGGTAGAGCGCGAAGTACTTCTCGGCCCAGCGGCTGTTCTCCGTGGTCTTCTTGCTCAGGAAGCCGCGCTTGGTTCCTTCTTTACGCGCAACCACCGACAGATACAGAGCGTGGCCCTCATTGTACCGCACGCTCTTCTGCATTTTATGTCCACACTGAATGTGATTTTGTTTTTGTTTTTTTATTGTAGTGCCAACTACAAACAGTAACCCCGAGGCATCACATCACATCTTCTGTAATTCAGTCACTGCCGGTGTTTCTAGCAGAAGGGCGCCACAGAGAAAGCGGTTAATATCCCCCGTTTGCAGGAAAAGGTAATCCAGGCTTACCATGGTATAAAAAGTTGGAGTGTCCGCGGCGCATCACACTCACCGGCTCGCATAGATTGAGGCTTTTAATGTGGGCTGTGCATCCAAGCAGAGCCGCAGAAAACAACCGCGCTTTACGACGTTTCCATCCTCCAAACTTTGGCGCGGAGTTAACCAGGCGCTGCGTTTTGTTTTGTTTTTTCTGAAAATGAGAGCGCGTGTCGTAGCGCCAGAGACTGCAGAAACAAAAATAGATTCAGGGAACAGACGGTGAAAACAGAATCACGACGGAGATCAGCGGTAATCGGCTTTGACACCAACTTAAAGAGACAGGTCGCCGCGCGCTGCTGCTGCTGCTGCTGCTGTCTGCCCGCTGCGCCTCGCTGGAGCGCACGAGCCAGTTGAGAAACGCCCCTCAGAGAGCGCAGGTGTTCAGGAGCGCGTGAATGAAAGTTTAACGTGTCACAGGCGGGCAGGTGTGTGTGTGTGTGTATGTGTGTGTGTGTGTATGTGTGTGTGTGTGTTGTAGTCTTGCTAACCTGCATTTCAGCTCCAAAAATTTAACCCTCATGTTTTGTTGATATCAGCTTCAAGTAGTGGAAAGTAATGAAGTACTTTTAATAAGTATTATAGTTAAATACGATGTTCAGGTACTTTTACTTTACTTGAGTATTTCCATTTTGCTTTATACTTTAACTCCACTACATTTCAGAGGGATATACTGTACTTTTTACTCCACTACATTAATGTAATAGCTAGTTATTTTGATTTTACCTACAAAACATGACCAACTTATAAAATATATGATGCATTATTATAGATTAAAGGCCAGACAGATGTTTTCAGTTATGTGGCTGATTTCATGGGATGAAATTGTGCAAAACTCTGCAGCCTCTTATATCTGGGCTGCATCGTGTCTTTGCACGACTGACACTATTCTCTCATTTATTTCCTCACATTGAATCTTTGTACATTATGACCACTGCAGGATCTGCTGTGTAGTTTTGTGCACTTTTCACTGAGGATGTTTGCCATGTGTGCACTACTATGTCTTGGACTTCTGCTTTTTCATGGCCCAGTTCCATTCAGAACAAAGCACGAACAATCATGTATAATACCAGAGTCATGAATATTGCTGCTTTGACATGTCAGAACGTCTGCTGTGAAAAGGTCTAAATGTTTCTATGTCTTGTTTGTTTTTATTGTGTATGTTAAATTGTGTGCACACACTGCAAACCAGTTTCCCTCTGTGATAATAATGAAGTAAATCTAAGTCAAGAAAAAATACATTTTATGTTGTTGCGCAAGACAATAACTCATGCACACAAATTATTATCCTTTTGAGCATAAGATTAAGAGATAAGACATAAAAAAAAATACAGTAAATATCATCTTTCAGGACCACAGAGCTCCATAATTTAACATTCTGAAAGGGGCCGTCTTGCACAATAAGTACTTCAACTTTTGATACTTCAAGTACATTTTGTTGATAATACTTACAGTATGTATAGAATTTTGGATACATGCATTTTTATTTTTTTTTTTTACATTTTAACACTTTTATTTACCATCTTATGTTACATCAATGTTTTTCCTTTTTTTCTACATGCTTTTATGTTCTTTTATGTTCTCGTCATGTAATTTTTGTTGTAAAGCACTTTGAGCTGCATTTCTTGTATGAAAGGTGCGATACAAATAAAGCTATTATTATCATTATTATTATTATGACTTATCTCCACTGTTTGCTGTATTTCTTCTTTGCGCACTTGGTTTTTAATAATGAGAACATTTCACACACAAAAAAAGGAGAAAACGACTCCAAACTGAACTCTGGAGACTCTTTTGTCAACAACTATACGGAATATGACACCGTAGTTAAATATATTAAACACAAGAAAACTAAATAAAATAATCTTCTTGTGTGTATGTCTCACTCTCTAAGTACACAAACGCTTAAAAGTTGGACAAAAGCAGAAGTTTCTATTTTTATAAAATTAGTGAAACGTTTCAGAGGATGGGTGTTTGTTTTGAAACTGTCATCCAGCCTGAAAGCACAAACAGATGTTGTGCTGCTTTAGTAGACAGAGTGAGTGTGTGTGCGTGTGCATAAATGCATGGAGACAGATGTTACTAGAGTGTGTCTCAGAGTGTGTCTCAGTGTGTGTGTGTGTGTGTGTGTGTGTGTGTGTGTGCATATATTTGAGTGTTTTTTAAGCCGCCACAGAGTTTGCCTTCCACTTTTGGTGGTGCACAAATTCTGTACATGATGTGCGGCAGTGGTTTGGAGGTTACTGAACCCACAGAGACCTCCTACAACCTCCTCCAGCCCACAGTCGCGGGGTCAAGACAAGGTCTGATTGTGGTCAGAGGCAGAAACACGCAACACTTTAGCAGCTTCTGGACATCATGTAACAGATAACACATGTATCACACTCAGATGAACACCATCAAAGACACAATGTCACACACAGACGATGACAGTGTAATCTGTTAGGCAGCTTAGTATCAGTTTACTGTGATGAAGTCTGACCCGGCTGCACTCTGCGGTGACCTGTTGAGGTTTTATTTGATAGTGTGATAATGCGACAAAGACACACGCTGCATTAAACACACACACACACACACACACACTTTCACTTCAATCCAGAGTGCATCTTTTCCTCGTGTGGCAGATCCGCCGCCACCCACATCAGCATGGCTGACTGAGAATTATCAAACCCACGCTGGTGCACATCTCTGCCCGCTGGGATGTTAAAACAGGACTGCCTGCTGGTGAGGGACCACACGCCAACGCCTAACCCACCACCTTGATACTGAAACTCTTCTGCACAAACACACACACAGATGCAAATGAGGCTCACTGTGGGAAAGAAATGGCACAACAGAAATATACAGCTCTGACCCAAGAGGAAGGTGAAAAAGTTCTGTACTTCAATTTTCCAGCAACATAAAGATTACTTTTTGTACTTTTATTTCAAGAATGCTTACATATGATAGTATTCATACTGGTGATTATACTTTTTTGCGGAAAAAAAACATATCAGACACACATTATTGTTCCAAGCAGAGTATTTTTACATGTCTTCTACCTGTCTGGAGGGGATCTTTAACTATATTGTAGTTGCCGTGCTCTTATATAGTAGAATATTGTCATTGAACGCAATTCAACACTCTGCAGAATTGTCTTATATCGACAGCAACAGCAGAAATGAGATGCAAGGAGAAAACATAAAAGCGCAAAATAAGAATAATAGAGCCTAAAAGTTTCTGAAAGGGAATTTGCAAGAGCTGGTAAAAAATGGTAAATGGGCTGCATTTATGTAGCACCTCTCTAGTCCTCTCAAAGCACTTTAGCATGTCAACATGCACCCGTTCACGCATAAAAGAAACCATGAGTTTTACTTTGTAGGTAAACAGGCTACTGTAAAGTCTTGGTGAGTCGATCCATTAACTGCTGCAGTAGATTAACCTCATCCTGTCGCGTCCTATCAGTTCCAAAGCATTAAAGGCCATATCTGACCCCCCCCCCCCCCCCCCCCCCACCACTCCTGCATTCACAGGCCAACAGCAGCAGCAATGCTGACAAATGAAAAAGTCTCATTGCAGCTTAATATCAGCAGTGGAAGCTGCACGGGGAGGGAGGAGAGACAGAAACAATCCCTACGAGGTTAAACGGAGGAGGGCAAGGACACGTTGCATCACAGCCGGGCATCGGACACACACTGCTCAGTTTCAAATGATTTTCAGGCTGAAGGTGACCACGACTCTGAGATTTTCTAGGCTTACAAAGCAGCACTCTCTCACCACCAACTGTCATCATCGTGCACCGTTCACTGCAGCTGCTTATTCTCAGAGCTCTGCAGGAGGCGTCCTACTTTTTTTTACTTTTACTCCACCTAATATCAGAGTAAAATACCAATAAAACTAAACACATCAGGCCAGTTTTCAGTCAGGTGGCTCGTACCTACAGAGAATTATCAGCTCCCCTCAGCTTTAAGGAGCTTTATATAACTTAGTCCCTCCAGGAAATCGTGATCTTATGATCGCAGTAATGGATGCAGATTCAACAAATCTCTGCAATATTTGTGGGAATTTGCAATTTTACAAAATTCCTGCGATTTCTCTGCGTTAAACAGTCCCTGCAGTCACAATAATTAACATGAGAGCTTGCAGTTCTACTAAATTACCAAAACTTTACCGCAGGAAATGGCCAAATCAACAGGGTTGGTGCCAGATTGGATCAGTCCCTCCAGCTGATCCAACCTAACATCCACCAATCAACAGACCGCTTGTGATTTGGACCAATTGTTGCATTCATAGAGTCACATTTCGTGTCATGGTAACTTACATCATCACAGCGCACAGGAAGTGATTACATATGACTCTTCATTGGTAGTAGTTTTTAGAAAATTAGCATCATTTTCCTTTGCTTGCAATTTTTCCAAATTCCCGCACTTTTTCCAGAAAAATAGCACATATACCATCGCAAATTGTTTCGTAATTCTTGAGAAAAGAAAAATCAAGCATTTTTGGAGGGACTATTTATAAAGTTTCAGTTTATTGTTCAGCTGAACCAAAACAGCAAAGTTACAGACCGTAAAAACCAAAACAACGAGCTAAAAGTTGCTTAACGCTCCGTAAAGTTGAGAGGAACTGCAGCGTTGGTGATAATTCTCTGTATGAGTGACTCCTTTCACATTACACATCATCATTTACTCCAATATATAAAACAATCAATTACTGCAGCTTTAAAGACAAATAGCTTGAAATGTTCCATATAGTAGCTTTAAGTTCACATTAGTATATTTGTAAAGTTCTCATTTTCAACATGATTATGAGATGCAACAATACAATACGACAATAATTGAATATATAAAACTGAAAAGGGAGAAAAGGTTACAATAAAAAACAAACCTATACCAAAGAAAAAAACAGGAAATTAAACAGGTAAAAAGCCGAAAGTAAATAAATAAAAACTAAAAAGACGGGGTTTTGAGGGAAGACTGAGTGTGTGTAAAAACAGAGCTATGAATAAAAAAACAGTTTTGTCACTAAACAGACAGATAGGTGGGGACATACAGGGACATAAGGGGCTTTTATACGAGCGCTCTCATCTGTAGATATAGCCAGCAGAGGATTACGGAGGATTAATATTACTGTGCGACTGCCACTATGACTGCTACACACACACACAAAAAAAAAGACTGATCCTGTTTTGTTCATGCACTATTATGACAACAGAATATAACTCAATATCTCTGGTACTGTGCACAATTTAGATCATAATTATTTATAAGAGCTGGTTAACACCTTAAATTCACTTCTTCTGCATCTTTTATGTGATGTGATTGTGTGTTGTGTTATTTCGGGAGAGAAGAACGCCTCAGTCCTTTAGTGGTCTGCAAAAATATAGTTTTGTGATTTATCTGGGCCATTTTTGTACCACAGAAGAGTAATTTATCTCTGACTGAGCAACGTTCTTTTTGTCTTTCTGTGTTGCAAAAATAGAAGTCCTGTAATATCTGTCAAAACAGCAACAGCATGAAAAAAAACCTCCATTACATCCACTAACAAAGGGAAAATGTACTTTTCCTACCACTGCCCACCTCAAGGTCAAGTTCAAGTTCAGGTTTATTTAACTTAAGGTGTAGAGTAGTGCTTAAGGTGACCTGAGTTAGTTAAAAAGGTGAAGTCCTGTCCAGGGATGTCTGACAAGAAGGCAGCAGGCTCAAGATAATCAACATATTAGCAAATGAGAGCATAAAGATCCCAAACACAAGAGGACACAACAACAATTCTGAAGCTAATATGAAGCTTCAGCGTCCAAATGAGTCAAATCAAGTAGATATCTTTCAACGTTACAGTCTTTTTAGTGTCAAAGTTCCTCTTTTTGTTATTATAATCACACCGCAGCTTTGCCCTGATGTGAAGAGGTTCTGGACAGATGTAATTTATTGCATCATCAATGTTAAACATGCAGATTTCTTATTGTCCAACCAAGAGCTGCAACTAACTTTTAAATCGGACAATTATTTTCTTGATTAATCGTTATGTCTATCTAAGAGTCCCAGAGTTAAAGGTGACGTCTTCAAATATCTTTTTTTGTTCGTCCAACAGTCCAAAACCCCAAAATAAACAGTTTACTATCATGTTTGACAAAGAAAACTAATAAATTATCACATTTGAGACAGTTGAAACCAGCAGATATTTGATATTTTTATATATATATATATTTTAGATTTAAAAAAAAAAAAACAATTTATCAATTATCAAGCCACATGTTTACTTGGGAAACAACTTGAGAATATCCAGCAAAGGCAAATACAAACTATGCTGCATAACATCTTATGAACAGGAAAATACAGAAAAGGGACTGTTAACATTTAGAAAACTGGCTCAAAGAATTTACAGTCTTCAGGGCTGCAACTAATGATTATTTTGAATAATATACTTTCTTTTTTCTTACTAAAGAAACCAGAAAATATTCACATTTGAGAAGCTGGAATCAGAGGATTTGGAAATTGTATTCTTAAAAATGACTCAAATTGATTATCAAAATAATTTGAATAAAATAAGCTAAAAAAGAATAAGACAGATAAAACAGGAGAATAAAAGTTACAGTGTAAGATATTAACCCTTACATTTGATTTAATAAAAAGCAGCAGCAAACAGAAAAGTCTTCAGCTGTGATTTAAAAGAACTGAGAGTTGCAGCAGACCTGCAGTTTTCTGGGAAGTAATTGATTAATCGACTGATCGTTGCAGCTCTAATGGTCTTATTAGCAATGGAGCAGCACCCCCCAATAAAATCACACTGGACAAAGTAAACTGTGGTCACATGTAAAGACAAATATTACAAAAAAACCCTGATCTGATTCAGGAAGAAGGATATAATGGACATAAAACCCCCACCTCCCACTGGAAAAGTCTTTTCTCAGGCAAAGCAGAGTGTCAGCTTTAGAGCTGACAGTTATTTCTAAAAAATCTCGAAATAAAAAAGTGTGTTTTCTCCCTGAGAGGGCAATCAAGCAGGTGCCTGGTTAGTCATGATGGCTAAACATATAGTCCCGTGGGTGTCTCCTGTTTCCAGCTGAGAGTACTTCTTGCTCACAGTGATGATTTCCATCAGAGCAGGGCAGAGAAAGTGCAGGTAATGGCTGCTTGTTTTGCTGTCGTATATCACATTCAAGGCTCAGACATTGTATAGTGTTGAACCGGGAGGCAGTGCTGTGTTTTTTTATACCGCAGAGGTTTCTTTACTGGAAGAAAAAAAACATACATATACATTATTAACTGTGTGTGTTACTCATTCGATGATGTTGCAAACAAGAAACAAGGAAAGCAACATCTGCCACGAAGCCTTGAATATGAAACAAAAGGAAACCTTGATAAGAGGATGAAACACTGATGAATCTCTTCTGACTCCACTTCAGCCACAAATTATTATAAAATCTGCCTCGACTTGTTCTAGTTTCTGTATTAAACCAAGACCATGATTTCTTCCTAAACTTAAAGGACAAAATGTCAATTTTTCTGTCTTAAAACAACAGTCAGGAGCCCAAATGAACATTGAAACATGTTTTTCTTGCTGTAATCATTCCTCCTGTTCATACTGACCATTAGAAGATCCCTTCATAATGCACTTACAATGGAAGTGATGGGGGACAAAATCCACAGTCCTCCTTCTGTGTGAAAATGTATTTCAAAGTTTATCTGAAGCTAATATGAAGCTTCAGCGTCCAAATGAGTCAAATCAAGTAGATATCTTTCAACGTTACAGTCTTTTTAGTGCCAAAGTCCCTCTTTTTGTTACTATACTTCCACCTGCAGCTCAAACACTGTCCGAGGAAACACAAAGAGGGAATTTGATGCTAAAAAGACTGTAAATGTGTCAGATATCCACTTGATATGACTAACTCAGACTGCCAGTATGAACAGGAGGAATGATCACAGCGAGGAAAACCTCTTTCACTGTTCATACGGACACCTGACTGTTGTTTTGAGACACACTTGAAAAATTGTGAACTTGTACTTTAACCAAGAGCTGCCAGTGTCTAAACATGCCATAATAACAAACCAATGCTGTAGTTGCAACCAACAGATATCACACTGCAAGATGGTATATTTTGGTGAAAAGACAAAAAGAAATACATTTTAATTTAACATTTTACTCACAGATTCAGTATCAACATTTTTGCAACTTGTCAGATATGTTAATTAATCTCATTATGTTAACATTATAATTTGTCAAGCATTACGTTTCCTGCTTAACGTATTTGCTGTTGCATTTTAGTCATATATGAACATAATCTCTAGGATCATTTGTGTGTAACATAACCATAAAAACTTTATTACTGAAGTTTCTTTGAGATATTTACAATTTAGCAAAACAAGCCAGCAAAGAACTATAAACAGAACCACGTTCCTGCACATGCTCAGTGGTGTCTTCCTTACACAGAACTACTCTCCTAGGACTGAAAACCTGATCGCTGTTATTAGTCTTTGGAGCCATTTCTAAACAAACTAACTTGATCAAACTCTTCATGACGAAGGAACACATCACCCAGTGCAGCTACGGAGGTCTACAGCACAGAGGAATAAGATATATCAGACTCTTTGTTGGTTTGGCTCTGTACATGAGATTGGTTGACGATGAGAAAAATATAGAAAATCACCTGCTGCAGAGCCTTCTGGTCCTGGGTTGTGCATATCCCATACCAGTTTGTTTCCAGTCAGGATACTTTCTGTTGCTTCACTATAAAAGTTCACAAGAACTTGGGAAGGTGGATATATGTATGTGACAGCTCCTCTGTGATGCTGATGCCCAGGAATCTAAAATAAAATAAAAAAGGCAGACGCTGACATCTTGTGGTGAAACTCTGAACTGCACCGTGACTTCACAGTGTTTCTATGGCTACAGCTGTACCAAGGTCTGGACAATTAACAGCTGGGTTAGTATAGTCTGGGCAGAGAATACAAAGAAGATATTAAAAAAAAACCTGCAGCAGAGCAGTTTGTTTATCATCATGCTATTACAGTCCAGTATTTACTCCTGCAGTGTAATTAAGACTCTTTAAAAGTCATCTTTCATGTTCAGCACATTCACAGCATCTAATATTTGCTGCATTAAGAGCAACAATCTTCATTATTATCTTCATTTTCCTTCTTTGGCTCCTGTTTTATATGTTTTGATAAGT
The DNA here is from genome assembly GCF_963924715.1 of Thunnus thynnus. Lineage (NCBI taxonomy): Eukaryota > Metazoa > Chordata > Actinopteri > Scombriformes > Scombridae > Thunnus > Thunnus thynnus. The sequence goes on from NC_089535.1 coordinate 4,748,750, forward strand.
CTAATCTATGATCAATCAGTCATAGAAGCGTCCTCACATTCGCCTCATTTTAATTACAGCACATGATCTTATTCACACACAGGTGCACACACACACTCCAACACAGACACAAAGAACAGTTCCTCTAGCACAATTACAACATTTGCCGTCATTCAGCTTCCTTGATGGTTGTCATGGAGATGTCATTGATAAGGTGGACA